>NC_140504.1:110975916-111340916 GCF_964339955.1 Pipistrellus hanaki | reverse complement strand
ATTTTTTAAAAAAGATAGAAATGCTTTTAAACCCTGATTAAGCTGTTGAGTTACTATCTCTAAAAACTGTAGCAATTTACAGCTTCAGTAGCTGTGAGAGAGGGCCATCTCACTCTGTCTTTCCCAGCCTGATTAGTCCATAGTGAAGGTTGTATCTCATGGTTGTTTTAATTTTTAAATATGTCTGAAGATAAGCAACTTTATATGTATTATCTATCTAATATGTACAATACTTTGTAAGGTACACATCATGGTCTCCATTTTAGAGAGGAGAAAACTGAAGCTCAGTTCCTTAGTAGCTGATACAGGATTCAAACTGAGGAGTTTTTTCTGACTCTAAAGTCCTCTCAGCATAACCATTATGGCTTGTTGCAGTGTAGGTTCTTACAAGGGTATTTCTTGGATCACATGATCTCACACATCTAGAGGAAATAATGAACAACACAAACAGACCCAGAGAAAGAGAACCAGCGATCAGACTCTCAAACCTCAGAGGGAAATAAGGGGGGATGGGGGTAAGGGGAAGAGATCAACCAAAGGACTTGTGTGCATACATATGGGCCTAGCCAGTGGCCATGGACAACGGAAGGGGTGGGGTGGGTTGGGGCATATCTAGGGAGGGGTTTGGGATGGGAATGGGAGGATAAGGACAATTATTGTATGTGAGACCATAATCAATAAAATATATATATATAATTAAAAAAAATTAAAAATAAAATAAAGTCCTCATTCTTTTTCTAAATTTAATTTTTGTTTTCCATTTTTTTTTTTTGAGGGAGTGTAAGTGAATGAGGGAGAGAGAGAGAGGAGAGAGAGAGAGAGAGAAAGAGAGAGAGAGAGAGAAAGAGAGAGAGAGAGACATCAATGTGAAAGAGACACATGATTGGTTGCTCCGTGCATGTTCTTGGTGCACTAGGGATAGAACCTGTGACCCAGGTAGTATGTGTCTTTGACTAGGAATCTAACCTGTGACCTTTTGGTGTGCAGGCTAACACTCTAACCATTGAGAAATACAGGCCAGGGCTAAAGTAATTCTTAACTACTGTTTTAGTTTTCAGAAGATGGATATATTTAACTAAATAGATAAATTAAAAAATCTGACAAAAACAAATATAGTGTAAGTTTCCCAAAGAGTATTTCATGGAATTCAAGACTTCTCAAAGTCTCTGAGAAAACAAACAAAAAAATGCAAAGTTTTAAATGTTGGGAAGTGCTGAATGTGTTCCCTCTTGGAGACTTATAGTAAGTGCCAGGATATTTAAGGCTTTGGGAAGTCTTACTGCAAAGAAACTGTTTAACTTTGTTTAACATTCCAGGAAAGTCATGTTCCAAGGATGATGTTTTTGGGAAATGCTGCCAAACATTGTACCTCTTATTTCTGTGTCATGTTTTATTGCATTGGCTCGAAAGTCTAGACAATGGTAAATGATATTGGTTATGGTGGGTATTTTATTTTCCCTATGATTTAATGAGAATGTTTCTAGTATTTCATCACTAAGTATTATGTTGGCCTTGAGTTTAAGATAACTATAGTCTTTAGTATTTAAGAATAGTTTCTTATTTTTTGATGCAAAGAGTCAGAAATGTATGCTGAATATGAAGGAGGCAGCTTCTCATGCAAAGGGGAAAAGAGTCAGCAAAAGGGTGTTTATTCAGGAAGTGGACAATATTTTTGACGGACCAGGGACACTTCCCAAAACTCCTGCAGTAAGGTAGTTTCTTCACTGGACTTGGCACACGCATTTTCAGAAGACTGGCATTTGGATTGATCACATTTACTCTAGGCTGGAGAATGGGGAATACATATACCTTGCTCACCATTCAGCAAATATTTTTGAGTGCATACTATGTACCAGGCACACATTGGGTGCTGTGTTTCTAGCAACAGTGTAGCATTCAGCACATATTTGGGGCAAGTAAATATTGTTAGTCTAAAGCAAGTTTTAGAGAATTGAATTTTATGTGGGCTGACTGCCCCTCACCCCCATGCCAAGAGAAAGTAATGTGGTGCTTTTATTTTCTTTTTTTCTTTCTTTCTTTTTTTTTTTAAATAAATTTTTATTGTTCATATTATTACAAGTGTTCCTTTCCCCCTCCTTCCCACCCCACCGTCTGCCCTTTCCCCACTCCCCATTGTCCTCATCCATAGGTGCACAGTTTATGTTCAGTCTCTTCCCACATTCCCCTCTCCCTTTTTCCCCAAGAATCATTAGTTCACTCCCCTTCCATACCTCTGATTCTATTATATTCAACAGTTAATATTGTTCCTCAGATTTTTTTTTTTAATTTTCTCAGTTTTTAGATTCACTTGTTGATAGTTACGTATTTGTTGTTCATAATTTTTATCTTTATTTACTTTCTCTTCTGAAAGAACCCCCTTCAGCAATTCATATAATTCTGGTTTGGTGGTGATGAACTCCTTTAGATTTTTTTTATTAGTGAAGCTCTTTATCTGACCTTCGATTCTGAGTGATAGCTTTGCTGGGTAGAGTATTTTTGGCTGTAGGTTCTTGCTATTCATCACCTTGAATATTTCTTGCCATTCCCGTCTGGCCTGCATGGTTTCTGTTGAGATATCAGCTGACAATCATATAGGTGCTCCTTTATAGGTAACCACCTGCTTAGCTCTTGCTACTTTTAATATTCTCTCTTTGTCCTTTGCTCTTGGAATCTTAATTATGATTTGTCTTGGTGTGGTCCTCTTTGGATTCCTCTTATTTGGAGTTCTGTGTGCTTCCTGGACTTGTAAGTCCAATTCTTTCCCCAGGTGGGGGAAGTTTTCTGTCACTATTTCTTTCAGTATGTTTTCGATATCTTGCTCTCTCTCATCTTCTGGGTCCCCCATGATTCTGATGTTGGATCGTTTGAAGTTGTCCCAGAGGTTTCTTACATTATCTTCAATTTTCTGGATTCTCTTGCCTTCTAGCTTCTGCAGAGGAGTGTCTTCTGGCTCTTTATGTTTCAAGTCTTTGACTTGATTCTTGCGATCTTCTATTCTGTTTTTAGCACTCTGTATAATATTTTTTATTTCAGACAATGTATTCTTTATTTCTTGTTGATCCCTTTTCATATCCTCATAGGTCTCATTTATTTTATCGGCCTTTTCTAGGAAACTCTTGAAAAACCTTATAAGTGTGGTTTTGAACTCTATATCCAGTCGCTTTTTGTCCTCCATTTCTTTCGTTTGTGATCTATTTGGTGTAGGCATTTTCGCAGGCAGCTTTTCTGATGGGGTGGAGTTTCAGGGTGGAGCCTACAGCCTTGGCTTCCGTCAGCCCCGCCCTATGTGACTCCTGAGACTCAGGGTCCTTCAGTACTTGTTGCAAGCACCTCTGAGAGAAAGGTGCCCTCGATTTTCGCCTGCTACCAAACAGTGTAGGCTCTCCCGCAATGGGCCCGAAACTGGGGTTCAGTTCAGTTGGAAGTGGAGTTGGAGATGGCGTTCAGAGCAGTCTGGAGCCCCTGCCTCCTTCCCGCCAGGGCAGTCCCGCGGCACAGCTGGCCGGCCCTTCTCTGCGTGCAGTGTGTGCGCCTCCGGGACCTCCTTTTGCTGCTCCCCGGGTTCCGCCTTACAGCCCAGCTCCCTGTGGATGAGCCTGGGTCCCCGGGGTCTGGCCTAGAACGGGGGTTCAGAGCAGTTGGGGGGCCCAGCACAGTCGGAGTGTTTATCTCCTTCCCGCTAGGGAACGCCAGCCAGGCACTCAGCCGCCCTCCTCTCCGGCTCCGTCCTCTCCGCTTGCGCCGCGTGTCTCCGTACCTTGGGCTTTTACAGCTCCTCCGCGCTTCCTTCTGGTTTTCTCCTTGCTTCTCGTTGTAGAATTTCCAGTCAGTCGACTTTCCTGTAGTTCTGGGTAATGTCCATTTTATATTTTAGTTGTATTTTATTGAAATTGTTGCGTGCGGCTGCGGCTAGGTGCCTACCCGAGCAGCCATCTTGGATTCTCCCTCTTTTCTTTTTTTTTTTTAAAAAAATATATTTTATTGATTTTTTTTACAGAGAGGAAGAGAGAGGGATAGAGAGTTAGAAACACTGATAAGAGAGAAACATCGATCAGCTGCCTCTTGCACATCCCCCACCGGGGATGTACCCACAACCAAGGTACATGCCTTTGACCGGAATCGAACCTGGGACCTTTCAGTCCGCAGGCCAACACTCTATCCACTGAGCCAAACCGGTTTTGGCATGTGGTACTTTTCTGTTTCTGATCCCTTTCTCCCATTGTCTCTCCTCCTTCCTCTTTGCTCACTTTCAGTGTCTGAGTGTCCACTGACTGCAGGTACTGGAACGATGTTGTGTATCTTTCTCCTAGAGATACACACTCTGACCTAACTGTGGCCCAGTTTTGGAAGAAATATTCAAAATGGAAACAAGGCAGGAAGGTTTTTATTACTCAGGACACAAAACTTTTATTTTAGCCAGATAAATCCTTGGATATGGACTTGGTGGTCTTTGGGGAGCTGACCAATGAGTAATTGCATTTTAGCTTTGGAAACCACTTTTTCATCAACAATTTCCTTGTCTACACATTTATGAGGCAGTAACCAGCCCCTGTGTGCATAATGAATTCTGACATCCTAAGACTATGGCACTTAAAACAGCAAATTAGCCAGCACTTTCATCAGAGGCATGCCTTGAGGCTGCACAGCGAGGTTTTATTACAAACCTTACTAGAAAACGTTCTCCAGCTTTTCTCTGTCTTCAGTGAGGCCTCTTTTTCATAGTTCAAGACATTTGCTCCCTCACCTCCCCAGGATTATTAGAATGAGATGCGATTGAATTACAAAACACCTGCTTTAGACACATGTCTTCCATTTTGTGGGTGCCAGGCATTGTTTTAGAGCAGTGGTTCTCAACCTTTCTAATGCTGAGACCCTTTAATACAGTTCCTTATGTTGTGGTGACCCCCAACCATAAAATAATTTTTGTTGCTACTTTATAACTGTAATTTTGCTACTGTTATGAATTGTAATGTAAATATCTGTGTTTTTCCGATGGTCTTAGGTGACCCTGCTAGTGGTTGGACCCACAGGTTGAGGATTGCTGCTACAGAGTCTAAGATGATTGGAAAACACAGATATTTACCTTACGATTCATAACAGTAGCAAAATTACAGTTATGAAGTAGCAACGAAAATAATTTTATGGTTGGAGGTCACCATAACATGAGGAACTGTATTAAAGGGTAGAAGCATTAGAAAGGTTGAGAACCACTGTTTTAGAGGAAGCTGTGCAATCCTAACCCAACAGGGTGACAGAGGAAGAACCAGTTTCTGGGGTATCCAACAAAGCCTGGTGACCTCTATCTTCCCTCTGGCTTCTTGTCCCCAGCCTGAGACATTTTATTTGAATGGGTGAAGAAAATGCAAGTTGAAAGGTAGGTGGAGGAAGGGCTGGAAATTAGTGGTGGGGTATTAATTCTTAGTATTTATGTGTCTTTTTTCTTTTTGTGAAGTTGAAAAGATTTCAAAGAGATTAGTCTTGAAAACTAATAATTTTCCTATGTGTGGAAGAAGCCTCATCTTTGAATCAAAGGCGATGAGAGCACAGAGGGCGGAAGGATTGGATTCTTTATCATCCTGCTTGGCTTTTCAACCACATAGGCCAAGGTTAGCATGATGGGTTGGAATTTTTAAAAGTAAGTTTTGTTGATATTAATGAGGTATTGATCACAAAATGTCCAAGAATTACACATACACCACTTAGAATATAATCATTGGTTTATTGTCAAGTGGGCATAAGTTCTTCTTTCTTTTCCTACCCAACTTGATAATGTTTCTCACTTAAAATGTTATTTTAAAAGCCTCTGTTTTGCAATTCCTAGATTATAAAATGGTCTTTCATCTTCCATTGAAAATAGAAAATGTATGTTTAAGGGTCCATCCTTTAGAGACTGCAGTCAGATCATAGCTTTATAAGGTGTGGATGGGTAGGCTGGTTTGGGGTCTCTTTCCCCACAGTGGGAAGGGACGTAAAAGGCATGTGAGCCCTGTTCCTACTCAATGATGGTCTCAGTGCATTGGGTTGTTCTTGGGTCAACTGCTGGGCTGGGTCATGTTCCTCCAGAGATGAACACCTTATGAGGTGTGGGATCAATAGTGATGGGTTTCCACACAAGGGACAGCTGGAGGAAGCTGCTCTATTTCTTGTCCTGCTGTATTGGGCTCCCAATAATGCAACCATTCCCTGCTCTGTTCCCTCAATGTCCTCATTGTTTACTGCAAAATGCTCACCTGTGAAAAGCCTACACCATTTTTGTTTTCCATTTTAAACTAGAGAGAACACTGGTCTGTTAGGTTGTTATTCTGAGGCCTAGAACCGCCCTCCTCACTTTGTTTTTAATGTTTTGATGAAAGTCTGCTAAATTCCTTATTTTAAAAAGAATTTCCTCTGTATAAGGGACACGGAAAAAAAACAAAACAAAACAAAACAAAAAAAACCCAACCAGACAAACAAAGAAATCAAAGGTTTCCTGCTTTTATAGGTTATCACAATTTGAATGTGAAAATAAGTTTTTCAAATACTTTTTGTTTTGAATGAAATTCAGATGAATGGTCATCTGGCCATTGCTGTTTCCCTAAAGCAGAGGGAGGATTCTAGAATTCCAGATATAGTTGAATCTCCTCTTTTGCTGGGATTTGGGCCTCTATGGTCTGCACATAGTAGCTATTGCTGCCTTCTTTCTCTAAGAACATGTCTTAGCTTGGGAAATCTGTAGACTGCTTAGTAGTTTTCATGGTGTTATTATTGTTTTTTACAGGGAATGTGCACTTAGCAAACAGTCTCACAAGGAGCGTCTGAGCACTTGAGTGACACTGAACTGGCTGCCCATCTGTGTGCTGTGCTCAGGGCTCAAGTGACCCTGAACTCCCGGCCCACCTGGTGCTGAGCTAGGCCCACACTACTTTCTTCCTTCACAGCCACAGCGCAAGCCCTCACTCCACAGCTACTTATTTACTCTGGGAAAATTCCCTAAACAAGGCTTCCGACTCAGAGCAGACCCTTTAAGGCAGAAATCTTCTGAAATCACCTTGACTTAGTTCTTAAAATATGGAAGCATTTTTTTAAAGCTTCTTTTCTTCTTTACTTTTCCAAGTGTAATCTTTTTTTTTTCACGCTTCATTGTTGCTGAATAGGTTATCTGTAGGTCAGTGGGTCTCCAGGTTGTTTGCATTTCCTAAGATTATGCCTTTCCCTGACTGTGGCCCAGGAGATTGCAGGCTCTCTGTGCAGCAGCAATGACTCATGAGGCTGTTGTTCCTGTTTCTGAGGCTCCTGGTGGAGGGATTTTAAGGCTCTATGATGTTTAAGGAGATGAAAGCAACAGCAGAGGAAAATCCTGCACTTTTCAGCTTCCAGCCAATTTTGTGGAATTCAGAACAAGTTCTTATTAAGAATTTTTTTTTTTTCACAACCTGCAGAAGTTGGCTACATGTTGCAGTACTTTTCCTTTTGATGAATCATTTTCCATGCCCAGTGTGAGGATGACTTTCAGTTTAGAGCAACTGCAGATGCTCATGCACATGCTGTGAATTCTCAGAACAGACCATTTGAGTGTTGGTCCGGATGCCTAGGCAAGATTCTTTTTCTCTTCCTGAAGAGAGGGAAAGAGAGAAAAAAATCCACCATATTTGCTTAATTTCCTGATTTAAACACATTCACTTGAAAGGAGTTCAGTTACACTTGAAATTGAATCAAATGTGAAGAAAATGATTTGAACAAAAATCATTTTCTTTTAATCTGCATATGCTTTGGATTAATGAAGTGTGTACTCACATGCACAATTACTTGTCAATATAGACGGCTTTATCCCATGAAAGGCACCATTGAAAATAAACTTTACTCAACATTGGAAACTGGTCTTAATCCTCATTCTGAAAATTATACTTTAAAAGCTTATTTAATTCTTTCATTTTAAAAATAAGACTAAAGACATTAATTAAGTTTATGAAATAATTTTGTTACCACCAAGAAAATAATAGTCTCTAATGCTTTGGGGTGTTTTGTATGAGAATAAATGATTGTTATTATGATAGTAGAGGCCCAATGCACAAAATTTGTGCATGGGGCAGGAGAGGAGGGAGGATGGGTCCCTCAGCCAGGCCTGTGACCTCTCCTCAATCCAGGCCACTGCCCACCTGCTCCCAACTGCCCACCTGCTCACTTCTTACTGCTTGACTTGCTGCCCCAAAGGTGGGAGAGGCCCCGCCACTGCCTCTGCACTTGCCAGTCATGAGCCCAGCTTCTGGCTGAGTGACACTCCAGCTACAGGAATGCACTGACCACCAGGGAGCAGCTCCTGTGTTGATCTGCCCTCTGGTAGTCAGTGTGTGTCATAGCAACTGGTCATTCTGGTCATTCCAGTTGTTCCACCATAACAGCCGCTGGGCTTTTATATAGAGAGATTATAAAACTGAGTCACTTCAAGATTAAATTTTTAAGTTTTGCTATCTTTTATGTTTGTGATGCTGCTGACTCTACAAATGAATATTTGTAAAATTTTTATATTTTCAACAGATATTTGTTGAACTATTTCTACCTGCCAGACATTTTTACTGAGCACTGTGAACTTTGAGGTCAGCAAGGTAGACCTGTTTACACTGGAAGCATTCAAGAGATCCCAAAGGGATAGCAGGGGAAACAGTGGTCTGGGTTAAATCATGTCAGCCCCAATTCATATGTTGGAGTCCTAATTCCTAGTACCTCAGAGGTACTGTTTATGGAGATGGAATATTTATTTGTTTGTTTGTTTGTTTGTTTGTTTATTTATTTATTTATTTTTATTGATTTAAAAGAAGGGAAAGGAAAGAAGGATAGAAACATCAATTATGAGAGAGAATAATTGATAGGTTGCCTTCTGCATGCCCCCTTCTGAAGATCCTCACAACCCAAGCATGTGCCCTGACCCAGAATCGAATGTGACATCCTGGACACACCAGCCAGTCAGAGATGGGACCTTTAAATTGGAACATTATACAATGGAATACTATTGAGCCATAAGAAAGATCAAATACAACCACTTTTGACAACATGGATGGATCTTGAGACTGTCATGCTGAGCAAAATAAGTCAGAAAAAGTCAAGAACCATATGATTTTACTCATCCTGTATAATAAAGAGGTAATATGCAAATTGACCATCATGCACTCGCACAAGATGGCCACCCCCATGTAGTCACAAGATGGCCTCCACAAGGTGGCCAGCAGGAGAGGGCAGTTGTGGGCAATCAGGCCAGTAGGGGAGGGCAGTTAGGGTTGACCAGGCCAGCAGGGGAGGGCAGTTGGGGTTAACCAGGCCTCCAGGAGAGGGCAGTTAGGGGTGACCAGGCCTGCAGGGGAGGGCAGTTAGGGATGACAAGGTCAGCAGGGGAGGGCAATTAGGGATGACTGAGCCTTCAGGGGAGGGCAGTTGGGGGCAACCAGTCCAGCAGGGGAGGACAGTTGGGGGCAACTGGGCTGGCAGGGGAGGGCAGTTGGGGGGGACTGGACCTACAGGGGAGGGCTGTTAGGGGCAATCAGGCCTGCAAGGGAGGACAGTTGGGGGCAATCAGGCCAGCAGGGGGGTAGTTAGACATCAATCAAGGTGATAGGGGAGTGGTTAGGGGTGATCAGGCTGGAAGGCAGAAGCAGTTAGGGGCAATCAGGCAGGCAAGCGGTTAGGAGCCAGCAGTCCTGAATTGTGAGAGGGATGTCCTTTGGGGTCGGGCCTAAACTGGCAGTCAGACATCCCCGAGTAGTCCCAGATTGGAGAGGGTAGAGGTTGGGCTAAGGGACAGCCCCCCTACCCCAGTGCACAAATTTTGTGCACTGAGCCTGTAGTGTGGGACATAAAACATAAAGCAAATATACAAATAATATAAAACTAAAACAAAACTCATAGACATAGACAACGTATGGTGATTTCCAGAGGGATGGTGGTTGGGGAATGGTTAGTAAAGGGTAAATGAGGTCAAATATATAGTGAGGGAAGGAGACTAGCCTTTGGGTGGTGAACATACAATATAATATACAGATGATATATTATAAAAAGGTACACCTGATACCTATATAATTTAACCAATGTTACCCCAGTAAATTTTATAAAATTAAAAAGGTGGTGATTAAGGTAAAATGAGTTCATTCCATGGTCCCTAATCCAATATGATTGATGTTCTTAAGAGAGAAGAGGAGATCATGACACTGGCACAATGGGAAGACCCTGTCAACACACAGGGAGAAGACACCATCCACACACTGAGGAGAGAGGCCTCAGAGGAAACAGCCTTGTTGACACTTTGAGCTGGGACTTCTGGCATCCAGAACTCAAAGGACTGTTATTTATGCCACCCAGTGTGTGGTACTCTGTTATGGTAACTCTAGCAAAGTGATATAGGTAGAAAGCTCCTCATGAAACAGAAAGGCAAATAGTTCCTAAACATAAAGGGTCAGATAGCAGTCACTGTCACCTTGTGGCTCAAATCAATACTGTACAAAGTATGTGTGAGTAAACACTAACATCTGCCGACCATGCCTGTGATTCATGAAGTGATGAATCACTACTGCTTTCACTGCCAGTTCCATTCAAGTCATTACTGCACAGCTGACGTCATGTGCTGGGCCTGGGCCTTATCCTCAGACCACCATGTTTAAGGGTAAGGAAGGAGAGGTAGTACTTGATGCCAATTGTTTGTTGTTGTTGTTTTTTTTGTTTTGTTGTTAATCATCACTGAGGATATTTTTTCATTGATTTTTTTTTCTTTTTAGAGAGAGTGAAAGGGAGCGGGAGAGACAGAGAAAGAGAAACATCCATGTGAGAGAGACACATGGATTGGTTGGCTTCCTCACCCACCCACACCAGGGGTGGAGATTGAGTCTATGACTGAGGTAGTCATCTACACAATGGTTCTCAAAATGTGGTCTGATTACCTCTGGGTTCTCTGCAACCCTTTGTGAGGGGGTCTGAGAGGTCAAAACTACACTAATAAAAGAGAAATATGTAAATTGACTGTCAGTTCATGACACTCACCAGCCAATCATGAATGAGTATGCAAATTAGTGGGACAAAGATGGCAGTAGCCACAGAGGCAGCCAGAGTGAGCGGGAGGCTTGGGTCGTCCCTGGCAAAGGAGGAAGCCAAGCATCCCACCTGCTTGGGCCGGCCGCTGAAGGAGGGGCCTGTGAGTGAAGGTAATGGAACTGGTCCAGGCACCAAAGATGGGGCCTGTGAGTGGAGGACATGCAGCTGGCCCAGGTGGGCACTGAAGGAGGGGCCTGGGGGCAATGGACACAAAACCAGCACAGGTGCATGGAAGGCTTGGGTTGCCCCCTCCCTCCCTGGCTGCTGCTGAAAGAGGATCCTGTGGGTGGTGGCCATGGAATCGGCCTGGGCACATAGGAGGCTTGGGTTGTTGTTGCCAGCTGCCAAGGGAGGGGCTGCAAACGGCCCTCAGTCCCTTACCCAACCTGGCCATGCCCCATGAGGCGAGAGTCGCTGCTGGGAGTCATGGCCAGCCTGCAAACAACCATCAACCCCTCACCAGGCTGGCCACGACCCCCATGCGGGCATGGCTGGCCTACAAACCACCACAGACCCCTTACCCAAGGGAACCCCCACCCTGATCCGGGACACCCTTTAGGGCAAACTAGCTATTCTGCGCTCATGCACCAGGCCTCTATCTATACTAATAAAAGGGTAATATGCTAGTTAGACTGGGAGACCTTCTAGATGTTCTTCTGGACAAAGCCATAATGGCAGGACTAAGGTAGAGGCAGTTAGGGGCTAAGAGGGGAGGGCAGTTTATAGGTGATCAGGTCAGGATGGAATAGCAATTGTGGGTGATCAGGCTGGTGGGAGGAGCCACTGGGGGTGATCAGGTTGGTGGGGGGTGCAGTTGAGGGTGAGCAGGCCAGCAGGCAGTGTAGTTAGGGGCAATCAGGCAGGCAGACAGGTGAGCAGTTAGGAGCCAGAAGTCCTGGATTGTGAGAGGGATGTCTGACCCAATCTGTTAAGGGGTCCCAGATTGGAGAGGGTGCAAGTTGGGCTGAGGGACTGCTCTCCCACCCCCTTGCATGAATTTTGTGCACAGGGCCACTAGTTTTCACAATAAAATATTAAGACTATATTTACTCTTTTCACTATTGTTCTCACACAGAAGTGCATAATATGATTTTCCAGGGGCTACATAGCGTGTGAAATGACTTTGTTAAGATGTCTAATGTGCTAAATTAGTAGGGTTAAGATGTACATGTGTGCATTTTCATATAAAAACTCAGTTTTCAGTACTTCTGTGTCTTATTAATCTTTCATACTTGCCAAAATCTTCATAAATTCTTGAAATCTCAAGTTTCCTTTGCCTAAAGCTATCATTAAAATTATTTACATTGTGAAGCTCTGGCAGTGGGCTCAGTTGGTTATAGTGTCACCATGTGCACCAAAAGTTTGCAGTTCAATTCCCAGTCAGGGAACACACCTTGGTTGTGGGTTCATCCCAGTCAGGGTGCATATGGGAAGTGAAGCAGCCAATCCATGTTTCTCTCTCCCTCCATCTCTCTCTCTAATAATCAATTAAAAAACATATCCTCTGATGAAAATTTAAAAAGTTATTTACACTGTGAAATATTAAGATTATCTCTCTTAGAATCAGAAATCAGATAGAGATATCTTCTGTAATTTCTAGTATTCAATATTTTGAAAGATCTATTAATAAAAAAGAAGAATTACTTTTATTTACAAAGGAAATACTTGTATACATAGAAAATCCAAGAGATTCAACATCAAACCAATTGTTACTGAACATGACATTTAGTATAAAGTAAGGGAGGAGGAACTTTATTTACAGCAACAAAAAATTTTAAGTGTGAAGAGGTCCCCAAACAAAATGTGAAAACAAAGTTCTAGAACTTTGATGAGAACAGGTCAAGTCTAGTCCCACTAACTTCAGGAAATATCTTTGAGCAGCCCCTAACCTGGCTTTGACCCAAACCTGTTAATTCAACTAGCATTTATTGACTCGTACTAAGTTCCTGTCATGGTAAGTGATGGTACAAAGCCAGAAGTTTGAGTGTAAATTTTTAGTTATAAAAGGGGGTGGGTGGTCCTTGGATCCCAAGATACTGGTTGACCACTCTGAGAACTGAAGGCACAGCATATATAGGTGCAGATTTAGGCAAGTTGGTATGTTTGTTAGTGGGATGAGGACTGTCCTTTGGGGTGGTTTCTACTTTTAGAAGGAGAATAAAGAGATGATAAGGCACAGAAGTTTAAAGAAAGAGAAAGGGTGGGAAACCAAGATAGTATAGATAAGCACCCAAATTGCTGCCTTACATAACAATTTCAAAACTACAACTAAAAGACAGAATGGTCATCATCCAGAACCTCAGGAAAGCTGGCTGAGTGGAAATTCTACAACTAGAAGGAAAGAGAAAAGCTTGCCAAGAATCATAGGAGCTGCAAAGGGCTAAGATACAGAGACATGCACGCAGAGAGAAAGGGTGACTGAGTGAATGGCTGGCTTTCTCTGGTGGGAGGGAGAAGGAAGCTCCTGACTGCACTGAACCCCAGTTCTGGGTGAAACCCTGTAGACCCAGGCTAATATGGGGGAGTCTGGACTGTCTGGTAGAGAGAAAGGCACACGGAGACTCAGAGACTTGGAGGAGTCACAGCGGGCAGGTATCTGGAGGTGCATATGTGCATGAGTGCTTTCAGAGAAGACTGTCTGCTGAGGTTGCTGCTGGCTTTTCTGAGTAGGAAGGAGTAAGAAGCGCCCGACTGCATTGAATCCCAGTTCCGACTGCATTGAGTCCCAGTTCTGGGTGAGCCCCTGGAACCTACACTCTTACGGGGGGAATCTGGACTGTCAGGCAGAAATTCAGGGGAGCCATCAAAGGCAGAGGTTTGGAGGCGTGTGCCCACAAGCGTGTGCAGAGAGGACTGACTGCTGAGTGAGCCTAAGGCTTTCTCTAGCTGGAGGGAACTGGAAGCTCCTGACTGCTCTGAACTTCAGTTCTGGGCAAGAATCTGGGAATCCAGATTTATTGGGGGAGAAATTGGACTGTCTGGTAGTAGGGAAAACTCGAGGGCAGCTTTCTCTCAGAAGTGCTTGCAGTAATTATCGCAGGTTACTGGGACTCAGGGGCCCCACAGGGCAGGGCTGATGGGAAGCCAAGACTGGATGCTCAGCCCTGAGACTCTGCCCCATCCAAGCTGAACACATAGGCTTTTGCAATATTGCAAGACTGGTCCCATAAGGCTTTCTCCAGCACAGAAATTCTCCTGGCATAGACACAGCTGATACTCACAGCCAATTAGTCTGGAGGCCAATTCCTCCCAGTGATACCAACAACAATCAAGACTCAACTACAACAAGTCTGTACACCCAGTCCACAAAGGGGTGCACCAAGAGTGTCCACCTCAGGTAACTGGGGAGGCTGACCCACTGGGCAATATAGGACACCTACCACACAAAGCTACCCTACCAACTCAGGGAAAAAGTGAAAATGTGGAGACAAAGAAACATCTCATAAAGGAAAGGAATGGAGGAAAACAAACAACTGGATATAGAGTTCAAAACCACAGTTATAAGGTTTTTCAAGAATTTCCTAGAAAAGGCTGATAAATTTAGCCATACCCTGGAGGATATGAAAAAGGACCAACTAGAAATTAAACATACACTGACTGAAATGAAAAATATACAAATACCCAACAGCAAACTAGAGGAATGCAAGAATCAAGTCAAAGATTTGAAATACAAAGAAGAAGGAAAAACAAACAAACAAACAAACAAACAAAAACACTCAATAGGAAAAGCAAAAAGCAAAAAGAATAAAAAAATTTGAAGATAGTATAGGGAGCTTCTGGGACAACTTCAAGCATACTAAGTTCAGAATTATGGGGGTGCCAGAAGAAGAGAGAGAGCAAGATAATGAAAACCTATTTGAAGAAATAATAACTAAAAACTTCCCCCACCTGGTGAAAGAAATAGACTTACAGGTCCAGGAAGTGCAGAGAACCCCAAACAAAAGGAATCCAAAGAGGACCACACCAAGACACATCATAATTAAAATTCCAAGAGCAAAAGACAAAGAGAAAATATTAAAAGCAGTAAGAGAAAAAACAGTTAGTTACCTACAAGGGAGCAAACCATACAATTGTAAGCTAATTTCTCAACAGAAATTACGCAGGCCAGAAGGGAGTGGTGAGAAATATTCAAAGTGATTTTTCTCTTTGTCTTTTGCTCTTGGCATTTTAATTTAAACCTATTTAAATAGGTTTTTAATATCTTGCATTCTCACTTCTGGAATTTTCATAATTCAGATGCTAATATTCTTGATGTTGTCCCAGAGGTTCCTTACACTTTCAAATTTTTTGATTCTTTTTGCTTTTCCAGTTGAGTGTTTTTTGCTTCTTTGTATTTCAAATATTTGACTTGATTCTTACATTTTTCTAGTTTGCTGTTGAATCTCTGAATATTATTCTTTATTTCAGTCAGCATATGCTTAATTTCTAGTTGGTCCTTTTTTCTTATCCTCTAGGGTCTCACTAAATTTATTGGCAGTTTCTAGAAGATTCTTGAGTAACCTTATAACCATAGTTCTGAATTCTATATCCAATGATTTTTTGCTTTTCTCAATTTCTTTCATTTGTGATATGTTTCTTTGTCTCTGCATTTTCACTGCTTCCCTGTGTTAATAGAGTGGCTTTGTGTGCTAGGTGTCCTATAGAACCCAGTGGCTCAGCCTCCCCAATCACCTGAGGTGGACACTCTTGGTGCACCATTTTGACGGCTGTGTGCACAGTATTGTTGTAGTTTAGCCTTGATTATTGTTGGTATCACTGGGAGGAATTGACCTCCATGCCAGTTGGGTATGAGGATTAGTTGTGTCTATGATGGGAGAAGTTCGGTGCTGGAGACACCCTTATGGGGCAAGACTTGCTTCAGTGGGGTTTTGGTGTTCATTGAGACTGGCCCTTGAGTGTGTCCTTTATGGATCTGAGAAATTGTAATCTGGATGGTCCCACTCTGACCCCTAGGTACACTGGCTCTTGGATCTCCAAGGAAGTGCTAATTTAGCCTCTGCCTGAGGCTACCTAGCATGAGGTACAGAGAGATATGCATATTCCTCTCTTTGTTTGGTTTTGGAGGTCCCTAGATGAGGCCCAGCTGTGAAGCAGGGCAAGCTGCTGTGGGGCCTTGGGCCTTCTTTTGGATGCTCTGGGTCTCTCTGACTTAGCTGCAGTTTGTTAGGTAACTTTAGATCTCAAAGGACCAGGCCACTGATATGCAAAAGCCTCTGTGCACAGCTTGGAAGGAGCAGAGTTTCAGGGCAGAGCAAACAGTAATGGCTTCCTGTCAGCCTTGCCTAAGAGGGCCCCAGGTTTCAGTGTCTCTTGGTAATCACTGTAAGCACCTTTGAGAGAAAGCTGCCCTCGAGTTCCACCTGCTGCCAGACAATCCAGTTTCTCTCTGTATGAGTCTGGGTCCCCAGAGTTTCACCTGGAACTGAAGTTCAGAGCAGTTGGGAGCTTGTGTCTCCCTGCGGATTGAAAAAGCCAACTGCGTACTCAATTGCCAACCCTCTCTGTGCGCTCCTCTGTACCTCTGCACTTTACTTTCGAAGCTCCTCTGAATCTCAGTGTGCTTTTATCTTCCCTTCGAGTTGTAGAATTTCCACTTATCCATCCTTGTGGTTCTGGATGATGTCTGTTTTGTCAGTTAGTTGTAGTATTGAAGTTGTTGTGCAAGGTGGCAAGTTCAAGTGTTTACTTATGTCGTCATCTTGGTTTCTTCTGCTCCACTTTTTACCACTATTTCAGGCAGTTATAATCTTATAGAAATGCTACTGATTTGTCTTTCACAAATTACCCAAGGAAAAAGTTTCTGAGAATCACCTATGAAGTCCCATAATGTCAATTTTCTGAGATTAGGACCCTGGAGGAGTTTCAACCTCAGTCCGCAGTTGCCAGGTTTCTTGTTTCACTGTGATTTGGAGCTGTTTGTTTTCAAGGCTGCACAAATATAAGGAGGAGGAAAAGGACTATTTAAAATGCCATGAACTTCTCTTTTCTTTCTGAGATTCTGCGGATTAAAAGAAGCCTGAATGATTTCAAACCTCACTGATTTCCAGAGGTCAAACAATGCTGATAATGACTATTTTTTTTTCAGGTGTTTTTGTTGCTGTTGTGAAGGAGGGGGTATTTGGAAGTCATTGCTCTGCCATTCATAGTGATGTTTATACTGTTTTTAATAGCAAAAACCTGAAAACAACCTTATAATATCATATTCTCTTGAAGATGGCTCATCAACAAGAGTGATTTGCCATGAATATATATATCACAGGATATTGGGAAACCTCACAGAAGAATGTGTTAGAGTTATGTCTCTTCCTTAGAGGGGTGTTTTGTATGTTTTCTATTTATTTATTTTGGCAGAACCAGCTGAGACTTTATTTGGAAAAATAAATGATAATTCAGACACCAGCTTCCCATCATGGGTTTCAATCTTCTTCACAACCACCATCTTGGAGGAGCAGGTGCAGCAGAAAGAGCCAGAGCTCCCACCAGAGCCCAAGTTGGCCTGGAATCCCAGGTCATAGATGAGGTTCCCGTAAGATGGGTTCATCAGCCCATCTGAGTAGCTGCTGGTGGTCCTGATGTGGATACTCATGTCCTCCATCCCAGATTTAAGCGAGTTCTCCTCACCCTCCAGCAGCTTGGGATCTCCAAATCCAGGATCAGCTTGACATTCATGAGCTCCTAGTACTCACGCAGCTGCAGGTTCATGTGTTTCTCAGAGCGGCCTCCAGTTCAGCCACCTTGGACCAAGCATCCTTGATGACCAGCTGCCCATGCTGCTCAGCATCAGTAATCACAGCCTATAGGGAAGCCCTCTGGTCTTTGAGTCTCTCAATTTCAGTCTGGAGTTGACTGATATTTCAGTTCATCTCATTAATCTCAGTCTTCATGCGATGCAGGTCATCTCCAACATCTGCAGCTCCTCATACTTGATCTGATAATGGTCTCAGCCTCAGTCGGCTGCAATTGGAGGGTGTCCTTGTACTGGGCCTTGACCTCAGGGATGAAGCCATCGAGGTCCAGAGAGCAGTTGTTGTCCATGGACAGCTCACAGATTTGTCAGAGATCTGGGACTGCAGTTTACGAATCTCCTCTTCACACAGCTGTCTGTAGAAGATGATCTTATCGATCAGCCTTTCCAGGCAGGTCTCCAGCTCTACCTTATTCATGTACACTTCATCCATATCCTTTTTGATGAGGAAACATTTATTCTCCATCTCTGTGCACTTGTTGATCTCATTAATACTTGTTCTTCAAGTCCTCCACCAGTCCCTGCATGTTGCCAAACTCTGCCTCCAGCCTCAGTTTCTCCTGACCCAGTATGTCCAGCTGCCTCTGAAGGTTGTTGATGTAGCTCTTGAACGTGTTATCCCTGTTACTGTGAGTCATCTTCTGTTGCTGCAGGAAGTTTCATTTGGCCTCCAGAGTCTTATTCTGCTTCTTCAGGCTATGTACCTTATTGATAAAGGAAGAAAACTTGTTGTTGAGGATCTTGATCTTCTCCTTTTGATGATTGCACATGACCTGGATGTTGGGGTCCACCTCCAGCTTCAGGGAGCTTAGTAGGCTTTGTTCACTTGTATAGCTGTGATGATTCCCATACTCTCAGCCCCGCCATCACCCCAAACCAGACTCAGGTCGTTGTCCAGGCCACTCTGGTAGCTGCTGCCCACACCGAAAAAGGCCAACGAGCTGATGTGGGTGCTGGGCCCACTAGCTACTGAAGGCCCAGGGGCCAGAGATGGACACCTTATAGGTCTTCTGGGTCACTGATGTGGGCATAGTGGAGACTGGAATGGAGAGAAGCAGATTGAACCAGACAGAGATTCAAGAAGAAGACAAAAAGCTGTTCCTCATGTTTTAAATTAGAAAAGTTGGAGACAGAATGAATCCATGTGTTTATGTATGTATATTGGTATCCATTTATCTTTTTTTTTTGGAAATCATAACAACCAAAAATCCCTAGTTATGAGTCTGTATTTTTCTCTGAGTGTGGGGCCAGCTATATGAGGAAAATAGGGATGTTGAGATTGACTGCAGTGAGACAGCTTATTAACTTTCTATTAGTTTTGCATTCTTTCAGAGGCTGTGGGGGGCATGTGTTTACATTTGCCATTTCTAAAGAGGATATTATCTTAGGAAGTATTTATAAGGATAAAACTATCCATTATTCTACAATCTTAAGGGGTTTTACATTTAACATTTTCTCTGCTTTTTATATCCATATCAATATTTTTATAGCATTATTATTATTATTAATGTATCCCAAAAGATTTTATAGTTAAAAAAACTACACATTGTACTGCCTCTCCATGTTTGTTAAGACTATTTTTTAGACTTGAGAGAGATGAGCTATTCAGTTGGTGCCCAGCGGTGCTCCCATTACATCAGAGATAGCCTGAATAATTGGCAGGGCCTCTTGCACTCAGTGCTGCCTGCCAGGCACCATGAATCTTCAGGATGCAATGTCAGGAAGGGAGGGCTCTTCATGGAGGTCTGGCTTGTGCTGTGGAGGTCTTGTTGGATTTCTGCAGGACATTGCCTTGTCCTGGGTACTCAGCCTTCAAATGACCACTCTAAAATATTTAGTCAAGACCTCAAAGAGATGCACTTGACTCTTGAGAAGTTACAGGGAAGCCCAAGGTGCTGCTCTGCTTCACTACTGACAGGATCCAGGAGGGGCTCCAGAGAGAAGAGCTGGAGATCAGCTCCTGCACACCTGGGGCTTCTGCTGCACCTGCCTGGCTGTCACTGGGAAGCCCTGATCAGACTCTGTTTTCCTGACACCCTCGATGGTTCATGGACCATTCCCAAGTCTACTCTGCATGGATGGATTCACTCCTTGGCAGGTGTGTATGGGTCCTGACAACCCGGCATACTCACTCCCTCCGGAATACTCACTGCAGCATCCGGGCATGGAGCAGTCTTTTGAGGATCATGCTTCATGCTGTTACTCTGCAATGTTGCTTCTCTTGCCACTTTTTGTATCTCTTTTCCCTCCAAGGTCACACACCTCTTTACTTTTGGTTACAGCAAACACACTATTTAAATAGTGCTACACTCAGGACAATCACACTGTCCATTACATTGTCCGGGTCAAGTTTTTCATCATAAACATTGTTGTGAAATTGTGAAGTGCTGAGAAGGGTGGGCTGCAGTGCTGCTACAGATAGGATGTGAGATAAGGACACATTCCAAGTCACCCCCTCTCTGGAGAGATTCACAGTGCCAACATGTGAAGCTGCAGTACATATGTGAATGTGCTGGGATGGTGACTTATGCCTGTGTTAAGCCTGGAGGACATCAGAGCTGCCCATTCTCTACCTGAAGAATTTGGCAGGTCATTGAAGTCATGGCCATGCTAACAACCTTTGGGGCAGAGTCTATGCCATTTGTCAGCTGTTGTCCCAGCTGAGCACCTGACCTCATCAGTTGTTCCACGTGTTTTGCCTCGTGAACATGAACACATTTTATAAAGTGTCAGCAGGCAACTCAATGATACATCTCTCATGAGCAGGGCTGCCTTCAGGATTTGGGAATTGTGGTCAGGACACCTATATATTGCAGCTTATAACATTAGTGCCAATTTTAAATACTTTTCCTGTTACTTATATAAGTACATTTATACTTGTACTTGTTGAAATATGTCTTAATTTTGAGATTCAGAAAATATGGTTCTTTTATGGGTAGGATTTTTCTGGACACTGTTCTCCCAAATCTATTTCCCATCTGACCTGTTTGATGCTGTTGGGCTGTGTGTGCATATGCACAGGTGAGGAGCAGAGAGGAAGGTGGACCCTAGAAGGAGAGAGCCAGAATTCTAGCACACGTTTTACCTGGCTTCAAAGTTAGTGTTATTTCTCTTTTCTTCTTTATAGTTGTCTGCCATTTATTAGTTTACATGAAACACTTAGTACAATTATGATTAGGCAAGAATAAATACATTTTAAATCAGTTTCTTCTAAGAGGACTCACACACATTGAAAAACATCCACACTTTACTATTTGTTTGAATGAAACAATCATATTTTATTCAGATTTGGCCTGGGAAAATGAAGAACTCCTCTGATACTCAGACTTTGAGTGGGTGGGGCAAAGTGAGACAAGGGAGTTAACTTTGAGGAGTAACCAGAGCCCCAATTAAAAGACTTTGGGACTCAGAAGAAAAAAACATTTTATAAATATATTAGAAGCCTGGTACACAAATTCATTCACCAGTGGATCCTTCACCCTGGCCTGTGGAATTGGCTGAAACCAACTCTCCTACATCCCCCAAGGGGTCCTGGATTGTAAGAGGGCATAGGACAGGTTGAGGGACCACTAATTTAGTATGAAGTGCAGATTATAGTGTTTACTCTCAGATTTGAAAATATTTATAAATTAGAATAGGAATATTTTAACGTTTTGTTGACAGTATTGATTATCCATCTACATGGTTCTGTACTACCCTGTTTCCCCGAAAATAAGACAGTGTCTTATATTAATTTTTGCTCCCAAAGATGCGCTAGGTCTTATTTTCAGGGGATGTCTTATTTTTCCATGAAGAAGAATACGGTACACATTTATTGTTAAATGAAAATAAAGGAAATTTATTACCTGTATATGGTACGGTAGTACAGTAGTTGTCAACACAAACCAGACAAACTGTGAATCCTACAGTATCAAGAATTTACTCATTTATTCAATGACAATCATGTCATCATCTTCTGGAACATCATCATAACAATCCAATTCCTGAATTTCCTGGTGAATTTCTTGTGACTCCATTTCTTTCAGAATCAGTGGACCAAATCTCTCATGTTTAGCAATAGCACTGTCTTTAAATGAGTACTTCTTGTCAAGGTAGCCTGCTCGCAGTGCATTTGCAATGCAACTGTCAGTGATTTTCTCCCATGAATTCTTCACCCAAGTCACAACTTCTTGCAGTTTAGGTTTCACAAAGTTTCCATGCTGATTTCTTTCCATTCTATTTTCAATGTAGTCATCCATTTCCATGCACAAATTGTATTTGAATGGCTTGTTTATTGCAATATCAAGAGTCTGGAGATAGGCCATCATTCCTGTGGGAATCATTATCTGATCTATTTTTCTTTTGTGAAGAAATGTCTTCATGTCTTTAGCGCAGTGAGTGCTGGCTGCATCCCAGACTAGCAGACCTCTTTGGCTCCCTTGCATAACAAGTGGCAGCATTAAATCGACCCACTTTCTTATAACTGCTTGTGTGGCCCAGGCTTTTTCAGTTTCAAGAATAAAAACGCCCAAAACACGTTCAATCTTTTCCTTCTTGCCCTTATAAATGATTAAAGGTGGGATTTTAGTGCCATCCAGACGAATTGCCAAAATACAGGAAACACGTGCACTTTCGTAAGCAGTGGAGGGAATGTACACTAAGGAGGCACCCTGCTGTTCAATTGTTGTTTGAGATGATTGGCCCATAAACACTGCAGTTTCATCCATAGCAATCATGTTAGAAAGATTGTATTTAGAGAAGTCAGCATCATCAATAAAGGACTTGAATGCAAGTGCTGGCTTAATAACTTGAGTATCTTCCAACCTAAATAATGTTGTAGATCTTCTTAAAGACAGTTCACTTTGTTGAAGGAAATTATCCAGCCAATGTTGTGATGCTTTGAAGTCTTTGGGGGTTATGTCAAACGGTGGTGGCATTGCAAGGGCAAATTCTTGAATCAGCCCTATTCACAACCAAAGCCTTTGTTCTCCTGTAAACAACCCATTCACAGATCAGGTCTTCCAGCTCGAAAAATAATGGTTGCCGACCTGATCCACACTTGTGCTTTTTAGCATTTCCCTTGTCCACTTGTTCAATGAGGTTACCATACTCTGCTTGCCATTTTTGGGCCAATCGGATACTCAACATCTTCTCTTTGCAGAAAGTAGTAAGATTTTGGCCCCAAGAGTCTTCCACGATTTCTTTCTTGTATACGGAGTAGCTTTTTCTTTTTGCACCCATTTCTAGGGGTAAAAAAAAGGAATTGGGGTATCAAGGTGGGGGGAGGGGGATCACTTAAAATGACACCTGGGGATCAGAGGGGGGAATCAAAATGGCACAGGAGAATCAGAAGGGGGATTACCATTTTAGTAACCTCTTTTGATCCTCCTGTGTCATTTTTTTGCCCCCTCTGATCCTCCTGTGTCATTTTAAGTGATGCCCCTCCCCCCACCCCTGTGCCACTGAACACCTTCACCAGACATCCCCTCTACCCCTTTATCAGACATTTACCCCCTGGGGCCTGCCTGGGTACTGTCACTGGGCTTGCTGGGGCCTGGATCTGGGCTGGAGCAGGGTCTGCCACTGAGTAAGAACCTTCAGTCATCATGAGGCGGCCGCGAGCATCAGGTAGTGTCACCAGAAACAGACCAGCACTCACCACCTTCGCCGTGTCCTGTCTGCTCTAATCCTCCTGTTCTTCTACATGCATCTGTGAAAGTTTCCTCCTCTCTCCCACCCCACGTTCACCACTCACTCTGACCTCCGCTCCGCCTCCACACAGCAGTGACATCAGGATTCCGAGTAAAGTCACTGGTTGCTAGATGCCAATTGGGGCGGCCCTAGCGACCAGTTTATGGTAAATTAATTTTCATTCTGAGACAGAGCATGGGGGGGCCTTATTTTTGGGGGGATGCCTTATATTTCACTCAGAAGAAAACCTGTAAGTAGGTCTTATTTTTGGAGGATGTTTTATTTTTGGGGAAACATGGTAGTTTCTTTTATCAGCATTCAACTTATGTGGAAGAGGAAATGTATACATAGAGACCATACACTCAAGTAAACTCAGTAAACTGTTAGATTAAAGTTATTTTGCCTCAAATATTTATTTATTAGCCTGTCTAGTTTGGGATTGTCACAGCCCATTCAAATGTAAAATTCTGCAGATCTGCATAGCTATGCAGAGATAGTCTGAAAACTATTGTGTCTATCTTGCCACCCCTAAGAGATGGGAAAAGTAAATAAAGTGATGTTTTTTTCTCCAGAACTGAAGGGAGTTGAAAATGCCCATAAGTATAACAAGCAGTTTGCTCTTCTGTCTATGTACACAATAACACACACCTGGCTAATGTTTCTAAAGTGAAATATTTATTAGCACTTGAAAGAAACAAGGCGTTGGCCCAACTAAAGGTAGTGAAATCCATCTTAATCTCTTAATCCTCTTTATTTCTCAAATATTAGCATTATTCATACTCATCTATTAACTAAGGGTTGCTTAGAGAGATAAGACAGGACGTGTAGTATCAAAATAACTTTAAGAAGTTAAGGTAGGATGACAGGCATGGTAAGTGGAAAATTTAAGGTTCACAATATTTATTTCATAAGGAAATTTGATAGTAATAGAAGATGCTTCTCCCCGCCCCACCTGAGGATATTTTGTCCATTGTTTTTCAGAGAAAATGGAAGGGAAGAAGAAAAGGAGGGAAGGAGAGAGGGAGGGAGGGAGGGAGGGAGAGAGAGAGAGAGAGAGAGAGAGAGAGAGAGAGAGAGAGAGGGAGAGAGAGAATGACATCGATGTGAGAGAGACACATGGACTGGTTGCCTCCCTCACTCTCCTCAACCAGAGACGGGGAGCAAACCTGCAACCCAAGAAGATGCCCTTGACTGGGAATCAAACCTGAGTTCCTTTGGTGCCTGGGTCAGTGCTCTAACAATAGAGCCACACCTGCCAGGGCAGAAAATGTATTTTTAAGTAAAAAGTAAGTATCTTCAAATAAATGCAACTCTATTTAGATGAATAATTTCTATAATGTAATTCTGCTATAGGTAATTCTTACAGAGCTCACCTTATGGCCTCATTTTCTCGTTATTTTAAATGACACCTCTGCAGTTTGAATTAAGAATACAATTTCACATCATGCATTCACTCATGCGTACATGCAACCCCCAAAAAGATGTTGAATGAAGAAGATATTTTTTTTGAGATAAAGAAATTATGATCCAGAATGTTTTTACATTATTTTACTATTCACAGAATTCCCTGTGTTATTCAATATATGCTCTTGCTATTTAAAATATACGATATTCGGCGAGCACAGGACAGAGGTGAGAGAGAGAGTTTGAGTGAGTGAGTGGATGAAAGGAGAGTGTGTGGATGTATGTGTTGTGTGTGTGTGACTGAGTGAGGGACAGTTAAATCTAGCAGGAGCAACAAGGGCTGGCAGACCAGGCTTTCTTGGACAGGGAGAGACTACTACCTCTGTGGGCACTCGCCAGACTGCGGGACTCAGGCACAGAGCCCACGCCATCTTGAAGGGGAGAGCGACCTCTTCTAAGAACTCATCAACACAACCACCCAGACAGGCCTTGGACACTGCCTGCGACCCGGCAGTGACCCCAGCCAAAATCCTGCTGCCCTACCCACAGACCCGAGGATCCTGGGACCTCCACCTCCAAAGGTGCACCACTCCTGCAGCAGTAAGTGCAACTCCCACCCTCCAGCGACTGAACTCCTGACACCACAGTTGTGCTTCTCCAGCGCTATAGTTGCACTTTTCAAGAGCACAGGCTGCCTGAGCGCACCACTCCACAGGCTGCTAGTGGGTGCCAACGTGGGGCACACTCTTACCCAAACAAGGGCCCACTGCCCCGGCAGTAGAAATTCTGGATTCCCCCTTCCTGGATACCTCCCTGCAGCCACCTTGGTTGCAGGGAGTCAGCACTAGGGCTCCTCAGGGTGCCTGAGTGCACTGCCACTTGGCATGTGCAAACTCAACCAAGTGCATAAGGCCCCCCATCTCTCCCCGCCCCCCCCACCTCGCCCCCCGCAGTAGAAATACACAAATTCAACCAAGGACATAAGCACCCCCCTCCCCCCCCCCCCCCCCCCCACACACACACACCCGCAGTAGAAATAAGGACTTCCCCTACTCCCGGCTGTCTGTTCAGAGACATCTCAGTCATGTGGCTTCAGCACAAGGGCCAAATTGAGTGCACTGCCCTGGCAATGGGCCCTGGGGTACCCTGGTGAACCACCACTGGGAAAGCAAATTCAACCCAGGGCACAGCAGCAAAAACTGAGTTTTCCCACTTCACAGCTGCTGATATCTGGACACCACAGTCATGCTCTATCAGCGTGCATATCCTCTCAGCTCAAGGTCACAAAGGTGGCTCTTGGGTGACTCCATGAGCTCCCGCTGAGTGCACTCTTATCCAAACAAGGGCATGTATCTGTCCGCTTTTCCCAACACCAAATATTGAAGAGACTGTTTTGACTCCATTGTATGCTCTTACCTCTTTTGTCAAATATTAATTGAGCATAGTGGTTTGGGTCAATTTTTGTGTTCTCCATTCTAATCCATTGGTCTACATGTCTGTTCTTATGCCAGTGTTGGGAAAATTGGACAGATACATGCAAAAAAATGAAACTAGATCACCAACTTACACCATACACAAAAATAAACTCAAAATCAATAAAGGAGTTAAATGTAAGACGGGAAACCATAAAAATATTAGTGGAATCCACAGGCAACAAAATCTTAGACATATGCTGAAGCAATATCTTCACCGTTACAGCTCCTACAGCAATAGAAACTAAAGAGAAAACAAACAAATAGAACTGCATCAAAATAAAAAATAAAAATAAAAACTTCTGCACAGCAAAAGAAACCATCAACAAAATAATAAGAAAACCCACTGCATGGGAGAACATATTTACCAATGTTATCTCTGATAAGGGTTTAATCTCCAACATTTACAGGGAACTTATATAACTTAACAAAAGGAAGATATGCAACCCGATCAAAAAATGGGCAGCAGAACTAAATACTTTTTGAAAGCTAATATAAGGAAGGCCAACAGACACATAAAAACATGTTCAAAGTCACTAATCATCTGAGAGATGCAAATCAAAACGACAATGTGGTACCATCTCACACCTATCAGAATGGCTATCATCAACAAATCAACAAATGACAAGTGCTGGTGAGGATGTGGAGAAAAAGGAACCCTTTTGCACTGCTGGTGGGAATGCAGACCAACATTCACTGTGGAGAACAGTATGGAGTTTCCTCAAAAAACTAAAAATGGTCCTGACTGGTTTAGCTCAGTGGATAGAGCATCGGCCTGAGGACTGAAGGATCCCGGGTTTGATTCCAGTCAAGGGCATGTACCTTGGCTGCAGGCACATCCCAGTGCAGGAGGCAGTTGATCTACATTTCTCTCTCATTCATGTTTTAATTCTCTATCCCTCTCCCTTCCTCCCTGCAAAAAACCAATAAAATATATATAAAAAACAAAAAAACAAAGAAAAAACAACTAAAAATGGAACTCCCATTTGACCCAGTGATTCCACTTCTAGGAATATATCCGAAGAAAATAAAAACACCAATAAAAAAGGAGATATGCACTCCTATATTTATAGCAACACAATTTGCAATAGCTAAGATTTGGAAACAGCCTATGTGCCCCTCAGCAGATGAGTGGGTTAGAAAACTGTGGTACATCTACACAGTGGAATACTACACTGCTTTACAAAGAAGGAATTCTTACCATTTGAAGCAGCAAATGGAACTGGATAGCATTATGCTAAGAGAAATAAGCCAGTCAGTGAAGGAAAAATACCAAACGATCTCACTCATTTGTGGATAATGAAGAACATCTAAACTGATGAACAAAAAGATAGATACAGAGGAAGAGAAGCATCGAACAGATTGTCAAATTACAGCAGGAAGGTTAGGGAGTGGGTAGGGAGGTAAGAGATCAACCGAATAACTTGTTTGCATGAATATAAGCATAACCAATGGACGCAAGACCCGGGGGAGTGAGGGCATGTATGGAAATGGGGTGGGGGGGGCAATGAATGGATATGGATACATTTGTAATACTTTAATCAATAAAAAAATTGAAAAAATATACAATATCTAAATCCTGACTTTTAGAAATAGACCATAGTGATTGTCTAGCAAAGCCTTAGTAAAATAAAGGAAATCCCACACAGCAAGTACATCCCAGTGTTAATTAGCTGGGTTACCCTTGAATCTGTCCATGCCTTAGAGAAAAAGCAAGGATTCTTTGTATACCACTTCCAGGAGAGTGAGGGTGAGCACCACTATTCCACAAACCAGGCTGAGTGCCCATCGTGGGCCCTAGCGAGTGCATACTTGGCTGACTTACACAGGTTCAAGAATGCAAGATGCACTTACAGAAGTTATTAACCAGCCCATGTACACTCTTTGAGGTTTTGGCCCCGGAATTTTTTTAATATAATGTATATGACAATGCGGGATGGATAGCCTATCCCAGTTAGCACAGCTGATGTAAGGAACTGGGCTAGATGGATCATGGGGATGTAGAGGCACCAAGTTTGTTCAATTAGGCAACCAGTTGGTCTTTCACTGTGGTCTTCTCTTGGAGAACTCCAAAGAGTAACAATCATTTCCCCAAATGTGGTCTTAGGGATTCAATTGTTATGTAAATCTTCCCACTGTATTTTGGGAAAGTGATTTCCCCAAGGTAACAAGCTAAAGAAGTCAACCCAGACAACAATGAGCCCTCCCAGTGCAAGCTAGCAGTCTTTTGGAAAGTAATTTAATCCCCATGAAAATAATAACTGCCTCAACTCCAAGAGCAGCAAGTATATTCTATCACATAGCACAGCCTGTTCTCGAGCCCAGGAATTCATATCTATTATTAATGGAGTAAGGATGGCTTCCAAAAGAACAAAGATAGGACTCCGGAAAACAACTTTGGTAGTTCCAACAGCAACTTGATCAATATGTTCCTGGGGAACCTGAACTTCATCTGTACTTGCTTCTTCAAAATTAATATTTTTACACTGCTGTCCTGAGTCATCAACATGATGTTCTTTTAAAATAGTAAGACTTAGAAAAATATTTATAGTTCCCAGGAAGGCATGAAGTAAAACTGGTGCTGTATACGTGTTTATTTGCAGCTTTACAGTCTTCATGCCACACTCTTTTCTCCAATTAGTGTGAAACAGTTCTGAAAACTGGACCTGGAATAAAACCTAGTACTTGATGTGCACTTGTGTTTGCCATGGAATTTGTTCTTTCCTGTGGGAAAGTAGCACCAGCAATATGTGATCTAATAACTGCTATATTTCCTGCTCTGAATCCCACTAATTTATTAGCGACCAATATGAACTATTTATTATGAGAAGCTAAGACATGGACAAACAGAAGCAGTTGGTTGACACTGAAATGAAGGTGGACACAATGAGAGATTCTTTTCTTGATTAATAATTAGACCACAAATCAAATGTAGGTAAAGTGACCATTTGGCCAAGACTAAATTAAATAACCCAGCCACCAAAAAACTCACATTGGAGGTTTGATCAACGTTTTGGAGATAGGGCCATATTGACATTATCACAATAGAAAATCCTACACTTCATCAGCTTTTAAAATGCTCCTCAGTTTCTATAATCCACTTTTTTCAGGTCTCTTGAGAAAGGCCACCAGCTTCCACTACTGTCCTGGCACTCCTTGCCTTCCCAGTATCACTAATTTCAATAAAGTGGTCATTACCAGGGGTGCAGGAGAGTGAGTGCGGCTTCCTCCCACATCTGCTCCTAAGGTTTTCTATATATAGAATCATGTTATCAGCAAATAGTGACAGTTTTACATCTCATTCTCAATTTGGATGCCTTTTATTTCTTTTTCCTTGCCTGATTGCATTGACTATATCTTCCATTACTATGTTGAATAAAAGTGGTGAGAGTGGGCATCCTTATCTTATTCCTAATTTTAAAGGAAAATTTTTCAGGTTTTCACCACTGAACTTGATATTAGCTGAGGGTTTGTCATATATAGCCTTTATTATGTTGAGATACCTTCATTCTATTTTATTGAATGAAATGTCCATTTTATTGAATTTCAAAAAAAATGTATATTTTTAATTGTTGATAGGTTTACGAATGTCTCCCATTTATCCCCATCCTCCAACCCCCACCCTGGTCTTCACCAGCCTATTGCCTATGTCCATGGGCTACGCACATCTATACTGATAAAAGGGTAATATGCTAATTAGACCAGGAGACTTTCCGGAAGTCCTTCTGGACAAAGCCATAGTGGTGGGGCTGAGGCAGAGGTATAGGGGCAAACAGGCCAGGAGGGGAGGGCAGGTGGGGAAGAGCAGGCTCGCAGGGGGAGGAGGCAGTTGGGGGTGAGAAGGCCAGTCAGGGGGCAATTGAGGGCAAGAAGGTCGGCAGGCAGAATAGTTAGGGGTGATCAGGCAGGCAGGCAGGTGAGCGGTTAGAAGCCAGCATTGCAAGGGGAATGTCTGACTGCCAGTTTAGGCCTGATCTCTTTGGGACATCCCTTGAGGGATCCCAGAATGAATAGGGTGCAATCGGGGCTGAGGAACACCCCCTCCCATGTACGAATTTCGTACACTGGGCCACTAGTAAGTATATGTTATTTGGTTTATCTATCCTTATCTCTCCAACTCCACATCAAGGTATGTCAGTCTGTTCCATGCATCCATGCTTTGGGTCTTATTTTATTGGTTAATTCATCTTGTTCATTAGATTCCACAAATAAGTGAAATCATGTGATATTTGTCTTTCTCAGATTGGCTTATTTCACTTAACATAATAATCTCCAGGTCCAACTATGCTCTCTCAAAGAGTGAGAGATCCTTCTTTTTTGCAACTGTATAGTATTCCATTGTGTAAATGTACCACAGTTGTTTTATCCATTTGCCCACTGATGGACACTTGGGCTGTTTCCAGATCTTGGCTATTGTAAATAATGCTGTTATGAACATAGGATTGAATATATTCTTCCTGATTGGTGTCTCAGGATTCTTAGGTGACATTCCCAAAAGTGAGGTCACTGGTACTGTTTCGCTCTTAATTCAGCAGGTTAATAAATAGAGGACTTTCTTTTGTTTTCCAGTAGATGGTGCTATAGGGTAAGTTTCTGTTTATTGGTACCTCTGGGATCTCAGTGGGCAGTGTTGCCTTGGTCATGGAATATGCCCTGTATTCTCCAAGGTGATGGCATCCTCCCTGTGTCTGTTTCCTCTTTCTCGGGTTCTATTCCTGTGGTGTGATGTGGCATGTGATGGGGCTTCGGGTCTGTACGTTTTCAGAGCTGCCTCCTTGTAACCAGAAACCGCCTGCTGCTCTGTGGTATCTCGAGACACCTCTGTTGCCTTTACTGGGTTCTACCCTGAGTGTTAGGTAAAGTGGGGGTGGGTTGTGAGTGAGGCCACTTCTTGAGTCTGTGGCTTTCCTTTCTTGCGAACAATGGCTGCTGGGCTAGTCCACAGCAGCCACACTACTGTGCTGTGTATCTGCCTGTCACTAGCTATACCTGTAATTGGCTTCTTAGGCCAGAATGTTTGTTCTGTTCCACCTACCCTTAGTTGCTGTGTAAGGGCTGCAGCCTAATTTCTACACCGCTACCATGTCAGCTTGGGCAGCAGTAGGCACTGGACCGAATCTGCAGACCTCATCTCTGTTTTCCCCCATTCTGCCTTATTCTGATATGCTTACCTTTCGATGTCTCAATTCATGGATCTCTCGATATGTTTGTGTGTTGAGCAGGGCATCCTTGTTGAACAGTAGTTATCTAAGTTGTAACTTAAGGGTGGAAATAAAATGATCTTTTCATTCTGCTATGGTGCCGATTTTACTCTTCACCATTTATTAAAAATACTCTGCTTTCTCCATTTAATTGCCTTTGCTTCTTTGTCAAACTTGACTATATTTGCGTTGGTCTATTTCTGGGCTCTCAATAATGTTTCATTGTTCTAATTGTCTATTCTTTCATCAATACTATACTGTTTGATTACTACTGTATGTAACTTCATAGGAAGCCTTAAGTTGAATACTGTCAGTCCTCTTACTTTGTTCTTTTCTTTTAATATTGCATTGGCTGTTTTTGGTCTTATGCCTTTCCAAATAAACTTTAGAATCAACTTGTTGATATCCCTAAGTAAGTTGCTCTGATATTGATTGAGATTGCATTGAATATATAGATCCAGTTGGGAAGGACTGGCATTTTAACAATATTGAGTCTACCTATCACTGCACATATAATTTCTCTCCATTTAGATTTTCTTTGATTTCTTTGTCAGAGTTTTGTAATTTTTTTCATATAAAGTTTGGATACATTTGTTGGATTTATAACTATTTAATTATATTTTGTGTTAATATAAATGGTGTTTTAATATAAAATTCTAATTGTCATTGTTTTAAAGGAAAACAGTCAACTTTTTTGTGTATTAACCTTGTATCCTATAACCTTATAAATTGTTTATTAGTTACAGAAGTTTTTTGTAGATTATTTAGGATCTTTTATATAGACAATTATGTAATCTTAAAAATTGATTTCTTTTTCAATCAGTATACTTTTAATTTTATTTTCTTGTTTGATTGTACAGCTAGAGCAATACAGTATGCAAAAGGATCCTGAGAGAGGACATCTTGGCCTTGTTTCTGATTTTTAGTAGGAAAATACAAAGTTTCTCACCATTAAGTATAGGTTTAGCAGTAGGTTTTCATAGATGTTCTTTATCAAGTTGGGAAAACTTCTCTCTGTTTCTAGCTTGCTGAGAGTTTTAGTCATGAATGAGCGTTGGGTTTCATTAAATGCTTTTTCTATATGTATTAAATGATAACATGACCTTAGGCCTCCAGCTGTCTTTATACTACTGATCTTCAGTTTAATTCCATTGTGGTCTGATTGCATGCTTTGTGTGATTTCTATTCTTTTAATTAATTAAAGTGTACTTTATAGCTCATAATATGATCTATCTTCATATATGGCCAATGTGAGCTTGAAAAGAATATGTATTATGCAGTTGTTAGGTGAAGTAGTCTACAGGTGTCCATTAAATCCTCCATCATTAATGATGCTATTCAGTTGTATTGTGTTCTTTGTGTCTCTGCCTGCTGCATTAAAAAAAAATTCTTAATTGATTAAGGTATCACATATTTGTCCTCATCCCCCCATTCCCATTCCAAACCCCTCCCCACACATGCCCCCACCCCGTGACCACTGGTTAGGCTTATATGCATGCATACAAGTACCTTGGTTGATCTCTGCCCCTTTACGCAAACCCTCTGCCTGCTGCATTGTTCAGTTACTGAGAGAGGGATATGGAAGCCTCCCATCTGAGAGCAGTTTGTCTATTTCTCCTTGAAAGTTATATGTTTGCCTCATGTATTTTGCCACTATTTTTAGGCACATATACACTAGCAGTTGTTATATGTTCTTGTAGAATTGACCCTTAATTATACTGTAATGCCTCTTGTACATCTGATAATTTTTCTTGCTCTGAAATATGCTTTCTGTGAAATTAATATAGCTATTCTAGGTCTTTAGAAATTATTATTAGCTTCAAATATTTCTTTTCTTCCTCTCTCTTCTCTTTCTTCTCCTCCTCCCCTTCCTCCCCCCCATTTTCTCCCTCCCTTTCTCTCCTCCTCTCTCCCTCTGTCTTCCCTCCCTCTCTCTCTTTCTTTTCCCTCTCCCTCTCTTTCCTCCGCTGGGTATTTCCATTTTGTGTACATTACATCTTTTGTAATGATACCATAGTTCTGGCATATTCTGTTCTATCATTTTCATTATGTTCCTCTCTGCATTTCAGTGTTAGAAATTTCTATCAACATTTCTTCAAGCTCACTGACTTTTTCCTGGGCTGTGTTTTGTTTACTGATGAACTCTTCAAAAGCATTTTTTTCATTGAAGTTATAGTGTCTTTTATTTCTACTATTTTCTTTTGATTTTTTCTTAGTTGCCATCTCTTTGCTTGCATTGCCCATCTTTTCTTGAATGTTTTCCACTTTTTGCATATGAGTCCTCAGCATATAAATGATAGTTGTTTTAAATTCCTAGTCATAATTTCAACATCTCTAACACATCTGGGTCTGGTTCTGGTACCAGCTCTATCTCTTTGAACTCTGTTTTGTCTTTTTAATATGCCTTGTAATTTTTTGTTGAAAATGCCATGATGCACTGGGAAAAGAAACTGGTTCTAGATTCAATGTTGGGTTTATGCTCCTAGGCTTCTCTCCAGTGAGCTATTAGCCTCTGTACCTGCCTGTCTATCTCTCCAGTTTCAGGGGTAGAAGTTTTCCCCGTGATAGCAGCTGTCTGATGGCTCTAAGAAAATTTATTGATTTTCAGTTGGTTCAGTTTTTTTCTTTTTGTGAGGACAGAGGTAATGACTTCCAAACTCTTTACATGCCAGACCAGAAACTGGAAGTCCTCCACTACTGCTACAGTTTTAATGAGATGAATAAACAACTTTTATTATCTGAACTAGAGGCCTAGTGCATGAAATTCATGCATGGGTGTGTGTGTGTGTGTGTGTGTGTGTGTGTGTGTGTGTGTGTGTCCTTCAGCCCAGCCTGCACCCTCTGAAATCTGGGAACCCTCGATGGATGTCCAATTGGGCCTAACCAGGCAGTCGGACATCCCTCTCACAATCCAGGCTCCCAACTGCTCCCCTGCCTGATTGCCCTTAACTGCTTCTGTCTGCCAGCCTGATCCCCCCCTAACCACTCCCCTGCCAGCCTGATTAACACCTAACTGCTCCCCTGCTGGCCTGGTCACCCCCAACTGCCCTCTCCTGCAGGCCTGGTTGCCTCAACTGCCCTCCACTGCTGGCTCGGTCACCCCTAACTTCCTTCCCTTGCCATCTTGGTCACCCCTAACTATTCTCCCTTGCTGGCCCAATTGCCCCTAACTGCCTTCTCCTGTTGGCCTGGTAACCTCTAACTACCTCCCCTGCAGGCCTGATTATCCCCAACTGCCCTCCCCAGCTGGCCTGGTCACCTCCAACTGCCCTCCCCTGCTGGTCTGATTGCCCACAACTGCTCTCCCCTGCAGGCCATCTTGTGTCCACATGGGGGCGGCCATCTTATATGTTGGAGTGATGGTCAATTTGCACATTACCTCCTTATTAAATAGGATATATAGGATTGGTACTTAGAACATTGTCTTGAATTCACCTGCCATTTGCTGGTACAGGCTCTTCTCTCTGGGAAAGAGGAATGTGACTGCAGAGCTGATGCAAAGAAATACATGGTTTACAGACAAGAATGACTTGCAGACATACTGAGATTTTGAAGTAATAATGGAGTATTTGATTCTAGAGACTAGAATTTTCTTGACTTTCTTTTGATTTTGAGGAAGAAGAAAAAACAGGGAATTAACTTTATTATATAAACAACAAATGTGCTTTTTGAAATTATGAAATTTAGACTTGAACATTCTTCAGATGAGCAAGGTTGGACTACTGTAGAGTGAAAAGTAGTATGACCACTTCTGTAGCCCTGGCAGTAAATATTGGTAAAATAAGGCATAAAATTGCATGGTAATTAAGGTAAAAAGGTATTTCATTTATTTATAATTTAAATTTAATTTTGACTAGATGATGCTTACACATGGTGCCAAGTTAAAAAAGAACAAAACCCTTGACAAAATGTGTCCTTGCCACTTGTGTTCCCTATCACCACGGCCTGGAGTCACCCTCACACACCTATATGTATTGTGTACCTATGCCCCACTTTTATGAAAATGGTAGTATTCTGACACACTACTCTATATCTTGCTTTGTCCACTTAAGAATAAATCTTGGAGATAAGTATAGTTTTTCAGAAAGAAAGCATACACTGCACAATAAATATCCACATGCCAATATCAAAACATTAAAATTGAATAGAAAATGGGTGGTTTTTTTGTGATAAAAGAAATGCAGTAAGTGACAAAGATGTGTCAGAAAACCCTCAATTGAGTTTTATACCAAAGTTGTACATCTCTCTCAGCTTCACACACTTCCTGATTGAACAGGTGGCCTGCACCTTGTAGAGTTTTGTAAACTCATGATTTGACAGCTCCTTTATTATATTTCATAGAATTAGCACTGCTTTTCTCATAGTTAAATCCATCAGATCTTGATTATATTTGAAATGAGTCAGAAAGATTTTAACATTTTTTTCTTGAAAAGATCTGTCTTCTAGAATGGGGACTTTTGATCACTGGACTAGGTCCTTTAGGATGCTGCTGAATTAATGGGACCTCTCAGACCCATAGCAGCCTCATAAACACGTGGACCTCATCCCTCTGCCAGGAACTGAAAAGCAGGAATAAAATCCCACCTGAACACCATATTGCACAATGCTGCGATATGTGCTTTGCTTCTGGCCCTAAAATAATGATGGGTAACCATCACAAAGCTACACATCTTTGCCAAGGTTGGACATGTGACTGAAGAGGAGAAAGTCAACCTAGATATTGTTAATTCTAGAAAGAGGAGATGAGCAGCTGATTGCTCCATGCTGGTTGGTCTCCCACTCTGACCTCAGTACTGCATGGTGCCTTCGTCCATTTCCTAACTCTTGCAGGTGAAAGAGGTTCCATGCTGAGCTTTAGTAACCATTGGTTTAGAAAGATACCTGGGTTATTTTGAAATTAACAACAAATTCTCAGATGAAGCCCACACTCATGGTTAGAGATCACCCTGAGTAGCAGCAAGGCTCTAAATTAAATCTAAATAAAAATTGTCCTTTATTTCCTTTTTTAAAAATCATTCTTTCCCCCACTTATGTGCCTGCTTTAGAGACTGCTCCAAATAGTACATTAAGAATGTTTCCATGTTTGTTAAAAGACTGTTTTGTATTCCATGACATAGATTTCCTTTGCTGTTTAACCAGTTTCCTATTAATGGACATTTAGGTGGTTTCCTCATCTTTGTTCTCACTAGTCAGGCTGTGTTTGTTCACATGTGTTTTGCATGTATGTATGAAGAGAAGGATTATAGGGGCAGGCTTGTATACTGAAAATTATTATTATTTTAATTAGTGGTGATACCAAAGATGACACTTTTTGACAGGCTGGTTTTATTTTGGACTCAGATTGAGCTGGCAGTCACCTGAAACCCTGTCAGTATTGCACGTGCTATTATTTAGCCACATTATCTTTTCCATCTTGTTCTTGTGCAATTGTTTTTCTGAAATCTAAGTGTGGGATTGATTTACACAGGCTGTTAAATTCCATTTGCTAGCTTCAGACTATCATACTCACTTGTCAAGATAATTTTGGTTGTTGACTTTGTCATCTAATATTTTCCCCAACACTCCTAGGTTTATGGTATCTTCACATCAGATAATCATGATATATCCATCCATCCATCCCTTCCATTTATCCATCCATCCATCCATCCATCTATCCATCCATCCATCCATCCAACCATCCAACCATCCATCACATGTTGATGAGTGACTATACATTGAGTACTGTACCATATGCTAGATATTTTTCTAAGCTCTGAATACAGCGGTGAACTAAACCAAAGAAATCTCTGTTCTCCTGGAGCTTTCACTGAAGTAAGGAAGAGAGACATTAAGCAGAGATAAATAAGTTACATGTATGGTATGGTAATGATAAGTGCCAAGGAGAAAAATAAGGCAGGCAAGAGAGATTGGAAGAGAAGAGGGATGTTTTGCACTTTTAAATAAGGTGGCCAGAGAAAAGGTGACATTTGAGCAGAGATAGGAAGGAAAATGTGGTACAAATAAATTTTTTGACTTTTGCTAGAGACTTTTATGCAACTTGATGTTAATGCACTAACTGGCACTATTGGGGCACATCTGGTTAATCCATTGAAACTCTCTGTCACTTGAATATCTGCTTGCATTCCCCTATTTGGTTCTTAAAGACATGTTGACACCGATTAAATTCTGGACTTTTAGCATCCATCTCGGCTTGTCATACTTTGAACCATGGGCAATGTGTTTGATGTGAAAGACTATTTCCCCCTCATCAACTTGAAGTAGCTCTCAGTGATTAGCAAGAGCCATGATCCAAAGATGGCTGCTGTGGGCAGAGGAGTGAGACAGGATGGCCCATGGGCCATTTTTACCCTTGATGGGCCTCATCTATAAAGCACAAGTGGAAAGACTAAATTCTCTTGACAATATTGTGAGCAATTAAATTTATTCCTCAGTAAACCTGGGAAAATATAATTCTGAATAGCAAACTATGCCTTTGGCACCATCATTTTAGTCCAAATCCAAAGTCTGCCCCTTTGATGCCATCTCCACTCAATTTCTTTGTGCACACTATTTTTGCAAGGCTTGAACTGTCAGAAGACCTGGGTCCTGTGCTGTCAGGCAGCTCTGTCTTAGTGTACTGCTCTTATCTCTAAACTTACCTGCAGGCTGCAGTATTGCTGTGGTATTCCCTTGTACCTACACAAGGCGGAGTTTTCCAGGTGTACAAACAGGTTGAATGGAGGATTTAAACAGACACCGAATTAATATAGGAGACAAAGAAAGCATACGAGGTTAGCCATGTACTCTAAGAATAAAGGTAAATCGAGTGCTTTCGTTAGGGCCCCAAAATGTCTATAATTAAGCTTACTTCCTGCCTTCTCTGGCCTCAGTTTCTTTATCTGTAACATCAGTTGACTAGATCAGATTATTTCTAAAGCTAGACCTCTAGCCCTAAAATTCAGGTTCTATGAATTCATTTAGTTAAGCAACCAGGGCAGCAATAATTTAGGGGCCTGGTTTTATAAATGTTTAGCCTTATGAAAAAATGCAACCCATGAGGACAGTGGTTTTGCTAACAAGGAGAATCTGAGATAGGACTGGAAACCAGCAGGAGGTTAAGTCCCAGTTGGTGAGCTGTGGCCAGTGTAGTCAAGAGGGTATGGTATACCTGTGACTCCTGGAAATTGAATACGGTGGCAACAACAAGCACAGCAGAAAATCCTCACCAGGTCTGCGCTCTGAAGCAAACTCTTTGACACATTGTCCCCCACATCCACCTCCACACACACACATATCTCAACTCTCCTTCCTAACTCCACGGACACTCTCTCAGGAGAAAATGTGCAAGTAATGTGTCCTTTCTGGAGAGAAAATGCGGACAACATTAGAGTGTCTCCGTGGTCAGAATGGCCCTTTGTTCTTCTTCTTAATGACTAATTGCCATGCTATGAAGAGTGTTATGCAACTCAGGCAGAGCTGGGCCCTCATGCCAGAACTGCTGGAAGTGTGTAATTTTCAGAAAGCTATGACTGAGGCTTTGACGTTGCGTAAGAAGCAATTACCGAATCCAGCCTAGGCTTGCTTCTTAATAGAGGCTTCGGGCTCTTACCCCCAGTGGCTTTACATGCTTGTTAATGTTTAAACTGTGGAGTAGTAGTAGAGCCTTCTGTAAGCTCCAGTCATGTTTGCAGAGTTCAGTGTGGGGCTGGGAGCAGCACAGGCAGGGAAGGAGCAGGGACAAAGGGAGTTCAGTGTGGGGCTGGGTGCAACAGAGGCAGGGGAGGAGCAGGGTAAAAGCGGACAGAGTTCTCTGTTTTTCTGAGAAGATTGTGTCCTTCTGTTGGCCCTTTGGTAGGTCTAAAATTTTCTTATTTTCCATAGAAAAGTTAAAGAAAAAGGCCTCTGAAAGTCAATTTATAAAAACATTCATCAAAGAATTCTCTGCAATAACCCATTATCTTTTAAAATAGATCTCAAATGTGACTTTAATTTATAAAAATAAGTGAGAAGAAATTTCATGTAATTTTTGGTCAGCTACTGGAACCTTAAGGGGAAGAGCAAAGCTAATTTATCTGGGATAACCTCACATACACTAGCGACAGAGACCTCAGACTCTGACCAGAGCTGCTATCTCTCTGAACCCTGATAGGTTCCCTGCCCTTTGGAAAGAAAACCTCTTGACCTCTACATATCTGTCTCCTCTCTCCAGAATGAGGGCACGTTCTCTGCCATCTGTGTACTTTTGTGGCGCCTATCACTGTGGGGTCTAGGCATAGAGACAAAAATATCAGGCAAAATCCACATGTATGTCCTGTGGGAGGAAATGCTGTCTGACTTCCTGGGGCCCACTTGGCTCACACTGACTGCCCCAGGACTTATCCCAAATTTGTCTACAAAGACCCAGTAAAAACATACACAGGTCCAGAAGTATGGTACTTTCTTGTTCTCATTTATAAAAGAAGTAACAAGGTAGTGTTTGAGAATATGGTAAAATGGCTAAAGTTTTAAAATGTGCTAATATCTGTCTTCTCTCAAAGGTAAAAGAGCTCATTTGCTCAAAAGAATGAAAAATGGTTTCTTCTCTCCCTTCTATGTCCACCTCTCCCATGCTCATTCCTGTTATGTCCTCCCTCCCTACTCCTTCTTTCTCTTTCTTTTTCTCTTTTGTTTTCTTTCCTTTTAGGAAACTATGTTTGTTTAAGTTGTTAGGTAATGCACATTAATGGTAAAAATTATTTTTTTCCCAATAAAAGTATATAAGGTGAGAAAATAAAATATTTTCTATAGCTGACACCGGTTTGGCTCAATGAATAGAGTGTTGGCCTGCGGACTGAAAGGTCCCAAATTCGATTCAGGTCAAGGGCATGTACCTTGGTTGCGGGCACATCCCCAGTAGGGGGTGTGCAAGAGGCAGCTGATCGATGATTCTCTCTCCATCGACGTTTCTAATTCTCTATTCCTCTCTCTTCCTCTCTGTAAAAAAAAAAAAAAAAAAATCAATAAAATATATTTTAAAAATATTTTCTCTACACCCCAGCTCCCCAGTCCCATCAGCCACCTAGAGGAACTCTACAATTAAGCATTTCTTAAAAAATCTTCCTAGAAGTTTCCTGTGCATGTACAGGCATTCATACACATGGATATATCTGTAAAGATATTTCATGTGAGTGGGGCCATAGTCCATGCATTGCTCTACAGCTGGCTTCCCCTCATCACATAACAGACACCTTTCCATAGTAGCACAGAGACCCACCCATTCACTTCATAGCTGCTTAGCAGTCTGTTGTGTACTCTAATTAATTTAACAATTCCTTAAATTGGTACAAGGTTTATCCAGTTTGAGAGACCACAAACAATGCAGCTACACACGTGCTAGTACACATGCACATTTTACACAGTTGAGTGAGCACACCCTTAGGATAAATTCTTAGCAGCATAATTGCTGGGTCAAAGGGCATGTGCACTTTACATTTTAATAAATATTGCCAAATTGCTCTGCAAAACAACCCCATTAACAGTGCATAAACAGCCTATTTCCTCAAAACCTCAGGAACTTCATGTTCTATCAAGCTTAAATCTTTGCCAATAGGCAACAAATGGCAAGTCATTATTGTTTTAATTCATATTTTAATTATCAAAAATTGAACATTTTCACGTGTTTATGAACTATTTGCATTTCTTTTTGTGGAAACTATCTGGTTTTGACTACTATCCATTTCTATTTAGTTTTTAGTAATTTAAAATTTTATTTATAAAAGGTGTTTTCTTTTAATCATTAGTCTTTTTAAAATATATATAGTTTATTGATTTTTTATAGAGAGGAAAGGAGAGGGACAGAGAGTTAGAAACATCAATGATAGAAAAACATTGATCCCCTATTGGGGATGTGCCCACAACCAAGGTACATGCCCTTGACCTTAATTGAACCTGGGACCCTTCAGTCTGCAAGCCGATGCTCCATTCACTGAACCAAACCGGTTTCAGCATTAGCCTTTATTTATCAAACAGGAAGGTCACAAATGCATTTCCTGTTTGTCTACTTCTTAAGTTTACAATATCTGTGCAGTCAAATTTATCTGCTTTTCTTGGAGAGCATTGAGTGCTTGCACCATGTCTAGATAAAGCCTGAATATGCAAGGAAGACCAAAAACTATTCTATGCTTTCTTCTAGTACTCATATGGACTTGCTTTATGCATGTCAATCTTCATTATTTTACTTTTAAATATATTTTATTGAATTTTTTACAGAGAGGAAGGAAGAGGGATAGAGAGTTAGAAACATCAATGAGAGAGAAACATTGATCAGTTGCCTCCTGCACATCCTCTACTGGGGATGTGCCCACAATTAAGGTACATGCCATTGACTGGAAACAAACCTGGGATCCTTCAGTCCGAAGGCCCATGCTCTATCCATTAAGCCAAACCAGTTAGGGCAATCTTTGTTATTTTAGACATTTACTTTGTTGTAAGGAGTGAGGTAGGGGTTCAGTTTGAGGAGATTCTATGGGCTCTATGTAGTTTTGCAAATTATCTTATCAGCTATAGCGACATGCTGCCAAGTGTAGGCTTTGTGCTCCCTTGGAAATAAAAGGATTCAGATAGGCTATTTTTATTATTGTTGTTGTTGTTGTTATTCTACATCTGAGGATATGCTTTTATATTTTAGAGAATGAGGGAGGGACAAATGGGGGGGGAGAAAGAGAGAGAGAGAGAGAGAGAGAGAGAGAGAGAGAGAGAGAGAGATCAATTGGTTGTAGGCACTACTAACTGGAGATGGAACCAACAACCTAGGTATGTGCCCTGGCTGAGAATTGAACTGCCTGGCAACCTTTTGGTACATGGGATGATGCTCCAACCAACAGCTCTACTGGCCAAGGCCAGATAGACAGGCTTTCTGAAGAGTCTAAGCAGGAATTTGCCTTTTTCTTTTTTTCTTTTTGTATAAAAGATTCTTCCCTTCTCCACTCAAGGGAATACTTAACTGTACTTTGGAGAAGACTTCAGAGTAAAAAGTAGAAGATGGCAAGAAGATCTAGAGAAAAGTAGAAAATTGATTCTGGTGGAAAGAGAAAAATACAAATTTAAAGTGAGATTATTTGCCTGTGTGCATCAACCATAGGGCTAATAGGGCATGTTTCTACTTGAACAGTGAAGATGGAATCATTTGGGTTTTGGTTACCTTCCTTCCTTTAGCTCTGCTTATGAAGAAAAGAAGAAATACACAACTTTTAGTTACTCTCATTTTAACAGTATTTCTGGAGTGAATTTTTTTGTTTAACAGATGAAAATTTTTATGGGAAAGTGAAAAGATCTCATTCATTATATTTACCAGTTTTCAATGTTTCTTCCATGGTTCATAAAGATGTGGAATATGTTTCCTTTAAAAACCAATAAGTTAATTGCACAATCAGTAACATTAGAGGTTTATATTTCCTAGCATGAGTGATATGACATACATATTAGCAAAGACCTACATGACTTTTGTTTGCAGCATAAATAATATAATCCTGGGGGAGCTTAAAGATGGTGGCTAGCAGGATGGAGGTGAGGGAGAAGAAGTGAGTGAGTGAGGGTATGAAAGGAGAGTATGTGGATGTGTGTGTGTGTGTGTGTGTGTGTGTGTGTGTGTGAGTGAGTGAGTAAGGGACAGTTAAAGCCCCATAGGAGCATCAGGGGCTGGCAGACCAGGCTCTCTTGGACAAGGAGTGCACTGCTACAGGCACTCCACAGACTGCAGGACTGCGGCACAGAGACCTCGCCATCTTGAAGGGGAAAATAGCCTCTTTTAGGAACTCATCGGCACCACCAACCAGACAGGCCTTGGAACTTCCCCTTGACCCAGCAGACACTCCAGCCAAAATTGTGCTGCCTGACCTGCAGACCCATGGACCCTGGGACCTTCACCTCCAAAGGCACACTGCTCAGCAGCAGTAAGTGCAACCTCCCTCTCCGCAGAGGCAGAATTCTGGACAAAACTTTCACACGTTTCCAATGCACGAAGACATCCAGGGCACACCACTCCATAGGCAGAGCCTGGGAGTCACTGGGGGCCCCTGGAGGTGTGATTTTGTACAGACAAGGGCACGCTGCCCCGCAGTAGAAATTCTGAACTCTCTCTTCCTGAATAACTGCCCACAGACACCCCAGCTGTACAACTTCAGTGCCAGGGCCCCTCAGAGTGTGTCAGAGCTCTGCACAGGCAAAGGAACCTCCACAGGTATGCATTTCCAACAGGTAGGCCTCCTGAGCCCATCTATTCACACCGGGCTTGAGGGAGCAGCAATGAGACTCTGCTGGGTGTGATTCTGCACAAACAAGGGTGCAATGCCCTGCAGTAGAAATTCTGAATTCCTTCTTCCTGAATAACTGCCTACCTTCACCCCAGCTGCTTAACCTCAGTGCCAGGACCCCTCAGAGTGCATCAGAGCTCTGTGCCAGCAAATGCACCTCCACAGATGCAAATTTCCAACAAGCAGGCACCCTGAGCCCACCTACCCACAGGGCACTTGTGAGAGACACTGTGAGCTCTCCCTGGGTGATCCTGAACAAACAGGGGTGCACTCCTCCCTAGGAGTAGAAATTCTGAATTCACTCACCCTGGATACCTGCCCACAGACATCTCAATTATGTGGCTACACTGCCAGGGCCCTTCAGAGTGCTTCAGTGTGCCTCACAGGCAAATGTATGGTGGGTGCCCTTGTGAACCACTACTGGGAGTGAACACCTGTCCACCAGAGGTGCAGCAGCAAAAGCTGAGCTGCTCACCCCACAACTATAGAACTCTGGATACCACAGTTATGCCTTTTCAGAGTGCAGGTTCCATGAGCCCCATCACCCCAACAGATGGTTCCTGGGTGCCACTGTGAGTCCCCACTGGGTATGTGTGATTTTAATTAAGGGTGCAAGACAGCAAAAATTGGGACACTCCACTAGATGGCTGCTGACTTCTAGACACCACAGTTGTGCCTCTCAAGTTTGCAGGCCTACGTTGAGAGAACCCAAATAGCTCAAGTAGGGAGCTATATTAGATTAACAAGCCCAGGAGAACTGAGAGATTATGCCAGTAGCACCATCACTGAAAGAACCTGGGTAGCAAAGGTTGGACCTACAATTAAACATTACAGGAAAACATGGGAAGACAAAAAGTCAATCCCCAAAGGAAAGAAAAATAGGAATCACCAGAAAGGTAGTTAAATGAAATTGAAGCTAGTAGCTTATCAGAGAAAGAATTCAGAGTAATGGTTATAAGGATGCTTAAATGGCTAAATGACAAATACACTCAACTCAATGAGAATTATAAGGAGATGAATGAGAATGTTGCCAACATGAAAAGGAAGCAAGAGGAGATTAAGAAAGACAAAGCTGCAATAAAGAACACAATGGAAAGCTTAAACAGTAGAATAGAAGAGGCTGAAGACCACATCAGCGAATTAGAAGACAAGGTAGGAAAAACACACAAACACAACAGCAACTGGAAAGAAGATTTAAAAAACAAGAGGAAAGCCTAAAAGAGCTTTGGGACAACACAAAATGAAATAATATTGATATTTGCATAATAGGGGTACCAGAAGGAGAGGAAGAGAATCAAGGAATAGAAAACTTGTTCGAGGAAATAATGACAGAAAACTTCCCTGATATTGGCAAGAAAAAAACCATGCAAGTCCAAGTAGCATATAGAGTCCCAAATAAGATGAACCCTAAAAGACCAACACTAAGACACATCATAATTAAATTGGCAAACACCAATGACAAAGTAAGAATCTTAAAGGCTGCCAGAAAGAGACAGAAAGTTACCCACAAGGGTTTTCCTATTAGAATATCAACAGATTTTTCAACAGAAACACTCCAAGCCAGAAGGGAATGGAATAAAATTTACAAGGCGATGCAAAGCAAGGGACTGAACCCAAGAATACAATACCCAGCAAGGCTATCATTCAAAATTGAAGGTGGAATCAGGAGCTTCACAGACAAAAAAGGGCTAAGATAGTTTATCACTACCAAAGCCAACAATGAAAAAAAAAAATGCTAAAGGGACTGCTGTAAAGAGAAAAAAGAGAAAGGGAAGAAGAAACATAAACATTAAGAAAAAATATGACAACAAACATGTACTTGTCAATAATAACATTAAATGTAAATGGATTAAATACACCAATCAAAAGACATAGGGTAGCTGAATGGATAAGAAATCATGACCCATATATTTGCTGTCTGCAAGAGACTCAACTCAAAACAAAGGATTCACACAGACTGAGAGTGAAGGGTTGGAAAAACATTTTTCAGGCAAATGGAAATGAGAAAAAAAATCTGGGATTGCAATACTTATATCTGACAAAATATACTTCAAAATAAAGGCCATAGCAAGAGATAAGGAAGGCCACTTTATAATACTGAAGGGATCAATTCAACAAGAAGATACAACTCTAGTAAACATATATGCACCCACTACAGGAGCACCCACATACATAAAACAACTTCTGGAAGATATCAAGAGAGAGATTGATAGTAATACAGTCATAGTAGAGGACTTTAATACCCCACTGACACCACTGGATAAGTCAACTAAACAAATAAGCAAAGAAACAGCAATCCTAAATGATACACTAGATCAGATGGACTTAATTGACATCTTTAGGACATTTCACCCCAAAGGTACAGAATATACATTCTTATCCAGTGCAGAGGGAACATTTTAAAGGATAGACCACATATTAGGACACAGGCAAAGTCTCTTCAAATTCAAGAAGTTAGAAATCATATCAAGCATCTTCTCAGATTACAGTGGCATAAAACTGGAAATCAATAAAAACAATCCAAAAAAAATTAAACACTTGGAGACTAAATAGCATGCTATTAAACAATGACTGGGTTACCAGAAAGATCAATGAAGAAATAAAAAACATCATGGAACATAAAAATGATAATGATAACACAACGATCCAAAATCTATGGTTAGCTTCAGGCCTAAGTGAGGGTTTGGACAAGAACCAGGGGATGGGATGGAAGAGGTTGGCAGTGGCTCTTAGATCTCTACCCACTGGCCAGGTGTCTTTGATTAGCCAACCCCCAAACCCCAAATCTAGCCCTTGCTACTTCTTTTCATCCATCTGTAGCTTTTTTTCTCTTCTGATTCTTTCCCAATGACACTTAACAAAGTCCAAGCATTTGTTTTCCTTTGGAAGAAAGAGTAACCTTCTCTAGACTCCCTCTTCCCCCTTGACATTCTCTATTCTGTCAGTGTTCCTAAAAGGATTTGTCACAGTCACTGCTCCCATCCCCCGACCCAATCTCATGCCCAGCTCCACCCACCATTTCTCTGCAATGGGGCTTCCTAAGGTCACTGCTGGTTTTGCTGAGAAGTTAAACCTTATTGGACACATCCTCTCTTCATAAAATGTAATTTTTCTTAGACTTTATAATTCCACACTCTTCTAGTTCCCTCCTTTTCACTTTCTTTTACTCATGTCCTAAATATTAATATTAACCTTGGATCTCTTGTCTTCTCCCTTAGCTCAGGATACTTCACTATGAGCTTCAGGAACTGTTATTTCCCCCATTCTTCCCTCACCCCCTGCCATATTCTATAAAACAAAGGTGTAATATGTAAATGGTCGTTATGCAGTGAAGAGTAACGAGTGACTTCATAAGGACCGACCTCATAACGACCAGATCACGGATCAGCAGGAGGGTGGGGCAGTGAGCTACAAGTGGGCGGCAGAGAACTACTGGAGGGAACAGGGCAGCAAGCTATGAGGGGGAAGTGGGGAAAGGGGGAGGGGGAGGGAGAGGGGGAGGGGGCAGGGGAGCTACAGGAGAGCAAGGCAGCGAGTGGGCAGAGAGCTACTGCAGGGCTATTGGTGCATGTATTCATGTGCAGGGGCTACTAATATATATATATATATATATATATATATATATATATATATATATATATATATATATATATATATCTTATGTAGGCTCATTATTATTCCCAAAGAAGTACACAATACCTACAAATTAAGCTCAGCTCACACCCTCCTGGATGATATAATCTTTCTTCATGGTTGTAAAAACTATATGCTGATGTTTCTCAATTTATATCTCTAGCCCAGATCTTTCCTGAACTTCAGATGTTTATATTTAAATGCTTACCTGATTGCTCCATTTAAATATTCTATAGGCAACTCAAACTTAGTGTAACTCCAGACTGCCCTCAGAGCCATGGTCAGCTTTTGAGAAAATTAGAAAAAATATACATTCCTCAAAACACTTTACTTCTATTTAGTAACAATTTTATAATTGATATACAAATTATTATGACTGTGATTATGAATGGTACCCCCATTTATTTTTGCACTGTATTAAGGACTTAAAAACTACATGCTCATCTTCCCCCTCCAATGAATAAACTGAGTTGTCTCCTTTTGTTTTTTGTTTGTTTGTTTGTTTTGTTTTGTTTTTTAATCTTTATTAATTTTAGAGAGAGGGGAAGGAAGAGAGAGAGAGAGGAAAAAAAAGAGAGAGAGGAAAAAACATTGATGTGAAAGAGAAACAATCCATCATTTACTCTTCACCCCATACTTGCCCTGGCCAGGGATCAAACCTGCAACCTAGGTGCCCTAACTGGGAATCAAACTCACCACCCCTTTGGTGCATGGAACAATGCTCCAACTAATTGAACCACTTATCCAGGGCAAGATTCGGCTCCTTTTTGATGCCTTTGCTGCATGGACCCGCCCAGTGTCAGTATCCTCCTCATGCTCCCCACACCAGTCAGTCTCCAAGTCCTGTTTGCCACCACAAAGTTTGTCAGAACCTACTTGCTCTCCATCCCCACTGTAGGCACAGTGATCACAGCCCCTTACTTGCATTGTTGTGGCAACCTCTAGCTTTCCTCTGGTTGTCTCCTACGCATTCTAGTCTTTACAGAGGGGCCAGTTACCTTTAAAATAGCAGTATTTAGTTAGAAACACTCCAGTTACTCCTCATTATCCTCAGAATGAAGACCAAGGTCCTTCATGGTCTGGCTTATATTTATTTACCTTTCTCCTTGGTCTCCTTTTTGCACACTACAGTTTCTACAGTTCATGTGTGCAGACAGTTTGTTCTTCTATGACTACTCTGTGCTTTCTTTTACTGGTGCCATTGCATGTGCTGTTTCCTCCACCTGGAAGGCTTCCCTTTCACTCCTAGCCCTTCCCCTCAGGCTTGTTCATGGATCAGGTTGCAGTGGAAACCACAGCTTGCAAAAAGACTTCTCTAAATCCCTGGGGCCTGGGAATGATGCACCTCTCATATGGCCACATGACACCTGAGACTGGTCTCTGGTACAGCACTGTCACAGGACCCGTACCTGCCTGCTCTCTGTGAGTCACAGAGGTCAGGGGCTGTGTGTTGCCCTTGCTTCTTCAGTGCCCGGTTCCCGGCACAGAGAAAGGTGCTCACAAAGGTCTGGAATTGAACAAATCCATGGAAGAACATCAGCGTATCCCTGATTTCCTATTCATAGAGCAGCTGGAACCTCCTCACTTTATTGAAAGCACTTAACAGACCAAAAAGTATAAAAGAAAGTAAGGCATCTGTTATTTAAAATGGTTTTAACCTGAGACTAGTGCTGTGCAAACTCCAAACAAGGTTGCTTTGCTTCCTAAGACCTGGGTTAAAAGGTCTGCTCCATTGGTTGTGGCAATAAACATTTCTTTAATCAAGAAGAGTCGCCCTCCTTCCCTCCCTCTTCCCTCCCTCCCCCTGAATTAATTCTGGGTATAGTCCCATCTGATGGAAATGCAGTATCTTCAGGAGGAACAAGATAGCTTCTTTATGCTCTTAGGGCCCTAACTAATCAACTGCTCACTTCCATCCTAAATAATAATAACTAACTCTAAGTAGTGCTTACTAACTAAATATGTGTCAGACACTGTTCTAAGCATTGGGCATAGAATAAGTAACTCCATCTTTACAAGAATCTTGTGAGGTAATTACTATTATTACCAGTATTATTCTCATTTTATGAGGGAGGAAACAGGTACAGAGAGGTTAAGTAACTTTCCCAATGTTACATGGTAGAGCTGAGGTTCCAAACTGGGCAGTCTGCCTGCAGAGTTCAAGTTCTTAACTGTTATAGCACATTGACTTTTAACCTCATGTCAACCCTTAAACTTTAAGAATTAGTTCTAGACACAAGAGCTGCCATTGAGTTGAGGATACCATTATAGGGATCACTTGTGACCAAGGAACTCTTTCCCTAGAGGGCTCAGCAAGAGCACCAAGACTTGGGGATCCCCACCCAACTCTGTGGTATACTAAAGCAAGCTCCTACCAGCTTAGGACACAACAGCCTGTTGTTAACTAGTCAGGAAGATTGCATTCAGTGTTTTATGTTTGATGGCTTGAAATCAGCACTGTTAGGAGTATTTACATCATTGAAATTTGCAAACACTACAAATCAGAAGCCATATCTCCAAATGGTGTCCCTTCTGGAAGATCCCGATCTTGATTGAAAGAACTTGGTCTGGGCCCAGATAAGGATTTTAATTTTCCTAGGGAGTGGCTAGGCTGGACTGGATTAGATATTTTATCTGTGAGACATTTTCATTTGCTGATATCAGCATGAAGCTCTTTTTGAAGGCATAAAAAGCCACTGAGGCTAAAACATATCCCAGGAATGCCAGGCAATCCACATTTCCCTGGCCTCTCTAATCCCAAAACCTTTTCACCAATGACTCCTTTGTTCCTCTGGTCACTAGTGGTGTCTCTCTGAGGCAGGCATTTTATACTGTTTCAGAATTTCCACATGGCCTTAAGCTCTAGTAGTTACTCACAGTCATAGTTGGCTTGATAACTCTCCTTTTATTTGCTGCCCTCAGTTCATGGGCTCAATGCCTTGTGCCTATGCTGACATTTCTTGCACCTACCAAATAAACTTGTAGCCCAACTCGTTTCTGAGAGTACTTCTGGGGGCACCCAGATAAGAGGGCTAAGTGGATGGATCTGGTTCGGTCATACAAAGGCGGGAGTCCTGGCTTATGGGCTAGGTGGCCTGAGCTTTTCCTACAGTGCTGGGCCTACCTCAGGGCTTCTTGTTCTATATTTCAGAGACTCAGTTCTGTGTTTTTCTGGCTCTGCTGCTGGTTTCATGGCATGGGCCCTGCCTGCCCATCATGGTCCTGTAAGTGAGGGTATATTGCTGACTGCAGCCTGCTGCTCAGGTAGTGCCCATTTCTCCAGGGAAGACCTTGGGTCATCTGAAAGAGTTTTCCTCAGTGAGAGAGTGACATGAGCTCATTATCACCATTCTGACACTGCCTGGGAATTGTTTCTCTCCAAGCCCAAGTAGATAGGTCTCACTCTGGGAGGACAATGTGAACTTTGGAAGGAAGTCACCAACTTACTCAGGTGCAGCCCTAACACATATCTTCAGCATGATGCTTAGGGAAGCAGTCTGTTTGAACTGGTCTGTTTCCTGGGTCTGGCAGGAAACAGAGATTTTGAGCTGATATGCCTGATTATAGTGATCCCATTTATTCTTTAGATTACTTCTGATTTAGAGTTAAAGCCTGCCTTTGGCTGCTGGGGATGCTCAGTGGCAACACGTTTTTATTTTGCAAAAGGGCTAAGCTGGGAATACAGGGCAGAATTGAAGAGCTGGGCCTCAGAACTGACCCAAGAGCCAAACTGGTGGGGCAGGCAGGGGTATGGCTTCCTCCCAAATCACTCAAGTCCTGTCCTGGCTGTCCTCCATCACTCCCATTTCCCCGGAGCTTGGCTTCTAAATATTGGTTGTTATTTAAGTCCTGCATTTGCTCTCTAACTTTGGTAAAAAGCTGTAGGCAAAAGCAAAATGATTTGTGGAAGGAATTTAAAAGTGAATTTATTCAAGTACACAATGTGATATTATTTCATATCCTGAGACAAAGGAAAAGTGGCCATTCAGAGGGAAAACTGATCATGGCCCATGGCCGGCAGAACTGAACACCATATTCACTGTGTCAATTGAATTCACTGCTGGTTACCAGAACTGTTTCATTCATACCTAATACCTCCTCCAGTGAAGTATAGAAGATAAAAGCTTAAGATTGGCACCAGGAATTTTTCTGTGTATGTTTATTTATGGAAAGATGGGTTTTGTGTAATTTTATGTGCCCCAAGGCCAACAAGTGGATTCGCGTGGACCCTGTCATTTCAACGAGCAGAGGCATGGGGAGGGGAAGTTGTGTTTGCAAAGAAACTATTATTACTCTGTCTCCCCACCCCTTTTTCATTTTGGTAGAATTTATGTTCCATTTTTATTATTTAACTGAGAATGAATCAAATAGTGATATTTCAGATGATAGAGTAAGCCAAGAGAAGGGAGTGGGCTGATGGGCAGTCAGAGAAGTGTGGGAGGAAGATCTTATCCAGCAGAGAATTTGGCTGTCTTCACGAATTATTACTCTGTGTAAGCAACCAGCCAGTGGCCTCAGCTGTGGACTAGACCTTGATTCTGTTGAATCAACTGTGAGTAAAAGTCCTAATTTCCTGTGATTCATTAAGTAAGCCCTACTGGGTGGGGTGTGCAGGAGGCAGCCGATCAATGATTCTCTCTCATCATTAATACGTCTATCTCCCTTTCCCTCTCACTTCCTCTCTGAAATCAATAAAATATATTTTAAAAAAGAAAAGAAAAGAAAAGAAAAGAAAGCCCTACTGGGCAAGTTTTGTTTCTCAGCTGAATCTCTAGCACAAGCACTTGGCCTCTGCTATGGGCACAGTTTGAAGAGGTTACTTGGGTCACCAGACAGCTCTTTTTAGTTACGATTTTTCTGGGGTTACATATTGGAAAATATGGGCTGATTTATCTTTACTGGTTCCAAACTGGCTGACATCTCTTACTGACTTCAAGCCCCAAAGTGAGTCCAACAGGCATTTATGCAGCAGATACTGAAGTTGTGGGCACAAGTGGAGAAGATTTCAGCCACATCCTTGTCCCCTTAGGAGTTTAGACAGTGGCCTACTTCAGCCAAAATCCTAATGACCCACCTCATTTTTCACTGAACAATGATGAGGTCTTTTATTGCATTTATAAATGTCCTCAGGGGCCATTCTCAAATGGGTTCAGCTAATAAACATGAGAACTAATAATTATCTTGTTTCAGATTGCTGGCATGTGTAACTGCTATGAGGGGTCAAGAGTATTCAGTTTGATCCAACATTTCTCCAGCATCCTGACACTTGTGATTACAGAATTGGGTTGCAGGTAGGGGTCATGGATCTAAAGGAATGAATTGTGCTTGTATAATCCCTTCCATTTCGGGGGCTGCTTTCTGAAATTTGGTGCTGTTAGGTGAGTGCTTTTGATAGGTTTGGGCAATGTAATCCTAGTAGTTCCATCTTGGGTCCCTCTTCCAGTGCTGGGAACTGGACCTATCCTTTCAGGAGTGCTGGGCACTGACCTAGGTCTTAGAGGTGGCAGCATCCCCCAGGAGTTGTTTTATGAACTAATCCAGGCTTCAGGTGGCCAGTGGGACTGTATTCATGCTATTTTCTCTTTCCCTTGGGCTGCCATTCCAAGTTCCTCAGTCCTTTCTCAGCTAGCCAGCAAGATGAAGAAAGCCATGTGTCTGTATGTGGGAAGCACACCTGCAGGGTAAGCCTTGGCATGGTGCCCCTTTTTTGACGGTGATCCTTGAGACACTTCCCATGTGAAAATGGAGTGAGCACCAGCACCACAGGGTGCATTGTCCAGAGTGGGAAGGGGAAGCTGGGTGTCCTATATGACTTAGGAGACCCTGGAAAGTTTACTTTTCCTCTGAAAACACTCCTCTAACTAGTACATTAGTTGAAATTCCATAAAGAAAGCTTTATTTCCTTTACTATAAACTGTTATGGGAAATATCCCAGGTTTGGACAATACAGTAAGTCTTACCATTCATTCTCTATACCAGAGGTTCCCAAACTTGTTTGTGCCATAGACCCCTTGCCATGTTTTTCGGTTTTGGGTAGACCCCCTACTTACCTGATATTGATTTTTTTGTAAATTTCTAACTGTAGTGAAGTTTAGTGTTAAAAACTTGAAATAAAAACACATGTTAAGTTTTATACATTTATTTATTGAATTTAAATTAAAACTACTCAAAATAAAATTTTGTATCTGTTATATAAAATATACGTAACATAAAATAAACTAAGCAATAAGTAAATGTTTTTAGTGGGAAGGATGAACCTGATGCTTTAATACTAAATTATCAACATTTGGTGTCAATTTTGTAAGGTTTAATCTTAAATCTCCTCGGCTAATGATGTCCAGTCTGTTTCTTTTTTTCGTTAGGAGATTGGTAACAGCGCTAAACCCCCTTTCCACAAGGTATGACGATGGAAAGGAAATAAAAAATTTCCTTGCTATATTCCATAATACGGGATAAGTAACGGGTATTTTTTTTTGCAGCCAGAATTGCTGATATCCGTTTTTAAACTGAACCTTAAGTTCTTCGTTTGTACTTATTTCAGTCAGTTCCTCTTGTATTATGACATTCATTTCTTCTATTTCACCATATGGGTTAATTATCCACGGTGGTATTACCATAGTCAAAACATCATCAAACCTAGTTTCAAAATAATGTACCTACTTTTCTCCGGCATTCTCAAACAAAATAACACTGATTCACTATAATTTGTATGATAAACTACCAGTTTATATTTTTTAAAATATTTTCTCAGCACTTTTCTATTCAAGATTCAGGAAACGAATGAACGTATTTTTCTCACATTCATATTTATAGAGTGACGAATTGAACAAGTCGGTGCAAGTTCGAGAAGCTTTGAGACAAAAATTGGCAAGAATGTTTACTGCGCGTATGCTTGTAACAAGATGATACTGGTATATCATTATGTGCAGGTTTTTATCCTACAACTTACACAATTTTATAAACATATATGATAAATTTTTACTTCATAGGTACTTTTATAAATAATGTATATGTTTTTATATTATAAGATAATATGATGTAAGTAAATAGGTACTATCAGTGTATGTTGAGATCCACTATCGTGGACCCCCATTTTCATTTCATGGACCCCCAAATTTTTTTTTCGCTGACGTAGACCCCTTGCAGGTTGTCATAGACCCCTGGGGGTCGATATAGACCACTTTGGGAATCACTGCTCTGCACAAATGAGTTTATTTGTTAGGTGAGGTTATTGAAATATAATATACATACAGCAACATATATTTTTTAGGTGCACAGGACTGAGTTTTGACCAACGTTTTCACTCATGAAACCACTTTCATAATCAAGATGTAGATTATTTCCATCACCCTCAAAATTCTCTTGTGCCTCTTGGAGCCCCCATTACAACTCCTGGCAGCCATTGCCCTGATTTCTGTCCCTTTTGCCTTTTTCAGAGGGTCATGCACATGGAATTATATGGAAGTAACCTTTCATGACTGGTTCCTTTTACTCAGCCCAATGTTTTGGGGTGTCCCTGTGTTACTGAGCTCAGTGTCCATGCCTTTGTTTTGCTGAATAGCCATTCATAGTGTGAGGTCCCCTTTACTTGTTTGTCCCTTCAGAAGGGGAGAGAGCTACTGCACTGCACTGATTGCCTGCCTGGCCCCCACTTCATACTTCTACCTTCTGTGACCCTGCATCCTCTCACTGGGTGTCTGAGTGTCCAGGGAGGATCAGTAAGAGGGAAAGAGCTCACAAAGGAAAGGGAGCAAGAGCATGAACATCATCTTGATTGACATATCGTGCTGGGGGTGACCTAGCAGGACAGTGAGGAAGTGACCAGTGACAGAACCGAAGACAGATTTGAGCAAAGCAGGACCTGAATGGAAGGATTTCCCTGAAAATGACATGAACCAGGGCGGCTCCAAGTGTCCTATAGCAGAATCTGATGGACCATTTTATTGGGCACCAGGAACAAGTCAACTCAACTCATGTTTGGTCCTAGAATCTGTCTATTCAAGTTTCAGAGTCTTGGGGAAGTGAAGGCCTGCCTAGCCGGCCTTGGGCTGGGAAGTCAACTTGCAGAATGGTATCCACAGAGAGAGCTGGCTCCTCCTCAGGAAGTCAGAGTGCTGGGACAAGGGAAGAGGCAGATACTGGGATAGCAGATACAAATGTTGACTCCTCCAGAAAAATACTAGCTCCCCCAAAGGAAAGTGGCTTTACCTGCATGGTCATGTAACCCTTGCCATTTATGCTTTCCTTAGACCTGAGAAGTATCTGGAATACGCTTTATTAAGTAGAAATATTACTACTTGGGGTGGTATTTGTAGGGCTATTCTCTAGTTTCCAGATTTTCCCTCCTTTAGTGTCCCCACATTTATTTTATTTTAGCATTTAATGTTAGTATTTTCATGTTACATTTGTAGACACACACATGCACACATTCATTTCCTTGGCTTAAGTCCCTTGGTGCCAATTGCATTTTTAGATTGTATTGACTCTACTACCCTGAGAATTGCCTTGGTATCATTGGACTTTGTTCATAAATGAACAGATGAGGATCTGATCTGGGCCTGTCATCCCAGGGTTTGAGCAGAGGCCTGGGAGCCATCACTGGAGTTAGGCAAGTGTCCTGGATGCCTGGCTTATGATGAAGCCCTATTGAAAACGATCCAACCACTCTCAGCCTTAATTTCCTGTCAATAAAATAAGCATGTATTTTACACCTAATTCTGTAAGTTAGGATTTTGTACAAAATGTAAGTTAATAGCATACTGGGGGGAAATGTTATTTGAAAGTATATGTTATGATCCTTTAGAATGACAAGTTGCATATGTCCATTGCACCCTAATGGTTTAAAATATGTTTTGTGGTATCCATGAGTATTTTATTTATGTTGAATAATGAAACCTGTCCCTGAAATATACATTTGATTCCAAGTTGATTGTGTTTAGGGAAAAGAAAAAGCATTCATTTGCATGAGTTCCATGGCTGTGCTCTGTGAGCAAAGACATGTGACCATGTTCCATCTCAATCCCCTAGTCGCAATGAAGCATACAGTGGTGACCTGCTTCCTGAGTCACCCAGGAAGAGAGCCAGAACCAGAATTTAGACTCCAGTATGTTGGGGCTTTTATTTGGAGTTCTTTCTTGAATGGACCACTTCCGTGATTTTGAGTGTTACCAGATATTTAACTACAGTGAGCATAGCTGGCCAAAGGTGGCAAAGCATTTCTGCCTTTTCCCTTAATGGTTAGAAATTGGTGATCAGAAAAAACAAATACATGTCAGGGATGTTGGATATGTATATTATTTTGGGCTTCAAACAGATGTGATTAAAAAAAAACCCCACAAAACTCAGTTATGGCAAGTTTTCTAAGTTAAACTTTTCCTGGAAGGAGCAGCAAAGAGGGTCCAGCAGTGGCAAGGGAAATGTTGTATTATATTAATGTTTATATTTGGCTGTAGCTCGCCAACAATGAAAGTTAATGCAGTTCTCTCTTCTAGTCTGTGTATAAGTTGGCAAATGACAGGAACAACATTTGCTTCTAATCACACATCCATCTTAATAATGCCAAACAGATACAGTGCAGAAACGATTGCACAACAATCAGCATTTTTTTTTTTTTAACATCAGAATCTTTACTAATTTGAAAAAGGACCTTGATTCTGGGGAAAGTTACATTTTTATGTTTTTGATCATGATTTCAGAAGACATTTATTAGGCCTATTTGGTGACAACATTAAGAATTAACAGATTATGTTGTTAAAGCATAAAAGTTTAATGGCTTCATTAGATAACTATAAAATCTGTTACTTAAGAGAGAAATACTGTGGTGTTTGAAATTAAGAAATATTTATTGAAGGACTCTTTGGGGTCCAATTTCTAGAAACAAGGCAAAGCTCAGCTATTATGATCTAAATTAGGGGTGTCAAACTCAATCAGAGAAGGGGCCAAAATCTAAAATCCAGCCTAAATCTCGGGCCGAATGGTTTACTGAACAGTCATAAACTGACAATGTCATAAACTGACAGCAGAGTGCAGTGATGACAGCTCGGTGCGGGCCACATTGCAAGGCCTGGCGGGCTGGATTTGGCCCGCGGGCCTTGTGTTTGACACATGTGATCTAAATAATCAAAAAATAAAAACAAAGGAGCAATATCTTTGTATGTTTGATGCCAACAAAGTTCCTTAAAATCTAAGAAAGTTGTCAGTCATGTGGGTGCTTTGAGTTGGGATGTTTTAAAAGCTAAAAATGGAAGGCAAATTATCATAAGAAGTTTTAGTCTCTTTCCAATGTGGGAAAAGGGGTCATTTTTGTTTTGAGTCTGGTGTGGGAAAATAGGAGCCGTGGGAGTCAGGGAGGGCCCACTTGTTAGTGCTTGTCACCAGAAAGCAGGGGCTGCTGAGTCTCACCCTGTCCTCTAGCAGACCCGTCCTTTCAGCATAGACTGCTTCCTGCTGCCCTTAGAAGGGCATGCGGTGCTCTGAGAAGTGATGCTCAATGCCACTGTGGGAGCACGAGCACTGAAAAGTCTAAGACACCATGCATGCAGGTCTCTCAGATAAGGGGCAAAATGGCCTCTTCTAGAAAAAGACAGTTAATAGGGGGGCATGAGGGCAAAAAGTTCTCATCAGTTTAGGAAATCTGCCTACCATTGTAAATAAAAGTGAATTGAGACAATTATCTGAATAGTTCAACTAAATTCTCACCAAAATATGTTTTGGTCTGAATTATCCAGATAATTGTGTTATAGTGCAAACAATTGTGAACTGGGAGTTGGGATCTTGATTTCCACCTAGGGTGTCACAAAGGAATGTTTAAGCTCCTCTATGAGCCCTGGTTTTCATCTTTAGGATTAGGGTCTATCCAAGAGTCAGTGAATTTGACTTTGTGCTTTGTGTGTAAACACACATCCCCCGAGGCAGGAAAATGTCAAGTTTGTGAAATTGTGCACTAATGGAAGCAGAGTGGGCATAGGTAATTCTCCTCAGTCATGCTTCCAGCTCAAGGCCAACCCTGGGAAGAAGCCCCATCTTTATTGGCTGAGGATGAGACTCTATGTTATCTCTCTCTCTCTCTCTCTCTCTCTCTCTCTCTCTCTCTCTCTCTCTCTCTCTCTCTCTCTCTCTCTTTCTCTCTCTCTCTCTTCCCCCGCCCCTCTCTCCTCCCTTGCTTCCTTCCTTTCTTAAGAATCTGACTCCAAACCTTAATTAAATTGGTTATCCATATGCTAAGGGACTGCAAGTAAGCTAGGCAGAGGGTGAAGTTGTCCACTGCCCTGGCTCACTCATGGGCAGCAGAGCTGGGGCCCAGAACCAGGGGGCATCCACCAGGCAGCTTCCACATTTATAGAAATTGGCTTTTATTCTAGAAAGGGGCGCTAGGCTGACCAGAATGTTGTGTTGCTAACCAGAGAAGTGTTCAGCTCCCAAACGCAGCGGCCTTGACCCCTGGTGGTGGGAAGGGTCTACTGGGAGACTGGAGTAGGTCCCAGGCACTGAAGTGATGGCTCAGCTGGGACGGCGCGGTTGCCCATTTCTCTTCTCCAACTTGTTCATCGTGGAAAGGCCTGGAATAGTCTTCTAGTGGGTGAGGGAAACCGGGACTGTAAAGCACCAATGCGGGGGGTAGAAATGGGGTTCTCAACCTACATCCCTGATTCCAGGCAAGACTTATCAAAGAGTGTTTGCCAAACTAAAAAGACCCCGACCCCCACTCCGCAGTTTCGCGACCCCCGCTGCAGCAGCTTCGGAGGGGCGAGCTGTGGCGAGGAGTCCTGGGCCGTGGGAAGGGCGGGCTGTGTGAGGGGCTGGGCTGGCAGAGGGACAGGCCCACCCGCCCTACATGCGCGGAGCCCCGAGTGTTCTCTGGCGCCAGGCAGGAATCCAGTTGCCTGGGCTGATGCCAGAAGGAAAGGTCGTGACAGGGTCGCATGCCTGGCTGCGGAGGGGACCGGGTCCTGAGAGAGTGACCAACCTGCCATCGCTGAAGGCCCGGATCTTGGTAGCAGGTGTGCAGAAAGGGTGCGTCTTTGGAATTTAAAGCACGCCTGCAACTTTCTGCTTTTCCTGAAGAAAACAGGGGCTCGCGAGTTTGGGCCCCTTCGCCAGTAAGTAGAGGCTGAAACTGCCAAGGATGGAAGGCGGGTGGGGAGGCATGGGCAGAGCTGGGAACCTCTTCGTCCCACTCCACGTGCTTGTCATTTGGGTCGTGGGAGTAGGAGCTGGGTCAGGGGCCCAAAGGTCACGCGACCCTGACCACGCTCTCGGAAACCTTACAGTACCTGAGGGTCAGAAGCTGAGGAGGGGACCCCAGTCCACCTGACTCAGGCTCTGGGAGTATTGTTTATGAAGGAAGGAGTTTTTTCAAGGGAGGAGAGAACAGCTGTGATTTTAAAAACATTTTTTTTTTTTTTGCATTGCTTTTCAACACAAATCAGTGGTGACTTAAAGTCCTTTTCAGAGCTGTCATATACTATGTAAAAATGAGAATCTTGTCTTTACAAAACTGGTATCAAAGGCAACACTCTGCCTCTGGAGACAAGGCAGCAGTGGGAAAAGGTCCGCGGAATCAGAGATGGGAAGCAGCTGAAGTCGCTGACTCCCCCCTCACCTTTAATCTTATTAGTAAGAGTGTGTTTTCAAGAGAAAAGCAAAGATTGGTCATGGGTCCTGATCATTTCAACCAGTGAACTCATTAACTCTCCTCCTTCCCGGTCTGTTTCAGTTTTATTTTCAGGTCTAATTATTAGCCTTGTGATAGCAAACCTCCACTTAAATGCCTGTCTTTTGTCATAACTCAACCCCCTTATTATCACTCTTCATGATACTAGGTAGATAGAAGGAAAATCAGTCAAACTTGTTAGCTAGACTTAGGGATGGGCTTTCCCCCTCCCATTCCTGCCAAAAGATAGCACCCTGAAATAATCACCCCTTTCCCCCCACCTCACAATATGTTGTTTAGAAACTATTCTCTTGGAAGAGATGAGATCTGTCCAAGAACATCAAGAATAACAGTGGGGCCTGCATTTCCAGTCTCTGAATTTCTCATTGTTTGTATTACTCTTTAGAACATTGCAATCTATAAATTGTTAGAATCCCACTGTCTTTGAATTTCTTGAGAAATGGATGTTCACACTTTTATGGTACTTCCTCCAATCAAATCTCCCATATTTTTATTTTTAAATATATTTTATTGATTTTTTACAGAGAGGAAGAGAGAAAGATGAGAGTTAGAAAACATCAATGAGAGGGAATAATCAATCAGCTGCCTTCTGCACACTCCCCACTGGGAATGTGCCTGCAACCAAGGTACATGCCTTTGACTGGAATCTGACCCAGGACCCTTCTATCCGCAGGCTAACGCTCTATCCACTGAGCCAAACCAGTTTAGGCAAATCTCCCATTTTTAATATGGGAAACTGTCCCTTGCCCATCTGAAGTGGCACTTTCTCTTCAGATCACAAGGGAAAAGGCCTGGCAGCCCCACATTTACAGAGGCTCTCTTTATATAAAAGGGGAGACTGAAAAAATACTACAAACGGGTTCACACCCAAATGGACTTTTTGCATTCCTAAAAAGGTAGGTTTTGTTTTGGAAACAAAACAAACAAAAAACATTGACATTCAAATTGCTCTTAAAACGGGCCTAAGGAAATCTTGGGTGATTAAGATAATCACATGCCAAGAATGTTTCCAGTTTTTTGAGCCCTAATCAGGACCAATTTGCCTGAAAATGCCTGCTTGACTATAAGCTTGTTGATAATATCAGCCAGGCGATTCTTGGGGCCCACACCTTCTAAATTGTTCTGTAACTCTTAGGAGAATTCTTACAGAGATCATTGGTCTTAAGTTTTAATAAATCTCACTGTTAGAAGTCCCATCTTGGAGATTTGTACAGCAATCTGTCAGGTAAGAAAACATGCAGACTGCTTCTACTTTTATTGAATCATTCAGGGAAATATTTTGACCCCCACAGGAAGTTTCTTCAGACTGAAACCACTTGGAGAGGGAGGGGGTAAAAACTCTCCATCTCCAGCCCATCACCACAAAGTGCTAAAGTCAGTTGTGAGTTTTATTTAAAAATAAGCACTATGTCTCGGTTTCATAAAATTTATACATGGATATGTACACAGATACAAATAAAATAACAAAAATAAAAACCACAATTGCTTTCACGTGGCAGTGGTCCTGGCACTTTACATACAAAATGTCAACTTTTGCTTTAAAGAAATTGCTTGGCCCAGGGAGACCACAGTGTGTGATCACCAAACCATTAATAAAGCTGTAGCTTGTTGCCTGCAACTTTCTCAATCCGGATTTCAAATATATATATATATATATATATATATATATATATATATATATATATATAAATAATTTAATTATAAAACCCAACAATATATATATTTTTAATCTTTTTGGCACAGTGAAGCACTGGTCAATTGCAGAGAAATGACTGAAGATTCAGACACCTTTCTCACATTCAGTCACACACGTACACATGGAACAGGGGCTCAATAAACCCCAAGCAGTAGTCATATCATTTTTCATATGGAATGGTTCCCTGATGTGCTTTTTTCTTTTTCTTTTGTTAGGAACAAATCAATGGAAGGTGCAACAAAAATGATAGGAATTAGGGAGTGCCTGGGCAGTAAGAAGAGAGGAAAAGTCGGTGAAGGAAGGGAGAGGCAGGCTTGGTAAAGAAACTCAAACAACTATGAAATATTGCTTTGGTCCTCTGTAAAGTTATAAAAAAAAAAAGGAAGGAAATATTCTGGACTAAGTTTAAACACTTCTGTCAAAAACTCTTTAGCGGTAAGGCACGTTTGATGGAGAATTTTCTTTTAAAGCTCCTTTTCTCTGGACAGAAAGTGCAAAGCCCTGAACGTGCGATACGGGAGTCTCCTAGGGTGCCCACCCGGTGGGGCTCAGCCAGCCAGCCAGCCGGCTCAGGCCAGCAGCCTCTCCATGGGGTAGGGCAGGTGCGCGCTCTGGCCAAGGGAGGAGGTCGCCTGCAGGGCCGCGGGCAGCCGCAGGGGGCAGTACAAGTGAGCGCCGCCCCTGCCGCCCCTGCCGCCGCCAGCCGCGGGGCCTTGGAAGGGCTTGGCGGGGACCGAGGAGGTGAAAGGCGCGAGCAGGAGGTGCGGCGCGGGCGGTGGCGCCTCGGCTCCGCGCGCGCCCAGCAGCGCAGGCTCCGGCGCTCCGTATGCACAGAGCGGCAGCAGGGCCCCGCTGGGCGCGCCGGGGAGGAGCGCGGGGTACGCGGAGAGCGGCGGGCAGGGCGCAGAGCCCCACTGCATCCGCACCACGGGGGCCGTGTCCCCGTCGCGGCGGCTGCGAAAAGGCTTGCTGAGGATGCTGTCTATAGCGAAGGAGCTGGAGAATTTGCCCGTGGGGCTGGCGCGCCCCTCCTGGCGGGCGGAGGAGCGCGCACAGGGCGAGTTCGGGGCGGCGGGCGTGGGCGCAGGAGTAGGCGGCGGAGCCGTGGTCTCCTCCGGCCTCAGCCCGGGTGCGGGGACCGGTGCCCGGTGGCTGAGGCGCTTGCGGCGGCGACGGAAGACCCCGTCGGCGAAGGTGTACTCGCTGTTGGGGTTGAGCATCCAGTAGTTATCCTTGCCCCAAGGCCGCGAGGGGTCGCGCAGCACCTTGACGAAGCAGTCGTTGAGCGAAAGGTTATGGCGTACGGAGTTGCGCCAGCCCGTGTAGCTGCCGCGGAAGAAGGGGAACTTGCCCATGAGGTACTCGTTGATCTCAGCCAGCGTCAGGCGCCCGCCCGCCGAGTCGCGGATGGCCATGGCTATAAGCGCGATGTACGAGTACGGGGGCTTGGGCCGCCGCGTGTACGGCTTGCTACGCCCGCCCTCACCGACCCCTGCGCCCTCGGCCCCGGGCCCTGCGACGCCCTCCTCTACGGTCCCCGCCGCCACCGGGCCCCCCTCCTCCGTGGCAGGCGCACCTCTCGCATTCCGCTTACCGCCGCTTACCGCTGCCGGGCTGTTGGCTGCACAGTCCCCGTCCGACCCCAGGGAGTCGTCGCCGGCTGCGGACAGCGGAGAGGGCGCGTTGCTACCTCCTGTGCCCTCTAGATCACTACCCGGCTTGATCTCGTGGGCCGCACGGGGGCTGAACATCTCCGACTCCATGCCCACGCACCTTGTCCTGGCTCCGCGCCGCACTCCTTTCTTTGGCGCGGTCTTGAGAAGCTGGTGCGGGGTCGGAGTGGCGACCTCAGGTCCGGGAGTCCTTCTCTTTCTCTCCCAGAGAGCTCTCCCTCCTCTTGTGAGAGACAGTCACTTTTCCGTGGAAGAGTCTAATTCCATAGGAATGTTTCGTTGGAGGGGTTGTGCTTATTGGGTGAACTAAGAGGGACGAAGAGGGAAGAGTTGGGTGAGCGCTGTCTTCAGTTGGAAGATGAGAGACGTCAGGGTGCAAGTGTGCAAGTGTGCGGCTTTGACTTCTGCTGCCCAGTCATAAGGGCCTTGGGATTTCCTGCCGGAGGGAAGAAGTGTAGGCATCTGCTCTGTGACCCGGAGGGTTTCTTTACAACTTCGCAGGTCCCGGGCAGGCGTCCACGGGGCTCGGAAATGCGTGTCACCCTTGGAGAGGGTCTGGTGTCTTCAGCCCTGAGCGCCCACGGAGACCAGTCCCCGAGGCTGAGGCTCCCGCAGCCGCCTTTCCGTCCCCGGCCTCCAGAGAAGCATCTCCACGCTGGCCTAAAGCACCTACGACTGGCCTCCACCTTCCGCTCAGCCCAATATAACCTGCGGAGGCGTGGCCTGGGCGCGGGCGGCAGAGGGGTGGGAGAATAGGGTGGCTTAGGTGGCTGTGGCTCCTGGGCGGGCCGCACCAGGTGGAGGCTACGAGGCGGCGCGGGTAAAAGTCCCTGCGAGCAGGTTGTTGTTTTGGATCCGGCCAGCCCCGCCCTCTGCTTCCAGCCAATGGGAGGTACGCGGGGCTGGAAATGTGTGAGTGTCTCCCTGTGCGGGTGTCCCTGTGCTCCTGCCCCCGCAGCCCGCTGTTAAGTTCAGGTGGGAGCGCCCCGCCGCTCAGGGGGGTCTCTGCGCCCCGGAGCCCAAGGAAGCGATTTGGGAGAGAGGGCACAGGAGATGGGACGGGGGAGGGACCTAGAAGGCCTGGGCTGAGTCCGCAGGGACTTGGCTTAGGCTTGTGGCCTTCCTAAGGTATACTGGGTATATGTTTTTGCTTCTCTCCTGGTGAAAACAGTGCTTCTTTCTAAAGTAAACGCCTCAAGCCCCTGAGGAGGTGCTGCACTTAGAGACCTCACTGGGCGCAAGTTGCAGTGACCTCTAACGGATGCCACACTGCTGTGCCCAGTCATGTGATTTCCTTTTGAGGACTATTTTTGTCATAATTTCCTTTTTTAATGAATAAAATACTGGACTTGAAATTGTATAAGCCTTTTCGGATGAACTTGACTCTTGTTTGCTAAATGATCTCTGACTTTCACTTTTCCTTGCCTTTACCTGTTTCTGCACCTGGCTGGTGGCTCTTGGGGGAAAGCAACTGTGTCTAGAAGGAGGCACCAGGCTCTGCCTGCACGAGTGCCCCTCTAGATTCCAGCCAATGTATTCCTGAGTTCCGACAGACAACAGGAACGATTGGGAGGGCCTGTTCCCAGGTAGGGGACCCAAGGCATGACGTGCTGATGGCCATTTCTTTCCAATCCTTCTCCTTGGAGACTTTTGCTGTGGTTTCAGGTGGCACTGGTGTAGGAGAGTTGGGGAAGGGGGTACTTTCTCCGCACTAGGAAGTTTGGGACCCGAGGTGTCAATACTACAGGGAGGGGCTCACTGACCTTCAGAAGGGTACATTTCTAACCTGCTGCACTTCCACACTGAAGTTTCCTCCTTTTTCCTGTCTTTGTTGCAAATAGAGAAAGAACTGCGAGTACATGGGAGCTCACATTTGATGTTTGTTTTATTACCTTCCACCATTTGTGTGATGTACACAATCCTCTCTTATCTACATTAAGGCAGTTTTAAAGGCATTCAGCATGGGGTGGGCAAAATGACAAGCCCATGGAAGGCTCTGTTATTTTTTGTGTTTGGGAGAAATCGCACGTTTTGGATATTAAACTCACATTGTGTGTTCCAATGGGGAGCTGGTGAGGGATGGCTCCTTTCCAGGGGACGTGCTACCCTAAAGAGGATCTGCTCCTCTCTGGCCCTGGGAGTTCATTGTCCCTTGGACCTGGAGAAGAGAGTAAGCTGGGACAAAGCAGCCAGGTAAAGAGACATGGGTTGGGCTAGGGATAATAGGCGTTCATAATGAATGTCAATTTCCTTTGAACTTGAGGTGGACAGGACTTAAAGACAGGTCAAAGGCAGGACACAGGATAGGACAAAGGCCCATTTTACGGAGGAGATAAGCCCACAGTTGATGTGTGGATCAAAGTTGGCTAGTGTAAGGAGGCCTCTGAGAGACTAAAGGAACAAGGTTTTCTGCCCATCACGGGTTCCATTTTGGAGACCATACAGCCAGCATCACACCCCTGTTCCCATGCAACTCAAATGCCCCACCTCCGTGTTTACAGCAACCTTACTCCCAGACTTGCCAGCCACATGGCTTCCTTTACCCTGGGCAGCACCCTCCTATCTCCATTCCCACTTCCCTCCCAGATCCCCCAGCTCAGCTGCTCCAGGGTCCTCAGTTATTCTGGGAAGTTCCATGAGCTTTGGCTTGTTGATAGGGAGGAGAGAAAATGATGCACCAAACTAGGCCATGCTGCCACTCACATGACTACATGGCCTAGGGGCTGCTGCTTGTTGGCCTTTCCTCACCTGTGAGAAAAAGACAATTGAATGAACTCAAAGTCTTCTTTCAACTCCTGCACACTCCACTGTTTGGCACTAGTCATTTCTTGGGTTGAATGTACAGCAAGTGCATTTCCCCCTCTGGTCACTTCTCTGGGCCATCTGGTGTGAACTCCCAGACTACAGTAGCCCAGGATGCAGATCTGGGGGGAGAGTAGATGGGGTTGTTGCCCTCCCTAGTGGGCAACCTGGGGTTTGTGGTTATCTCCCCCAGCTTCTCCCCTCCTGCAGACAAAATGAGTATGGGCCACTGAGAAGGAAGGTGTACTCCTCTCATCACACATCACTTTCACTTTTCTTACTCAGAGATCTCCCTGTCCCAGTAGCAGCAATTTCTTCTTACCATATTCTACATCTCAGGCAGGGAAAGAACCTGCCAATCACTCCCTGGATAGACCTTCACCTTGTCTCAGGGCTGAGCCACTGGTGGGCTGCTCTCTGTTGGTTTGGAGCCTATAAAGGTCTGGGAATAAGGTAGTGAGATAAGGTGGGAGAATTTTCATCAGGAAAATTTTTTTTATTTTTTTAGGCAGTGGATTTTTGGAAAGAAAGGCCCATGTTAGAATGGCTGGCAGGGGAGTGCTAGAAAGGATTGAAAGATCCCCAAGAACTAGAATGTAAGCTCTAGGAGGACATGAGTTTTGTCTGTTTTCTCCACTGTTGTACCCCAGTCCTTGCTTTGAGAATGACCATCACATTGTGCCCTACACTGGGAAAAGGCTGCATTTATCTTCAGTTAAGATCAGAAATAAAAATGCTCTTTCTTTTTGTGGTTGATTTTGTTATTATTTTTAATTGTTTTACATCTGGGAAGCTATTCACCTTTTGCAGATATAAGAAAAATAGGAATGGATGGGAAGTATATCCATTCACTGCACTCTATCCAGAACATTCTCTAAGCTAGGAACAGTTTAAGAGCTCAGTCACCATTGTTAGTTCATAAATTCCCTAGAAATGCTGGGAATCATCTGTTCCCTAATTCTCAATCCTTTGGATTAGAACTATTAACGAATTAATAATAAATGCCTATAGGTGAAGTCTGACCCAATTCTTTGTAGGTACAAAAGACCCATTACCTCATTTTGCCCATTGGTTCTTAATTTCCAAGGGAATACGTGAATATACTATGGCAAAGAATGAGTTCACATTTCCATGATTTCCTGGCCTCTAGGAAGAGGTTTTCAGCAAAGGAAACTAATGCATCCATCTTTAGAAACCAAGAGCTAACTTAATTAACTGTGGGTACTATTATGAATTTAGAACTTTCCATAATTTGATGATGTTTCACTACCCAGTTTCTAAACACTGACGTGGGAAGGAAACCATTTAATTCCTAACATATCTGAGATCACTTGTTAAACGGGAAGCTGAGCCCCATTGGAAACAAGGGTGTCTTGTCCCATGCATTAGAACTGGCTTCTAGAATGAAAGGAACTATGGAATCACCTTGATAACACACCCCCAACAATCCAGAAACAGCTTTTGAATTTCTTGCCATGTTAACCTCTGTCAGTAACTACACTGTTGCCCCCTTGATCTAAAGGGAACGCGAACTTAAAATTGCTTTCCCATGAGGACATGTGCCTCTCGGAGAAGTTTGCTATATTGATGTTAAAAACGAAGAGACCAGGCACAGAGAACCCGCCAATGTTGAGAGCCCCAGACAAAATGCATGGCTTTGAATCTATGCAAAGTCCCTCCTGGGAGCAGAGAGTTGAAACTAAAGAGCCTCTTCAAAGATAAAGTTCAGCTTATGTGAAGAAATATGGGAAGAAATGGAGTACTTTGTAGTATGTTCTAACTCACAAGTCCATAATCTGGCCTGTTCCTTTTAAATGCTTGGGAAGATTAAGGGTGAGTATAGGAGCATAAAGACAAACCTAGGTCTTTTTTTTTTAAGTTTTTTCTTTTCTTTTAATATATATATATATATATATATATATATATATATATATATATATATATATATATATTCAGAGAGGAAGGGAGAGGGAAAGAGAGATAGAAACACCAATGATGAAAGAGAAACATTGATTGGTTGCCTCCTTCATGATCCCTAACTGGAAATTAAACCCATAACCTAGGTATATGCCTCCATCAGGCATCGAACCCAAAACCCTTTTGGTTATGGGAGGATGTTGCAACCAACCAAGCCACCTGGCCAGGGCTCCTTCATTGTTTTTGTTTGTTTCGTAATTATATAATACTAGAGGCCTGGTGCATGAAATTCATGCATAGGGCAGGTCCCCTCAGCTCAGCCTGCACCCTCTCCAATCTGGGACCCCTTGGGGGATGTCCAACTGCCAGTTTAGGCCCCATCCCTGGGACATCTCTCTCACAATCCTGGACCACTGGCTCCTAATCACTCACCTTCCTGCCTGCCTGGTCACCCCTTACTGCCCCCCTGCCAGCCTGGTCACTCCCAACTGCCCTTCCCCTGCTGGCCTGGTTGCCCTCAACTTCCCCCTCTGCCAGCCTGGTTGTCCCTCATGGTCTCTCTCTCCTCCTACCCTCCCCCACTGACCTGGTTGCCCCACATAGCCTGCTTGTTCAATCGTTTGGTTGTCCCTCACTAATCCCTCTGCCAGCCTGGTCATAGGCAGCCATATTCTGAGGGTGTGAGGGTTAATTTGCATATTACTTCTTTACTATATAGGATTCTAGTTTCAAATTCAGAGCTACCATGTTTCCCCAAAAATAAAACATCCTTCGAAAATAAGACCTACTTACAGGTTTCCTTCTGAGTGAAATATAAGGCATCCCCCCAAAAATAAGGCCCCCCTAGGCTCTGTCTCAGAATGAAAATTAATTTACCACAAACTGGTCGCTAGGGCACATGGAAATTAATGACTACATTGAAAATAGAATGGAGAGAAATCAGCGTGGAAACTTTGTGAAACCTAAACTGCAAGAAGTTGTGACTTGGGTGAAGTATTCATGGGAGAAAATCACTGACAGTTGCATTGCAAATGCACTGCGAGCAGGCTACCTTGACAAGAAGCACTCATTTAAAGACAGTGCTATTGCTAAACATGAGAGATTTGGTCCACTGATTCTGAAAGAAATGGAGTCACAAGAAATACACCAGGAAATTCAGGAATTGGATTGTTGTGATGATGTTCCAGAAGATGATGACATGATTGTCATTGAATAAATGAGTAAATTCTTGATACTGTAGGATTCACAGTTTGGTTTGTGTTTATTACCCTATACAGGTAATAAATTTCCTTTATTTTCATTTAACAATAAATGTGTACCGTATTCTTCTTCACGGAAAAATAAGACATCCCCTGAAAATAAGACCTAGTGCATCTTTGGGAGCAAAAATTAATATAAGACACTGTCTTATTTTCGGGGAAACAGGGTATTAACATGAGGTATATTCAGGGAAATTTAATTTTCATCTCTGATTCTTTCACTTTGCTCTCTACTCTAGGTAGCCATTTGATAAAAGTTTTAAAATTATCCTTTGTATTAGTTTGCTAGGGCTGCTCTAACAGAATATTACAGACAGGGTAGCTTAAACAACAATAATTTATTTTCCACAGTTCTGGAGGCTGGACATCAGAGACCAAGATGTCAGCAGGTTTGGTTTCTTCCAAGGTCTCTCCTTGGTTTGCAGATTGTATCAGGGAACCATGACCTGGGCTATTGAAGGCAGAGCTATGCAATTGGTGGTATAGGTTGCATGTTAAGTAGAAGATCCTTATAAGATGATGTAATCTTGCTGAGGTTTTAGATGGTGTGATCATATATTAGTTGCCCAGAATAATGCCATGTCATTAAGAGAGTACCTTTCCCTCTTTACAAGTGTTCCAATTTGGGGCAATACATTCTATATGCACCCTATTTTTAGAAGTCCAATAAATAATAAACATATAACTTGTACATTATTAAAAACATTAGAGCTATCATTTTCTAGATATGGCTTGAAGTCTAAGTTCCACATTATTTTCAGTCAATACTTTGGCATATTCTGGTGCTAAGCCAGAATCAGCCTGTTTGGAGGACTCCTCTGTCCCTTTCATAAATGGTCCTATGAACCTTGGACTTTGGTGTTCAACTTTAGCTGGGAAAAGACTTGGTCTTGCCTTTCTGAGACTAGACTGGTACATTCAAGAAATTAACTCTGCTTCCAAGTTTGGAGACTGTACTGCTACCGAAAGCAGACTGCTTACCAATCTGTTGATACACTCTAACCACCTGGCAATGGTTGAAGGAATTATATAAGGCTACACCATGGGAATCAAATACTGTTCATACTGTTCAGAAACCATGCTGGCAGTGGACACTGAATTAGCACATTTGCTTGCAAAAATAAAAATAACGTGCCTTGTGTAACACTGATAATGATTTGTTCTAATCCTCCCTTTTAAGCTTATTGGAATTTCTAGAACTTCTTTACCAATTTCTTCCCAAGTGATAGCAGCAGAGACATCTATCCATATCCTACAATTACCTCAAGAAGGGAAGTCCATACTTGGTTGTTTAGAATCTATATACTTTCCAGCTCTGTGAAAGTTCTGGGAACTGTTCTTCAATTCTTCTGACAGCCTTGTATATTTTCACCTACAAATGCACAGATTAGTGCTCAGCTAAAGACACAAGGGGCCTTCTATGCAGATTTCTGGAACCCTTCTTTGCATAGTTCAATTCTCTGTGATACTTTGCCACGAATTGCAACAAGTTTATTTGACTAGATATCCTATATCCTGAGACTATTTCACCTCAACTCAGTGAGACTGTGGAGCTTCTCTTGGCTTCTCCTGTCCCATTGCTGTCATTTTAAAATTGCTTTCATTATAACCTGATGAACAAAAAGATAGAAATAGAAAAAAATAAAATTGCTTTCACACAAAAATCCAGTATTTTTTTAAAACTCAATTCCTTTGTTTCATTTTCTCAGATATCACAGTTATATAGCTTGATATCTTATGTCTGAAAATTTTTAAAAAATGTATTTTGTACAGTTTTTTATTCGTTTTGTGGAGGAAAATATTCAGTATTAGTTTCTTCTTCATAACCACAATTTTGTCATAATTAAAAAAAAAAGTTTATATATTTAAATCAGGACTGAAAAAAGGCCACACATTTTGATTAACTAGTGTGTATTTTTACTTTTATTTAATGATTAAGTCCATTTGTCACCTTCCTCATTGTCTCTTTTCTCTTCAATTTTCTTGAAAAAAATCTGCAAGGAAGGAGAAACCAAGGTGGAGGCATAGTAAACACCTAACTGCAGCCTCACACAACAATTTCAAAAAAAATACAACTAAAATACAAAATGGACATTTCCAGAACTACAGGAAAGTTGACTGACTGGAAATTCTACAATTAGAAGGAAAGAGAAAACCAGAAGGAAGATCAGAGGAGCTGTAAAAAGCCTCTGGTACAGATACACGGTGCACGTGGGAAGAGGACAGAGCCGGAGAGGAGGGGCAGCTGAGTGCCTGACTGGCTTTCCCTAGCCGGAAGGAGATAAAAGCTCTGGACTGTGCTGAATCCCAGTTCCAACTGCACTGAACCCCAGTTCAGTGGGAGGACCCAGGCTCATACAGAGGGATTCTAAGCTGTAAGGTGGAAACTCAGGGGAGCGGCAAAAGGCAGAGCCCCGGAGGTGCGCAGGTTGCGCACAGAGGATGGACTGTTGACTGTGCTGCTGGATTGCCCTAGTGGGAAGGAGACAAAAGCTCTGGACTGCTCTGAACCCCACTTCCAACCCCACTTCCAACTGCACTGAACCCCAGTTGGGGGAGAGACTAGACTGTCTGGTAGTATGTGAAACTCGATGGCATCTTTCTTTCAGAGGTGTTTGCAGTCAGTACCAAAGCAGTGAGTACCAAAGGACACTGAGGAGCACTGAGACTCAGGAACCTCATAGGGTGGGGCTGACAGGAAGCCAAGGCTATAGGCTCCACCCTGAAACTCTTCCCCATCCAAGATGAACACAGAGGTTTTTGCAATTTTCCAAGTCTAGTCAAATAAGGCTGTCTCCTGGCATAGACACAGCTGATCCTCACAACCAATTGGCCTGGAGGTCAGTTCCTCCCAGTGATACCAACAACAATTAAAACTTAACTACAATAAGGCTGTACACACAGTCCACAAAGGGGTGTACCAAGAGTGTCCACCTCAGGTAATTGGGAGGCTGACCCACTAAACCATATAGGACACCTTAGCACACAAAGCCACCCTACCAACTCAGGGAAGCTGCGAAAATGCAGAGACAAGGAAACAGATCACAAACGAAAGAAATGGAGGACAAAAAGCGACTGGATATAGAGTTCAAAATCACGCTTATAAGGTTTTTCAAGAATTTCCTAGAAAAGGCTGATAAAATAAACCAGGCCTATGAGGATATGAAAAGGGATCAACTAGAAATAAAAAGGGATCAACTATAAATAAAGAATACATTGTCTGAAATAAAAAAATATTATACAGAGTCTTATAAACAAAATGGAAGATCATAAGAATCAAGTCAAAGATTTGGAACATAAAGTGCCAGAAGACACTCCCCCACAGAAGCAAGAAGACAAGAGAATCCAGAAAGTTGAAAATAATGTAAGAAACCTCTGGGACAACTTCAAACGAACCAACATCAGAATTATGGGGGTCCCAGAAGATGACAGAGAGCAAGATACCGAAAACATACTGGAAGAAATAGTGACAGAAAACTTCCCCCACCTGGTGAAAGAATTAGACTTACAAGGTCAGGAAGTGCACAGAACCCCAAACAAAAGGAATCCAAAGAGGACCACACCAAGACACATCATAATTAAAATTCCAAGAGCAAAAGACAAAGAGAGAATATTAAAGGCAGCAAGAAAAAAGCAGGTAGTTACCTATAAAGGAGCACCCATAGGATTGTCAGCTGATTTCTCAACAGAAACCATGCAGGCCAGATGGGAATGGCAAGAAATATTCAAGGTGATGAATAACAAGAACCTACAGTCAAAAATACTCTACCCAGCAAAGCTATCACTCAGAATCGAAGGCCAGATAAAGAGCTTCACTAATAAAAAAAAGCTAAAGGAGTTCATCACCGCCAAATCAGAATTATATGAATTGCTGAAGGGGGTTCTTTAGGAAGAGGAAAAAAATAAAGATAAAAATTATGAGCAACAAATACATAGCTATCAACAAATGAATCTAAAAACCAAGGGAATTAAAAAACCTGATGAACAATATTAACTGGTGAATATAACAGAATCAGAGGTATGGAAGGGGAGTGGACTGATGATTCTTGGGGAAAAGGGGAGTGGGGGTGGTGCGGAAAGAGACTGAACATAAACTGTGCACCTATGGATGAGGACAATGGGGGGTGGGTAAAGGGCAGTGGATGGGATGGGAACCTGGTGGAGGGAAGCAATGGAGGGAAAAATAAGTGAGGAACATTTGTAGTAATATGAAGAATAAAGGTTTATTTAAATAAAAAAAATAATAGGGAAAAAAGAAAATAGAAAAAAAATCTGCAAGGTTTGTATGTAGAATTTCCCATATTATGGTTGTACTGAATGCTTTCTCATAATGTCTTTTAATGTATTTCTTCATATGCATGCTCTAGTAATTAGTAATTAAATTTGGAGATTTGATGAGATTCAGATAAATTAATAAATTATTTTTATAAGATGGCTTCACAGATGTTGGTTTGCTTCTCCATCAAGAGGCACATGTTGGGGGAAAAAAAGAAAAGAAAAAAAGAGGCACATGTCACCCTGGACACTGTGGTGTTGTTAGAGCATCACCCCATGTACCAAAGAGATGAGGGTTCCATTCTCGGTCATATATCCAGATTTTGGGTTTGATTCCTGGTTGGGGAGTGTGCATGAGGCAGCTGATATATGTTTCTCTTTAATCTCTCTCTCTCTCTCTCTCTCTCTCTCTCTCTCTCTCTCTCTCTTTCTCTCTGGAATCAATGATTTTTAGTTCTCAAGTGAGGATTAAAATTTTTTTTAAAGAAGCACGCATCTCTTTTTGTAATGTTAATAGCCATTGATGCTAAATAACTAGACTAAAATAGTTCTTTTAATTTATTAATATATTTATTAATATAAGGGAGCCTGGGCCTCTTTCTAGATTGAATTTCTAGACCATGCAACTGGGATTATTATTTCTAGCCATAAACCTGTTTTTAAAATATCAATTATATTGACAAATTGGAGCTCCAACAAAAGGGGAATGTTTTTAAACTTGCTCAAGGAAAAGTTGACCCATTTTTACAAACTGGAAGGAGGCCAGCCTGAATTATATCAATTCATATATATTATTTTCTTTTCTTTTTTTAAAAAAAATATATTTTATTGATTTTGTACAGGGAGGAAGGGAGAGAGATAGAGAGTTAGAAACATCGATGAGAGTCATTGATCAGCTGCCTCTTGCACACCCCCTACTGGGGATATGCCTGCAACCAAGGTACATGCCCTTAACCGAAATCGAACTCGGGACCCTTCAGTCCCCAAGCCGACGCTCTATCCATTGAGTCAAACCGGTCTCGGCTATTATTTTCAAGGGTATGCTCCAGATAAAGCTGGGTTCAAGTATACTGCCAGGAGGGAAGGCACCCCTAGGTCTCTTTGATGAGAGGCAAGCGTAGCTTTTATGTCAGTCATACTCAGGGGTGCTCCAGTAGTCCTGAGGATATGTTTAAGCTGTTTGTAGAGTAAATTTGTTAAAAATTTTAAAAAATATATATTTTATTGATTTTTTACAGAGAGGAAGGGAGAGAGGTAGAGAGTTAGAAACATCAATGAGAGAGAAATATTGATCAGCTGCCTCTTGCACACCCTCTACTGGGGATGTGCCCACAACCAAGGTACCTGCCCTTGACAGGAATTTAACCTGGGACCCTTCAGTCTGCAGGCTGATGCCCTATCCACTGAGCCAAACCAGTTTTGGCTTGTTAAACTTTTTAAATGTTAGTTTAGGGAGCTGACATATTAGCTATAAGCATAGGACTTTTTCAGCAAAGGTGAGTGTCTGCCTAACTTTCATATTAGTGGACATAAAATTATTTTTTTTACAAAGCACTTTCTATTATTTCTTTGTTCTCTCAAGATTTTCTCTAATATTATAAGCCTAATTTTGTACTAAGACTTGGAAATTGGGACACAGATGATTCAGGGACTTGGAAATATTGATTTATTCAGGGCTCCCTGAACCAGTCCCCTGGTAGTGTCACACCTGTGCTCCCAGTTGTGGAACATGGTGGGGGAGCTTTTCCACCTCCTCACATGCCACACCTATGCCGAAGAACCAGTGCCAGTGCCTTCTGAGAAGCTCTGGGGATATGTCAGGACTGCTTGTGGTGTCTTGCTTTGAAATCCATTTCTCTGCAATATCTGGGAAACTCAAACATTTTCATAGTGTGTTGGTTCTGTGTGTTGTGTACTCCCCCAAATGGTCTGAGCCATGCATGTAGTTGATCTGGTTGCTTATACTCATCTGCATCTAACCCTTTTCCTTCTGGAATGCTCCCAAGATGTTTTGCATATTTGGTAAAGCACAATCTTAGTTTCTTAAGCCCTATGCTGTTTATTTTTGGAGTATTGCAGTATTGATATTCCTTCCTCCACCACACTCCAGGTACACTTTAGAGGGTAACTCCTCCTCTGTATGATAAAATATTTGTTTAGTGTGGGATTTTGATCTCAACTTTCTGGGAAGTATTTTTCAAAAGCTACTTCAGCAGTTTCAACTCAGGTGTGGTGACAACCTCTTAGCATTGATGTGGCTTATCGCTGGCTTATTGCCAAACAAGAGTGATCTTCTTTGCCTCTTTGTCTCAGTCTCTTGAGGGAAGTGAAGCTAAACTGTATTTTCACTGTTCTTATAGAACAATAGCAACATGTATCCCAGGTTTGGGAATAGTCCTATTTCATATTTTCTGACTAGTTATCTATACAGGCTGTTGAGGTGTTCTGGAGATCTGTCTATTTCAGTGCTCAGTCCGTGTCTTCCAGACCATGCCTGGAAGTAGAAATGGCACAGAAGCTTCTTGTGTAAGGTCTCATGTCCTGTTTGTTGATTTTAAAACTAAAGTCATTGAATTGTACTGCAGGAAATGGTTTGTCTTAACTACATGATTGGGTGACCCTGAGGTAGAACCTGAATGAGCAGCCTGCATGCAGGTACTTTATTAGGGCAAATCATGCTGGATCAGGAGTGAGGAGCAGAAACAGGGAGACAGGGAAGGAAGGCTCCTATATGATGCATGTGGAAGAGGCCAGCTCCAAGAGAATTCCTCAAGTGTCTTAAGAAAGGTATCTTGGAACTGTCTGCTTTTCCCCCAAAGGGAGAAGCATTTATCTATGGCTTCATCTCCCATTGGTCAAGGTGGCCCAGTGGTGATAAGCCCCTGTGCTCCCTGTTTTAGTGCCCAGAGGTCCTAGCAGGCATCAGAGGCTTAGGGTGAGGTGCTGTTGAGCCACACCTGCTCAGGGATGCTGGCAGAGGCTGGAATGAGATGTGAGCCCAGGCTAGGAGAGGTGGACCAAGGGGAATTTCAGTAGGGTCAGATATTTTATTAGGGAAAGAGAGAGACAAAGGTCAGCACATATGTCTTCTTTATCCTGATCCAAGGACATGTTTATTGATTTTAGAGAGAGACAAAGGAAGAGGGAGAGAGAGAAACATCAATGTGAGAGAAACATCTATCTATTGTCTCCTATATCCACCCTGTCTGGGGATTGAACCCACAACCTAGGTATGTGCCCTGACCAGGAATTGAACCTTTTTGTGTATAGGGCAGCATATTTATCTTTAAATGAAAATATCTTCTTAAGTTTTACCAGATCTCAATTCACATTGATAGGTGAGTAAAGATGAAAAAGAGCATCTGCATTTATATAATGTCTAACAAGTTCCTCCCATCATTCCATCTGGGTCACATTTCAGTGTGCCCTTGGCTGACACAGGGAAGATGCATGGAGCTCATAGTGAAGGTACATTTAAACAATGGCAGTTTTTAAGGAACACATGGCTTATCCCATGCAGTTCAAGCAAACTTGTATTCTTTTCAATACTCTATCGTTTATTATTTTCTAATGGTTATTTAAGAATCACTAGAATTTTATGAAGGGACTTATATCTGTTAAAATGTACTCAGTTGTGCTCTTAATGGCAACCAAGGCTGTGTCAAAGGGAAAGACCACAGGGAGATTCTTATTCACATAGGAGGTCAATTTGACTTTGCAGTGGAAAACCAGCTTATTATTACCCAGAATTGAATAGATGTTTGTGCTGTGTTAGCTGAGGATGATTCCTGTTTTATCTTAAGTTATACCTAGGGGATGAAGATATGAGCTGCCATTGGCAGAATGGGGTATTAGAAAACAAAATGGCAATCAAGGAATCTTTTACTGAGTACTTACTATGTACTGATCAGTATGTTAAGCTCTTTATCTATTTTCATATATCCAGTCTTTATACTAATCTTATGAGAATGATAATATCATTCCTCAGTTTACAAATGATGAGAAGGAAGTTCAAAGAGCTTATTCAAGGTGGCTCAGCTAGTTAGTGGCAATGAGGACATTTGGCTGTAGATTTGGAAGATGATAAACATGGGCTTCTATCTCCTTCTAGCAGCGTAATCTTGTCAAGTTACAGGATCCTTCAGTATAGATCCTCACTGAGGAAATAAAAGTTATGGTAAAGATGAAATTAAATATGATAATTTTCCTGAACAATCAGCTTGAAATAATGTAGAGGAGAGCAATTTACGGGAGACAGCTAGTCTCTGGTGCCAAACCCTTGGCAACCGCTGAGGAGGCTTACTATGACTGCCTACATGGATGCCTCCTGTGAGTTTAAGCCACTTGTGTTATGTTTACAGTTTGAATTTGGGAATTCTCAGGTTGGGACAAATGTCTGGCCCAGACATTTCACACCAACAAGGGTGTGTGTGTGTGTGTGTGTGTGTGTGTGTGTGTGTGTGTGAAAATTGAGGGGTGGGGTGGCTGGGGAGTCTTTGGACACTGACCTTATCTCAGCAACTTCTCCCCATTGACTCTACACAATATGGTTCTTTCTCCTGTCTCTTATTGCTCATGCTTCAAGTACTTCCAGATTTGAGGAACAACTGTGGAACTTTTCCCTTAGAATTTGCTTTGAGACCAAGGCCATTTTGTGAAGTTTGCTTCTCTTGTGCAGTTTGGTCTCCTGCACTAGGATACTGAGAAGCTGGTGTTCAGAATGTGTGAAGAGAGGAAAATCAGCGTTTTCCCGTACTTTTTCCCACACACTGGATTGAGTCTCTGGGAAACTGATTTTAGTGGAATCTCTTAAAAGGTGTAGGGTCAAGGTTTCACTAGGGTGGAAGAAAAGACATTCCAGCATCAGGCCCTTGGGTTCACACTGAATCAGAAGTCCTCTCAGCTGACTTGGGGTATTGCTGTCTTGGGCATTATGACCTAGTTGAGAAGAGCAAACCCAAATGAAACAACTTGAGAATGCTTAGAAAGCCACTTAACAATATTGGAGGACAACATTGTAGAGATCAAGTGCTGAAAATATATCAGGATAGGACATCTGAGTCCCTTCAGAATCATATAGGCAAATACTTCCTATCAGGTGAGTTTGGAAAGAGTCTGGAGACACTTCCTGTCCACAGACTGGGCACTGATTGCTACCACACCCCCTGTCCTGGTGCTGTGAGACCACAAACTCACCTGCAGAGGAGACTGCAGATCTGGACACTTGGAAAGGAAGAGAGCGGATGGTGCGTTTCTCTACCATACAAAGTCTCACACTGGTGCCCTTCTGTTTGCTTAGCACTTACTGTTTGTTGGTACAGAGTCAGGCAACAAACACACATCAGCTCATTTATTTCTGCAACAGCCCATGTATATAGGGACTCCGGAGTTAAGTGAGGGTAGCATACTGTCCAAAGTCAAGAGCAATATGGGGGCCTGGCATAGGTTGTCTGACCGCTAAGCCCCTGCTCTTCACACCCAGGTCTTCTGTCTGGCTGGCACACCCTTAGATAGGACAGGGTTGGGGGCTGTTGTGATCCAGGTACCATGCGCAGCACTTTGTGAACATTTTGCACTCAGTCATTTAATAGACCCATAGCTCAATGCTGTCATTGATCTATCAGTTGAACAATAGGTACAAATAGAAAACTAAAAGTAAACCAGGTCCCTCCTGGTGCACAATGGTTCTCTCAGTGAGCTTCATGGTCAGCCATGTTACCTGAGCTATAGCCTGGGAAAGCTTGATAAGATTCCAGTCTATGGAATCTTTGTGAGCACGTGTGTGCGAATATATGTGCATGTGTGTATGAAGGTGTGTGTGTGCACATACATACTTGGGCTACTTATGTATGGAGGGAAGATGATTGGAGGAAAGTCAAGTTCTTAGAAATATGTGAGGATGTTATTGGAGCTTTATAATCTGATTTCTAGTCATTTTTTGCCATTGACCAGCTATATAACTTTGATTTAGTCACTTAACCTATTTGTTCCATCAAATGTTAAATTCTGGGATTGGAATAGATTTTCCCAAAGAACCTTTTCCACTAGGACAGTGTATGATTCCAGCATTAACACTTCAAAGTCTTAATGATTCTTCATTGAATGTAGCTTAAAATGGCTGCAAGCTGAGCACGTTAGTGCATTCTCTTGCAGACAAACTGTCCTTGAGAGCTAATGCCCTTGAGTAATGTGAGGTTCATGTGCTTCATTGTGCCAGCTATTCTTGTAGTGTTTTTCTAATCCTTCATTTTGGCAGCATTTGTTTTGGCTGAAGTTTTGAATTTCCTCCTAACAATTTGGTTTGGGTTTTACCATCTATCATGTGGTCCTTCAGGGGCTGGTTGCACCGACCAACTTTTTCAAGTGGAAGTGATCTGTGGGGGCAGCCTGAAGGATTGTGGGGGCAGCACCTACTTGCTGAAGCCAAAGTGAAGACCTGGAAAGGAGGGTTGAGGAGTCCAAAGCCTCTGAACTCCATTTCGCCCAGTGAGTGGGTCAACGTTAACTTAGATCATCCTGAAATGTACTCTTTGTGTTTCCTTTAAACAGAGGACTACTCAGTGGCCATAAGCTCCCTGGTACATGTACCCCAGGGCCTTGCTGTGGGAGGATGCCTGGTGGGGCATAATATGATGTCTGGGGTTCTGATTCCACCTTGGTGAAGCCACATTGTGCAGCCTCTTTCATTCTCACATCCGTAAATGGAGACTACAGAATCTGTGCCTCTTAGAAGAATTTGGAGTAGTTGAGAAGCAAATGCATGTGAAAGTGCTTTGTAAAGTACAGAGGACAAGGACATGATGGGAATCTTGGGCAGGCATTTGTAGGGTCAGATGCATTTCGGTTTGAACTGCACTTTGGTTATTGTCTAGTTATGTGGCTTTGGAAACTGCTCAGTCCCCTTTATAAAGGGTTTGGCAAAGACTAGGGCTCAACACATGACAGGTCCATTTCCTTTAAATTTGAAGTGCTTTACAAAGGAAGAGTATTAATATATAAACATAACTTAAGGCCGAAGGAGGGCTGTGATGGGGACTTGGAGGAATGGCTGAGAAATAATGAGCAGGTAACAGCAAATGAGGGGATTGTTTGAATTCTTATAATAAATTAAAGAGGATCACCTTTCTCATTTATCTTTCAAGGATTTCTGATGTACTTGTAAATTTTCTCTGAATGAATCATAGTATTATTTCATTTAAATGTAACTCTGCTATCTTGTATAATCAAAGGCAAAGATGGAGAATTCTGGGATTGTGTTAGGAATAACCATGGAGGCAAATGGTTGCCTATGGCAAGCATAGGTGGAAGGGAAGCACCTCAACCACCCACAAGGACCGAGGAAGTCAGCTGGAATTAGGCTGTTGGGTTGATAGCTGTCTTGCTGTTTAGCTCCTGCAGTGTCATGTGGGACAATTTTGGAGATATATAAACTGAAGTTCCAGTTTAATATCAAGGGCAACTGGGGCATAGCAAGTCTTCACATTCCTCCTGTGGGTATCCATAAGGTTTCTCTTTCCCTTCTATTAATATAATACATGTCCACATGTGTGATTGCTAAGAACCCCAGGCTGTGGATGAGGGCCATCAGCTGAGCACTCAGTGTCCTGTGAGGCACCAGCATTTGATGAATATTTTCTTAGGTAATTTCCAAGCTACTTTGTGACATAGTTATCATTATCCCCATGTTGATAATGAGGAAATTGAAACCCAGCGAAGTGAAATAACTTGCTTGTGGTCACACAGCAAGTCAGCTCCTGGACAGGCTCCAAGTTGGGACCTGTGACCCCATGCCTTCTCTATTGTACACATCCCATCTCTGGAGAATGTTCTGTAGCCAGAGCTCAGTTTTTGTTTCAGTGAAGAGTGATTTGAGTTTGAGAATGAAAACAAGGGATTTTAGGTCCCTATAAACATATCAAGTGATAAAAATCCCACTTCTTGGGGGTTGGTAAAGTGGCACAAAAAGTCCTGCCAGGGGGAGAAAACTCAGAAAAAGACCAGTTAAAGGGAAAACTACCACTTTATGACTCAATATATCCATTTTTCCTTCTGCCCCTCCTTCCAGTGCCATGCACTGTCACCCAAATCCCTTAGTGTTGAGGATTAGGCTACCAGCAAAATCCAACAGCTTCTGTTTACCTAACTTGCTTCTGCTCATCTAAACAACAGGGGTACTTCGGTCATTACTCAAGTTTGTATGCTAATTATAAAACATAAGTGAAAGTTGTCAATTGGATATAAGTACATTCCATAGAGAAAGCAAAATGACAATGAATTAATCTTCTTAATATATGAAGAGATATTTCCAATTAATAAGGAAAAGATGAACACTCTAATTGAAAAATGGGCAAAGGACATAAACATAATACATATATAAAAACATATAGAAGAAACACAGGATTAGCACACTTGCATATACATGGAAATACATGGGAATATAATGCCCTGCTCAACAACTTGACTTTGGGGGCAAATCTACCTGACTGAGTTCTGGGTTCACTTTTTACTAGCTCTATGATCTTCAGCAAATTAACCTCCAAGTTTTTGTTTTCATCTGTGACATAGGGATACTAGCTGTACCTCCCTAGCAGGGCTATCTAAAAATTAAAGAAGTGATTCTATAAGTCGTCTGGTTCATACTACACTTTCAGTGAACATTAGCTATTATCACTATCTACTAATTGACAACAAGTAGTATTAATTTAACACCTCACTAAAATTAAAGAAATGCAATTTAAAACAGCAGTGAAATGTTGTTTCTTGTCACATTGGAAAAAAGTGAAAAAATTGATGATACCCACTCTTAATAAGGTAAGGAGAAACTGGTTGTCTCATACATTGCTGGGGTGATGGGAATGAGCACCCCATTTCTGCAGGTAAATTTGACAATATGCATTAACATTGCGAGTGCAGATGGATTTTGGTTAATTTTTCTTGAAATTTATCGCAGAGAGATAATTGGACAAATGCACAATGATGAATGAATAACAATGCTTATCCTGGCATTGCTCAAGCAAGCAACAATTCTGAAGCATCTATAAATGTATCAAAATAGCACATTGTACATCTTAAACTTAGTGTTGTATGTCAATTTCCCAATTTAAAATCCAGAAGCAACTTGTGTCCTTCAGTAAGATTTATTAATAAATTATGCTTCATTCATATGAAGGACTACTATGCAATAACTGACAACAGTGTTCTCAGTTTCATTCACTATCATGGATCAAGCTATCTGACATATTGATGGATGAAAAAATGGGTTGCAAAATAAATCTGTACAATGTCTCCATTTATGTCTAGTCCACCTGCTATTTCAGTAAAAGAAACAGGTTTGGAAAGATGCACTTTAAAATCCTGGCATTCCTTTCTTCTTTGGAACTAATTTTATTATTTGATTCATGTGTGTCTATTATCTTTTTAATTAAAGAATAGAAAAGAAATGGACTTTCTTTTTTGTCCTTTAGCAGTGTACCCTAAACAGAGATCTACATGTTGATTTTGTTAATGTAAACTGACTTGGAGTTATGTTCCAAGAACACATCAAAGCTTTCTTCCTTTTCTTTTTTCCTTGTTTGCCTTTCAGAAGTGTTTCTTCATACTTCAGTCTATGACTCATGCAAGAAGACATTAGAACCAATGTTTTGCAAGACCTTTCCATGAAGTGGAAAGAATTTTAATGTTTGCTCCAGTAAGAGGCATGCACGTAACACTGTCTTGTTTCCCCAGTAAATGATGGGCTTGCATGGATTGCCTACCACTCTGCTGGGTGGTCAGCCAGAAAGCACTGGTCAGCACTAAACTTTCAGGTGCTATGAATACAAGCCCCAGGACCAATGGCATTTAACAAAACAAACTTGGAACTTCCTTTGCTTGTGTTGCTTAAAATCATTGCAGTATAAGAATTCCTGAGGCATCACCTGGACTGTGTCACCTAGCTGGACAGATAGAGAACTGGGAGGATGCATATGTGATAATTTGGGGGATCTATAATACTACCTGAAAACTCCATAGCTCCCACACTATGTTATCCATCTCTTCCCACTATAAACCAGAATTTCAAAATTCCTTACATCAGCCTTGTCCCTCGTATGTTGCGTTCCATTTAAGCTGCACAGCAGTCCTGTGGGTTTGGCAGAGCAGGGCTTATCAGCTTTATTTCACAAGTTAGGAAGGGGTTCAAAGAGATTATGGCACTTAGCTGGGGACCCACAGCATGGCCATCACTAGAATCCAGATCCTCTGTCCCCAGTGGTTTTATGTTTTTCTGCTGTGACTTTACAGCTTTTCTGAAAGTCATTGCCATGTTGAATTGAGTACAACACAGTGAGAGAAACTCAGAAACAAATGTTTCAAGAAGCAAAGCTCAACCTTATTACACAGTGTTTCTTCATACAAGACTCAGGTATTTTCTAGTCTTTTTATTCCATTTTATTCACAATGACTCAGGTATTTTCTAGTCTTTTTATTCCATTCCATTCCATTCCATTCCATTCCATTCCATTCCATTCCATTCCATTCCATTCCATTCCATTCCATTCCATTCTTTAGAACAAAAAAGGAAGGAAAAGGTTGCCCATGACTCAGTGGCTTGATTTTGTGACCCCTGGGATTGCCCTTGGGCTGAATGTTGCAACAGTGTACAGCAGGGGACATTTTGGATTCCTGTGTACACTTTGGAGAAACTGGCTACTTGGCCATTCATGGAAAATGGAATTAGAGAGGGGGGCTGAGATTCACTGTTAGTAATCTCTGCAGAAAGGAAAGGGAGGCTGGGCAGAGTAGGGTGCAGCCTAAGGTGGGCATGTATAGTTGGAATCCTCAAGGCAATGGTCCAAAAGACCTGCTTCATTTTTATGAATGAGCATTTTACCAGTAGGGTGTGAATGATGGCCTGTGGGCAAGGCTGACATTTGACTTTTGCTTCCTTCAGTTCTAGGCATGGCTGGCCTGTCCCACTGTCCCATCTGCATCACACCAGCTGCCACCAGAAGTTAAGGATTCAGAGGGGTCCATGTTCCTAGGGTAACTGGCCTCAGGGCTCCTGGAGTTGGAAAGGCCTTCTGCTGGTCCATAGGCCAGGATCCAGATGGAGTGCATCTCCATAGAGCACCACCTGGCTCTTGGCAGATGAGGGCTAGAGCAGGGCTCTTAATCTTTTCAGGTGACAGATCCCTTTGAGATCTGATAAACATTGTGAATCTTTTCTTATAAAACACACACAAATGCACAAGTGTAAGAAGATTGCATAACATTTTGTGGGTCTTAGAGATGCTGCAGTCTAAAACCTTGAATGGGGTATTGATCAGGAGGATTCTAAAGGCTGAAATTCAAAGATGATGGAACCAGAAAATGAATTCACAAGGAGAAATTCTTCCTTGACAACTCACTTTCATCTAGATTACCTATGCAAACTCACTATCAGTTTGCTTTTGGCATCACAAAATTAGCCCTTTTCATTTCCACACTCTCCTAAATGTCTTGCAAATTCCCCTTTTATCTTACACTGTTTATACTTTATGCTGGTACCTGATTATGTAAAGGAAGAACTCAATCATGTCAAAGTGCTTCTCTCATTCACACTGCAGGAAAGTTGGGATTGGTCTTGCTACAACCACCACTTGTTCTAGACCTGTATTCATATCTGTCAAATAGGGGTAAGAATACCTTCCCATAAAGTTGTGAGGATTAAATAAGATCACTTATATAAAGTGTGAGCACAATGTTAAGCACATAGTAAGTATTCAATAAATGCTTATTGTTATCATCATCATTATTATTGGTTTGCCTTCATTTTGAAACTGAGCATGAACTGTATTTCTCCATCTGCAGTCAGTGTCAGGACAGCCCTTCTTTTGGATTTTTAGAGTGTATGGTTAGCCATTGTTGCATTTTCATAGAACCTACTTATACAGGGTGGGACAAAAGGAAGGTTTATACTTAGATGTTCATATGGAAAGTAATGTAGTAATTAATAAATAATACAAGAATAAAGTCTATGTTTCACATACTCACAACCATAAACCTACTTTTGTCCCACCTTATACATTTTTAACTGTAGGTCTAGACTGAGACTCAAAGAGGAGAGACCCACTTCATTGCACCTTCCTTCTTCCTGCTGACTGGAATGTGGACACGTTGGCAGGAGCTTGAGCATTCACTGTGGGTTATGAAGCTTTGGATGGGCAGCCTGGGAGCTTGGAAGAAGCCTGGTTCTCTGGGCACTTAGTGGAATAGCCAGACCAGGTTTAAACTTTCCACTTTCCAATCCTTTTAAATTTAAGTTGTTAATTTGAATTTTCTATCACTAATAACTAATATTATTCCTAAAAGATATAGGCAACAAAATTATGGAGAAGCTATTGCTCTTTCCTCTGTTTTCTTTAAATTAAACACGTGTCACTTGTTCAGTGATCCATGCCAACTCTCTCAATACACAAAATGCTTCCTGTGCATTAGAGGGCATTTATATTCCTCTCCATACCACATTTTGCTATATAATGGGGCGGGAGGGGGGGCGGTTGACCAGAATAGAAAATAACAGATTATTCAGCGGAATAAGCAAATTGCCCAATTTCAATAATTTGTGCTCTGATTTCTTGTGGCCTATTTATGACCTTTGCTATGCACCTTTAACTACTAACCCAAACTCAACCAAAGTCCTGATGCACACAGTCCAGAACCCTTTCTCAGCCATGACATCTGTCTCCCCCAGACCTGTGGTGAGTAGAGGCTTTTTGAACAAAAAGACTGGGGTCTCGATTGACTCTTCAGTGGTACATTATGGTGTTTCAGAGCTCAGGCTCAAATTATGCAGATCAAGGTTTAAATATCAGCTCTGCCATGTATTTGGGCACACTGACCTAGTATCTCTAAACCTGAGCTTCCCAGTCTGCCATCAGGAGGTAACTAAGGTAATGGTATTGGGGATCCTGGAGGATTGTGGTGAGGATTCAATGAGGGGTACAAGTGAAGTGCTCACAGATTGCCTGCCACATGGGAAGTGGATGTCTGTCCTAAGCCTATGCTGAGCTGAGCTGAGCTGAGCAGGAGGCAAAGAAAGGCCACATGAGCTGTGGTTAGTGTGGAAGGAAAATGCATCTGCATGAATCTCCGTACTAAATGTGGTAATTGCATGAAAAGAATCTGTGCGAGAGTATTTGAGTGGCTTAAAGACAGCTGTATATTTTCTATTATAAAGTTAAATGAAAAGAACAGTGCAAACCCTTGTTTTCCTCACTAATTCAGTAGCATCCTCCTCTTCCACTGTGGCAACATGGGTCTGGGAGGCAGGAAAATGTGGTTGTGGTAAGTTCCAGTATTAATAAACTGGCCTTGGGCAAGCCCTAAAGTATTCAGGCTTCACTTGTAAAATGAGGCTATTGGCTTATAGGTTTCAAGGACCTTCAAAGCTCCAAAATTCTATGATTTCTTAACCTAAAGATGGTCAGCACAATATTGTGGCACAAGGCATTTTTCAATTTCATTTTTTCAATTACAGCTTACATTCAGTATTATTTTGTACAACATAATGATTAGACAATCATATACTTTACAAAATGTTTCCCTTGATATTTTAAATACCTACCTGGCCAACCTTTCATTGTTAACACAATATTGTTGATTACATTTTCTTTGCTGTACTTTACTTTTTTGCAACTATTTTGTGACTACCAATTAGTACTTCTTAATCTCTTCACCTTTTTTTTTTTATCTTTACAATTGAAACTTTGTAGCCTGGAGCAAAGCAGCCATTTCTGTTGGAGTTTATTTACCTTCTTTGTAGTAAATTGAAACTTTGTTGTCTGGAGTGGAGGCCTAGGCCAGTAAGGGCAGGTTGAAAGCTTGGCTTCCTCAGTTGCTGGGGGAAACCTTAACCTGCTCTCTCAATTTTTCTTGGGATTTATCATCTTCTATAACTGAAACTTTGTATCCTTGAGTGGAGGCCTGGGCCGGCCAGGGTGTGTCGAAAGCTTGGCTTCCTCCATTGCCTGGGAAACCAAAGCCTCCCTCCTGCTCTCTGTGGTGGCAGCCATCTTGGTTGGGGTTAATTGCATATTTGCACTAATCGGCTAGTGGGCGTGACTGGTGGGCATGGCTTGTGGGTGTAGGGGAGTGATAATTAATTTGCATATTACTCTCTTATTAGTTAGGATAAGTCCCAAGAAAAATGGCGGCAGTCAGGGAGCTGGAGAGAACAGGCTAGGGTTGCCTCCGGCAACAGAAGAAGCCAAGTTTTCCACCTAGGCTTCCACTCAAGGATACAAAGTTTCAATTATAAAGGTAAACAAATTCAAACAGAAATGATGGCAGCCTCGGAGCGAGCAGGGGGCTTATAATATTCTGAATACAGGTCTTTTGCCTCCTTGGTTTAAATTTATTCCTAAGTATTTTATTTACTTTATTGATGCAATAGTAAATGGGATTGTCTTCTTAGTTTCTATTTCTGATGTTCATTATTGGGGTATAAAAATGCAACCAAACTTCTGAATATTTATTTTGTATCCTGATACTTTACTGAATTAACTTACCAGTTTTAGTAGTTTTTTTCTGGTGGAGTCTGAGGTGTACTCTCTATATATCATCAGGTCATCTGCAAATATGACAATTTTACTTCCTTCTTTCTAATATGAATGCTTTTTATTTCTTCCTTTTCTCTGATCTCTCTGGCTAGGACTTTAAGTACTATGTTAAATAAGAGTAGTGAGAGTAGGTATCCCTCTCTTGTTCTTGATCTTAAGGGAAACACTTTTATTTTTCCAATTGATTATGATGTTAGTTGTGTTTTTTTCTTATATGGCCTTTATTATGTTGAGGTATATTCTTTGTATTACCTCGTGGCTAAACGTTTTTTTTTTTTTTTATCATAAATGAATGCTGGGATTTTTCAAATGCTTTTTATGCATCTATTGATATGATCATATGGTTTTTAACCTTCATTTTGTTTATTGGTGTGTCACGTTAACTGATTTGTGGATACTGAACCAACTTTGCATCCCAGGAATAAATCCCACTTAATCATGGTGTATGATTTTTTAAATGTATTTATGAATTCAGTTTGCCAATATTTTGTTGAGGATTTTTGCATCTATGTTTATTAGCCTCTTATTGGCCTATAATTTACTTTCTTTGTGATGTCTTTACATTGTTTTGGAATCAGGATAGTGTTGACCTCATACAATTAGCTTTGAAACCAATCCTTCTCTGAATTTTGGGGTGTAATTTGGGAAGAGTACCAGTAGGTATTAGTTATTCTTTGAATGTTTGATAAAATTCACCTTTGAAGACATCCAGTTAAATATTTTTGTTTGTTGCGCAGGGACTTCCTTTGAATGGCTCATCCTTTGAACCCAGCCAACAGTGCTGGGCCACCCCTCTCTGTGAGACCTGAGCCCTCCTCCTCAGTTGGTCAGTTAAAGACCAGACCTAAACACCCAGAGGCCTTCTTGGGCTGGCAGACTTCATTTTCATCCACTAAGCATTGTTGAGCACATACCTGGTTTCCAGAATCAGGAGAAGATACATAATTGAATGATAAATTATCTCTACCCTGGACACTTCATAGTCTGATTGCAAAAACAAACATGTAAGGAACAACTCCATTATCATACATAAGATAGCTTGCTGTGGAGTGCCAGTGTTGTAGTGACCAGCTTTACCCGGGATCATTGAGGGAGGCTCTTCAAGAGTGCTGACAGCTGAGTTCTGGTAAGTGGATGTTCTCCAAGTGAGGAAGAGGGTGAAGGCATCTGACAGAGGTCTAGTGGCACATACCTGGAGGACCCTCTGACTATGTGGCATCCAAGGAATACTAGTGGCACAGAGTTATGTGACCAGAGTCCATGGCGGGAATGAGACAAGTGAAAATGGACTGGCCTAATGAGGAGGAGCCTGTATGTCTTGCTAAAGAACTTGAACCTTATCTGGTAGATACTGGGGACTGTTACTGATTTTAAACCTAGGAGTGATATGGTGACATTTGTATATTTGAGGTGGCACAGTTTCTCTTCAATTGTAACCAGAGAGCCTCTGCTTTGGTCTCCCCCTCTCTCTGTTCAATTCACCATTTTGAAATGGGTGTGGTGTGCAAGGTTGCTGAAGAATAACTACATGATGCTTATAAATTACTTAAAAGCAACTGTAAGTGCTATCTAAAAATGATAATTGTTCTTAGTCAAGAAATTAGAACAGCAATTCTCTAATTGCTGGATCCTTTCCCCTCCAATTAGCTGATTGCAGGTGCAATTAATTTGCAAGAACAATTTTGCACCCAGGTGCAAATTTTCCCAAAGTGAAAAACAGAATGTGTAGAAAAATAAGGACAAATTGAGTTTTTTAAGAGATTGTCCTAAATATTTGATAATGCTCGGCCTGAGGAAATGTATCTCCCTCCATCATTTGTAAATCACTTGAATAAAATGCACCCCTACTTATTTCACGATCTCTGAGGCATCTCACCATTGGGAAATCTTCACATTCCAAAGCCTGTGAGTAAAGAATACAGGAGTAGGTGGTACCCACAATTGGAGATCATCATGGGTCCTGTATGATTCTTGAAGTGCAGGTTGAAGGATAGTGGTACAAGAGTCTGAAGCCAGGGGGAGGGTCAGCTATCATTCATACAGGATGAAGAGGGCTGGCCAGGTTGGGCTCCATGGGAATGAAATTACAAAATGCCACCACAACCCAGGGAATTTTGTGCTATGGATGGTGATGGTGGGTGCAGTGCTGGCTCTCAGAATGAATTCCTATATCATGAATATTGGCTATTAGCGAGTGAGATGAAAGTAAAAACAATGAAGACACAAGTGATCCACTATTTTTGTTGAATCAAACAGAAGTTTTCTTTTAAAAAAATTATTTTTTTATTGATTTCAGAGAGGAAGGGAGAGGGAGAGGGAGGCAGCCGATCAATGATCCCCTCTCATCATTGATGTTTCTATAGAAGGGGGAGGGGGCCATTTACCATCGCATCAAAAAAAATTAAGATACCTAGGAATAAACTTAACTAAGGAAGTAAAGGACCTATATGCGGAAAACTACACGACACTGAAAAAAGAAATAGAGGAAGATGTAAACAGATGGAAGAACATACCATCTTCATGGATTGGTAGAATCAACATCATCAAAATGTCCATACTTCCCAAAGCAATTTATAGGTTCAATGCACTCCCCATTAAAATACCAACGGCATATTTCACTGACCTAGAAAGAACTCTCCAAAAGTTCATTTGGAACAATAAAAGACCCCAAATAGCCACAGCAATCCTGAGAAAGAAGAGTAAAGTAGGAGGGATCTCAATACCAGATTTCAGCTGTATTACAAAGCCACTGTTCTCAAAACAGCCTGGTACTGGCACAAGAACAGACATATAGATCAATGGAATCAAATAGAGAACCCAGATATCAACCCAAATCAGTATGCTCAATTAATATTTGACAAAGGAGGCACGAATATACAATGGAGTCAAGACAGTCTCTTCAACAAATGGTGTTCGGAAAATTGGACAGATACATGCAAAAGAATGAAACTAGATCACCAACTTACACCATACACAAAAATAAACTCAAAATGGATACAGGACTTAAACATAATATGGGAAACCATAAAAATACTAGAGGCATCCACAGGAAGCAAAATCTCAGAAATGCCAAAAGAACTTCTTCATGATACTGCCCCTAGGGCAATGAAAGCTAAAGAGAAAATAAACAAATGGGACTACATCAAAATAAAAAGCTTTTTTTACAGCAAAAGAACCCATCAACAAAACAACAAGAAAGCCCACTGTATGGGAGAACATATTTGCAAATGTTATCACTGATAAAGGCTTAATCTCCAACATCTACAGACAGCTTATACAACTAAATAAAAGGAAAATGAATGATCCAATTAAAAAATGGGCAATGGACCTAAATAGAATATTTTTAAAAGAAGACAGAAGGAAGGCCAAGAGGCACATGAAAACATGCTCAAAGTCACTAATTATCTGAGAGATGCAAATCAAAACAACAATGAGGTACCATCTTAAACCTGTCAAAATGGCCAACATCAACAAATCAACAAACGACAAGTGTTGGCGAGGTTGGGGAGAAACAGGAACCCTCGTGCACTGCTGGTGGGATTGCACACTGGTGCAATCACTGTGGAGAACAGTATGGAGCTTCCTCAAAAAACTGAAAATGGAACTCCCATTTGATCCAGTAATCCCACTCCTAGGATTATATCCCAAGAAACTAGAAACACTAATCAGAAAGGATATATGTTCATAGCAGCACAATCTACAATAGCTAGGATTTGGAAACAGCCTAGGTGCCCGTCAGCAGATAACTGGATCCAAAAACTATGGTATATCTACACAATGGAATACTATGCTGCCATAAAAAAAGGAATTCTCACCATTTGCAGCAACCTGGATGGAATTGGAGAACATCATACTGAGTGAAATAAGCCAGTCAATGAAAGAGAAACACCACATGACCTCACTCATTTATGGATAATAAAAAACATTATAAACTGATGAACCAAAAGATAGATATAGAGGCAGTAAAGCAACAAGCAGACTGTCAAATTACAGCGGGGAGGGGAGGGAGATCAGGGGGAGATAAGAGATCAACGGAAGAACTTGTATACATGCATATAAGTACAACCAATGGACACAAAACTCTGGGGAGGGTGAGTATGTATGGGAGGGGGGGCAATGTAAAATATGTATACAGATAATAATTTAATAAAAAAAATGAAATTAAAAAGAGAAAAAAAAGAAATTAAAGAAAGAAAGAGACAAGGGGGCAGAAATAGATTCATAAAGCTGAGAACTAGCTGGGTGCCATTTACTCTGATGGAGAGGCAGAGAGCACCCAAGCCACTCAGCAGTTTATTTTATAGGGTCAAAGGAGCTTATTTGCATTCTTAACTAGGCCCTAGCATTACTGGATTTACATATCTAGACCTGCCCCTGCTGACATCTGCCCCTGGACAAAGGTAAGTCAGAAACTGAATAACACCCCCTGCCTTCTTGGTGGAGGTGTGTAACCCGGACACAACTCTGTTAGTGCCTAGGGCTCAGCTGACAATTTAAAGAATGTCCGTATGTTTTCCCAGGGGACCTTCTACAGTTAAGAAGTCAAAGAAAGCTAGAGATGAGGAGAGATTTTATTACATTAGCCTATTTTAGACACTCCTTGTTAATGGGAACAAAGTTCATACAGTCATGAAAGCACTGAAGAAGGCTTAATTTATTGGATGCCCATTGGGTCATTGGCATGCTAGGCAGGAGGGAGGGGGGCATACTCAGGGCCAGGACTCTGTGGGGCCAGGTGAACACTGCCTGGGACTTCCTGTTTCTTCCCACATCATGTTCAAGTTCATTGCTGCTTTTCCAAGTCCTCCACAATCCAGGCCCTCTATAGTTCTCTAAGTCAGTGATTTTCAATCTTTTTCATCTCATGGCACACATAAACTAATTGCTAATTTTTTTCAGTCCACAAAAAAATAAAATTTTTCCCCCCAACTGACAAAAAATAGGTATAATTTTTAATTCATGTATACCAGATGATTATTGTTTCACCAGCTGTCATCATTTTTTTAATTTGACAATCTAAAGGAGAAGAGGTCAGTGCCCCTGACTAAATAGTCAGGCATTGCATGTTTTAAAAATTCCTATGGCATTTTGAAAATTGCTGCTCTATGACAATATTCAGACACTTCTCAAAGGATACAGACATTCCCGTAGCTCGTCTCCTTGCCCCTTGAGGAGGCTGGGCTCATTCCTGCATGCTGCAGACTAAGGGTTCACACTGCATAAAGCTTTGGATGTCATCATGTTAAGAGTTTTCGACACATCGTCTCATTTGCAATCATTTTCCCGTTTTACAGAGAAAACTTAAACAGAACATGTAAGGAACTTACTCAAGATCATATAGTTAGCAAAGAGGGACAGCAGGCAGGCATTTAACACAGGACTGACTGCTCACAGGTTGTGCTCACAACCCCTGGGGTCAGCTGCCTTCTTGCCCACTGCATTCCTTTTCCTGTCACTTTTCTTCTCAATTCAAGGCAGGCCTCTTTTGCACCCCTAGTACTCAAGACCTTCATCTGTCTTCCATATATGTTCCCTAACTTACAAAGTTCCCATTCCCATCCTATGGGTTGCTTTAGACGTTTGTCTACAGCTTGCTCTTTGCCTTCTAAGTGCATCCTTCCCAACAAAAGTATCAGGCATTTAGATAAAAGCAAGTGTGCCTTCTTCAGTCCTCATGGTGTCTTGCCAGTGTGGCGCTTAAGGACAGACACTCAATTACTTGTTGGTAGACTGAGTCTGGTGCACATTCAGGGCAGTGCTCAGCATCACCTACCCAACATGCCTAATACCAGGCACTGAACTGCAGACACCAAGATGAAAGGCATTCCCTTTTCCAAAGAACTTCAAATTCCTTTGGAGGCAAGCTGATTAGCCAACAGTTCTGATGCTATCAATAGCTTATTCAATAGTAACAGTTCTGCTCAACAAATGGAATTAAATAGAAATAACACTGTTTCTTCTCTTCTTGAAGGAAGGAGAGAGATTTAGGAAGCTGGGCAAATCTCTAGAGCACACATGTCAAACACAAGGCCCGTGGGCCAAATCCGGCCCGCCAGGCCTTGCAATGTGGCCCGCACCGCGCTGTCATCACTGCACTCCGCTGCGTTCCATCACAATGACGCGCGGTGACATAGGAGGCTTGTGATCTCGCCGGCCGCCGTACTTGCTATCTATTACGCATGCGCATAGATAACAAGTCACGCGAGATTCAGGAGGCGTGACCTATAGTCCGGCATCCGATGTGGTTGTGCGGGTGGCAGAGCAGAGGAGAGAGTGAGTGTGCGGGCATAAAAAATACACAGCAGAAGCTGCCAGTTCCTGGCATAAAGTACAGGCATAAAAATCGCAAGAGAATCTGCTATCTGTACCCAGCCAGGCATTTATTGACTGACTTTTTTTTTCTCCACTCCATCTGCCAAATCAAGCTATCCCTGTGCAGTTTTCAACTTTTTCCTTCTAACGCAGATTTCCAATAAACTACATCTTTTACTGCCAATATCGATCCCAAAATGTCCAGGAAAAGAAAAGTTGATGGTGAAGGCAGACAATTTAATGACAAATGGGAAAATGAATACATGTTTGTGCTTAGAGAGGGCAAACCAGTGTGTATATTGTGTTATGAGACAGTGTCGGTGATGAAAGAGTACAATATACGTCGTCATTTTGAGACCAAACATAATGTTAAGTATGGCAAATATACTTTGGAAGAAAAGCATAAAATTGTTAAAGAACTAAAAGGCAAACTACAATCACAGCAGCAAATGTTTACAAAGGCTACAGCGAAAAATGATGCTGCAGTGAAAGCAAGCTTTATAGTGGCTGAAGAAATTGCCCGTACTCCAAGGTGTTTTTCAGAGGGTGCCTTTTTGAAGCAATGCATGCTAAAAGTGTGTGAGCAAGTATGCCCAGACCAGATACAGAGTTTTCAAAATGTCAGTTTGTCAAGAAACACCATTGCAGATAGAGTTCAAGAACTCTCAGGAAATCTATCATCACAGCTGGCCGAACAGGCATGCAGTTATCTTGCTTTTTCACTTGCTATTGATGAAAGCACAGACAACACTGATACAGCGCAGCTGTCCATCTTTATACGTGCTACGAAGACCGACCTCTCTGTCACTGAGGAACTTTTGGATGTAGCTGCCATGCATGGGACGACAACTGGTAGAGATATATTTGAGGCTGTGGAGAAATCTATAAATAATTTTAAATTACCCTGGGAAAAGTTGGTGGGGCTAACTACCGATGGTGCACCTTCAATGTGCGGAGAAAAGAAAGGCTTGGTTGGACTAATGAAGGAAAGAATGCAAAAAAGTCACTGCCACACACCCTTGATTACTTATCATTGCATTATCCACCAAGAGGCTATGTGTGGAAAAGTTCTGGACATGAATGACATAATGACCACAGTCATTAAAACTATTAACTTTATACGGGCACGTGGCCTGAATCATCGCCAGTTTCAGCAGTTTTTACAGGAGGTGGGTGCAGAGCATGGAGACGTGCCATACCACACAGAAGTAAGATGGCTGAGCAAGAGCGCAGTCCTCAAAAGATTTTTTGAGCTCAGAGAACAAATTGCTCTTTTCATGGAAAGTAAAGGAAAGCCCTTGCCTGAACTGTCGGATCCCGCCTGGCTATGTGATTTTGCTATGATGTGTGACATATGCGAGCATCTCGCCCAACTGAATCTGAAGCTGCAGGGACGCAAACAAGTCATCACGAAGATGTCTGACATGATCACAGCATTCCAGCGTAAACTTCAACTATGGAAGTCCCAACTGGAACAGGACAATCTTGCCCACTTTCCCGTTTGTTTGAGTATCTCAACCACTATTTCTGGTACTTTTCCTTGCAGTCGGCTGGCTACCAAAGTTAGCCGTTTATTAAGTGAATTTGAGCGGCGCTTCTCTGACTTTAGAACACGGCACTCAGGCTTTGACATCTTTGCCAATCCTTTTACAGTTGATGTCAACAATGTGCCCCATCACCTTCAGATGGAGATAATCGAGCTTCAGTCTGACAGTGGCCTGAAATCAAGGTTTCAGGATGTTGAAATTGAGGACTTCTACCCTCTACTGCCCCCTGACTCAATGCCAGAGCTCCGACTTCATGCTGCCCGTATTCTATCCATGTTCGGGAGCGCCTATCTTTGTGAACAGATGTTTTCAATAATGAATCTGAACAAAAACAAGCACAGATCACGCATTACCGATGACAACCTCCATGCTGTTTTGCGGGTTGCTACAGCCCAAGAAATAAAACCGAACATTGACTCATTGATCCGGGGAAAACGGTGTCAGACATCTAGCCAGAAAACAAAACAATGAGCATTTTAGGTACATTCCAATATTACTGTTTTGCTTGATACCAATATTACTGTTTTGCTTGATAGCATGTGAGTTGGTTAACAGCACTGTTAAAGAAAAGATTGTTCCACTCACTTTAAATTCACATTTCTGGTTAACATTGTCAGTTTATGACTGTTCAGTAAATCATTCGGCCCGTGATTTAGGCTGGATTTTAGATTTTGGCCCCTTCTCTGATTGAGTTCGACACCCCTACTCTAGAGTGACAAAGTCACCCCATTTCATCCTGTAGATTTAGGATCCAGATGGTGTGTCCATACAGCTCACCAAATTCTAGGCACAAGGGATGAAACGTCTGACTATCCCATACAAGTTATGCCCAAATCAGAGCACCTAGTAGAACATTTATGTCTCATGTCCACTTTTAAAGATATTTCAGGGTAATCTATACTAATAAAAGGGTAATATGCAAATTGGTCAGGATGTTCTCACAGTAACGACCAAACAGCAGGCCCTGTGGGGTGACCAGGTCAGCAAGCAGAGGCAGTTAGGGGTGATCAGGCTGGCAAAGGGGGAAGTTAGGGACAATCAGGCAGGCAGGCAGGCAGATGAGTAGTTAGGAGCCAGTGATCCCAGATTGGAATAGGGCCTAAACTGGCAGTCGGATATTCCCCAAGAGGTCCCGGACTGAAGAGGGTGCAGGCTGGGTTAAGGGGACCTCCCCCACATCCCCCTGTACACACATTTCGTGCACTGGGCCTCTAGTACCATAATAAAATAATAAGTCTTTAAAGATCAGGTTGGCATTTAAGAAGTCTTATAACCTATTTTTTTGCAGCAATATATCTTTTCTCCTCCATACAAATCAGACAAAATGGCAAAAAATAACTATATTCCACTAATATGAAATTCCATTTGTACTTGATTAACTCTTTTAAGATTTATGGATTTAAAAAGTAAGAAGCTTAGGTCAGGGAGAGCACACCGGTTCCAGTTCAACTACCAGCTAGATGCATGGGAAGATGCCATCTGAAGGCCTGAAATGGGCCAGAGGCAAGTCTGGACTTGATGGGCAAGGGTAGTGTCCTGGGCAGTTACAGTCTTCCCACGGCTGCAGAGGGAGGTGGGGTGGTCCTCTGTCATGTACTTACCACCCTGAGCAGAAGAGCTAAGAGTAAGTGTGTGTGAATATGCGTGTGTGTGTGCACGTGCACGTGAGTGGGAATGTGTATGTGTGCACATTGTGTTTCTGAGTATGAGAGTATGTATGTGTATTGTGTGTCTGAGTGTATGTGTATGTATGTGTTGTGTGGTGATGATGCCTAGTTCCCCCAAGCTTTTCTTGGACCTTTCTAATAGAATTCACTTTGTGAGGTCCATTTTATAAGGTAAAGAACTTGAAATAAATCATTAGGTTTGGAAGCAACATTAACTCCTGTCCCCATTTCTTGCAAGAAAAAGAAAGAGAGTTCCTGATTTTCTTACTGTGTGTCCTGAGAAAAGAAAACATGCCTTTCTTGTGAAACCTCTTTTGCGGAGGGCAATGTTGGTGACACAAATGCTTTTGTGTAGAAAGAAGGTGAGGATGTCCAATGTCAAGCTTAGGAAATGAAGCTGGTTGGTTGAATTCCATGCTCTACCTATGGAGTCTATAAGCTGTTTTTTGTGGGCAAAGTTGATCTCCATTAAGAGTCTTCAGCTTCTGTTCCTACTGCTCAGATAGGCCCTCATAGTTGTTTTATATATAAATTTTAAAAGCATTAATGTCCAGGGTAGACTTGGGAAAATCCTGTCTGATATTTCACTTCCAAACAAATGTACTTTTATCTTTTAAAAATTAATTTTGGTGAAACTTGTGGAATTTTTCATTGCTTAATCTATTTACAATGATTGTTTTTATAGAGGCCCTTATTTTCAAAGAAAGACAGGCTGCATATTGATCTAATGGGCCCAACAATGACTAAGGAGCAAATTACATAAAGATTATCACATGGATTTAGTGTGTGTTTTAGTCCCATGATTCATAAAGAAACTTTTTTTTTTGTGTTGCATTTATGGGCAGAGGTGTTTAAGAAAAACATTTGGAGAACAGGAATTGTGAAAGAATGCCAGTCATTGAAAACTTCTGCCAAGACCTGATGCTTTTACAGCTAGAGGCAATGCTGTAAGTGATATTGAAGTTTGAAGGTGTGTTATGAAATGTCAGAGCTTTCCACAACTCAGCTGCTTCAGCACAGCCCTTATCCCATTGGGAGAGTTAAGCCCAGGCTTAAACAGAAACCACTGCCTCAGAAATATCCCTACTTCTCACATGTGAGCAATTCCAGTTTGGTGAGGTGAGATGAATTTGAAGTGGCTATCTGTGGTTGGGTGACCAGGATGGGAAAGAAACTTGCTTTGCAATGGGAGGAGATTGCTTAAAGTTGCCCCTAACTTCTTCTGGAGAAATGTGAGTGTGTGTTTTTAATTGTTTTATAAGTAATTGCTATGCTATTTAAAAAATTGTAGAAAAATACACATAATTTAAAATGCATTATCTTAACCATTAAAACATTTATTTTTAGAAAAAGGGAGGAAGAAAAAGATGGATAGAAATACTGATGTGAGAGCATAATATTGATGGGCTGATTCCTGGGGGTCCAGTCTGAAACCCAGGCATGTGCCCTGACCAGAAATCAAACCAGCAACCTTTTGGTGCACAGGACAATGTCCAACTAAACTGAACCATATCAGCCAGGGCCATCTCAACTATGTATAAGTGTACAGTTCAGTAGTGTTAAATATATTTATATTGTTGTGCTACCATCACCATCATCATCTCTCTGTAGAACATTTTATCTTTCAGAATTGAAACTCTGTGCCCATTAAACAAAACTCACTACCCTTCTATCCCTCCAGCCTGTGGCAGCCAAAATTCTACTCTCCATCTCTATGAATCTACTACTCCAGGGACCTCATATAAATGGAATCCTGCAGTATTTGTCCTTTTGTGACTGGCCTTTTTCACTGAGCACAATGTCCTCAAAGTTCATCATGATGAAGCTTGTGCCAGAATTTCATTTTTGAGGCTGAGTCATATTTAATTGTATGTATATATTACATTTTGCTTATCCATTCATCTGTTGATGACATTGGGTTGTTTGGGGGGCACTTTTATTCCTATTTTTTCTCAAGTTGAATGCAGCTCTTGAAGCAGGTGTGTCGGGGTGTAGAGTGGTGCGGAATATATTTCTGGCAGCCTATGGCTGAGTGAGATGTGGTTGGACAGTATTGCCTATAGGACTAGCACTCTTGGTTTGTGTTCAGCCCTTCAGCTTTGAGCTATCTCGTAACACGACAGCTGGCATGGCAGTCTTCTCTGGTGGTGCTTATTCAGTGAAGGTCAGTGTGAAAGCAGAATGTTTGTCTCCCTCAGATTCGTACATTGAAGCCCTAACTCCAATGTGACTGTGTTTGGAGATAGACATAGGAGAAAATGATAAAGATGAAATGAGGTTGTGAGGGTGGGCCTCGATCCAATGAGACTGGCTTCAAGAAGAGAAGGAGAGAGAGACCCTGTGAGCACAGCAGGAAGGCAGCAGCTTGTGGGTGATGGAGGGCACTCTCACCAGAAACCAATCTGCTGGCACTGTCACCTGGGACTTCCAGAATCCAGAACCGAGAAAAGTCCAAGTCCATTGTTTAGGCCTCCTTGTCTGGTCTTTTGTTATGGCAGCTGAGCAGACTAAGATAATGAGTTATGAGAGAAGGAGACTCCTTCATTTCAGCGAGGAGTTTGGGCTGTGAGTTCTGCAGCCGTGGTCTGTGGCATCTGGACAAGAAGACTCAAGGCTATGGACCCTGGGCACCCACATCCCTGCCTGGCAAGCCTCCATCATTGCTGAAAGTGTCCTCGAAGCAACCCTCACAGAGGCCTCTGTGGAGATAACATGACTTCATTTGGAATGTCTCTGATGTGGAAATGTCATCTTACTTTTCCTCCTATAGAGAAAACGAAATGTTATTTTTAATAGTAGGCTAATGAATGGGAGTCAGGACTCAGTTAATTTATTAATGACTATAAGAGAAAATTCTTATTTATTTGCTCTTGGAACACATTGCAGATTTGCATCATACTAACCTTCCTTCCTAATTTTCCCCACCCCCCATAAACTAAGAGTGAAGTGAAAACTGCATTTTGTGAGCTAACTGGTGGATGGGGAGAGGCAGTCAGCTAAACATTGAAGTATGAGAAAAGGCAGTGGGTCTTATATAGAATTAGTAACAGCGAGAAAAGAAGACTGTTGGGTCTATTTAACATCATCTCACACCACACCTGGAGACGGGCTGCTAAGGACCACCCTCTAGAGCTATGATGCTCAGGCGGACAGCTACAGGTACTCAGAGGAAAATGGGCTCTGAGACAGGGCCTGGAAACACTGGGCCCCACAGAGTGAATAGATTTCTTTCCTGAAGCAGGACTTTGTATGCCTTGCATTCATTTAGTTTCTCCTTTCATCATTTTTAGTGAGTGCTTACTGAGTCTCAGGCTTTGTATTAGGCCCTGTGAAGACAGTGCAAAGCAAGACCAGAGGAGATTATAGTCTGGTGGAGTTGTCAAAATGATAATTTCAAAGAGAGAAGACTAGTACTTGAAGTACTTGTATGACAAGCCCAAGGCCACCTGTATGGTAGGAAGGAGAGTTAGGGCTGGAATCTAGATCTGTTTGGCTCCAACTCTACAGTTTCTCACCTTTCTTTACTTTTCTCTCCTGAAGAGTATAAATCTCAGGTTAAAGAAATGGGAATTTGAGTCCCAACCTTTCTGCTGGTTCACCTGGCAATCTTGACTGAGTCTCAAACTTTCCGAGTCTGAGTCTTTTAAGCAGCTCACTTCCAAGCTGAAATGTGTTGTAAGCGTCGGGTTAAGCGGAGGATGTCCTTTGCAGAGCCCGAAGCACATACAAGGCTGTCCACAGTCCCAGCATCAGATGGTGTTGGTTGGCATGGAGACAAGGTTGAACAGTATTGGACTCAATTGGATTCCACATGTGGATGTTATGTTTGGTCTCCTTGAGAGCACGTGTGGTAGCTACCGAGCAGATCAGTGTTTCTTTAAGGAATGGAGGACCTGCCCTGACAGCTGCCTCTTAGAGGGACTTTGGTCCCCATGACTGTTTGTTAAAGGAACTTTTTATTTAAAGAGCAGTAACACCTGGAGACTCATTTATCACTGTCTCTATCTCCTGGAGATCCCAACTACACCCTGAAGAATGATGGCAAAAATAATATTTATGCAACAAAGCACTGGAGAAACATAAAAGGAGCCCCTCTGTGTTAGAGGCAGAGATTACTGACCTCTTTGTAATGATTTTAAATGGCATTCTGATCAGGAAGATTTGTGGTTTTGCAAGCACACACGGTTCCTATATCATTGTTAAGGAGGAGAAGCATTTTTCTTTGGAATCCAAACTGCAAAGGGGCACAGTAATTGGTCCAAGGCAGGCTTCATGCACTTTTATCTTAGCTTCATTGGAATGCTTAACCTGTTACTATGTGATTTCTGCAGTGTAATCCCATAAAACTCACCCAGACACACCCTAGAATGAATGCCTCCTCTTAGCAGCAGTGGAGACTGGGCAGGAGGTGAGAACCCATGGGGAGCCCGATGCTGACCCAGTGACAGGCAGCAGCCAGGGCTCCTTTCCGGGAAGCAGGTAAGGACCTTTCCTTAGAGGAGAGGTGCACACAGCTGCTCAGTCTCTAAGTGTGCCCGTTCTGTCCTCCCAAGAGCCCACAAAGGAAAGGGCAGGCAGCTCACTGAAACTCACCTGACTGAGCTCTGGGGAAGGCAGAGCCGGGACAGCCCAGCCCCTCCTTTAACTTAGCTAAGGCTCTTCAGACTTGAAGTGGTGGAGGTGACAATCAGGGCTGGGGTAGGCCGTCAATATTTGCTGGGGTGGCAGGGCAGTCATGGAAAGTGTACAAGTCTAGATCTGCAAGTACAATCCACACTACAGCCAACCCATTGTTTCTTTTGACAGGGCCACTGGGCTAGCAAGTCCAGGAAATGCTGCCACTGTGCGGTGTTCGCAAGGCATTTGGCACAGTCTCTGCGATGCTGCCCTTGTGTACAGCAAAGGCATGTGGTGGAGGTCAGTGTGGTGGTAATTCTTTAGAGGCTCAGTGGCTGCATCTGATGAAGGCTGATCTCTGTGATGATGGCAGTGAAGGGCACACTTCGGTGCTGAACCAAACACCCAGCTCTGTGGTGTTCAGGATCAACACCTTTGGAAGAATATTCTGGGTCAGATCTGAAAGGGCCTCACTGTACAGGTTAAACAAAAAGGCTGAACAGCATACAGTGGTATAAAATTTTAAATACAAAGTCTCTTTACTTGGGTTCAAACAATTAATGTTACTAGCCCTCTGAGGGTATAAGTGGCTTAGCAGCAGGATAAAGGATGAAAGAACCCAGGCTTCTGGTAGAAGGCAGAAGGCAGAAGGCAGAAGGCAGAAGACAGACACACCCTGCTTCCTTAGTTCCCCTTTGGCTGCATATAGCAGGATGCTTCCTGGTGTAATGCTGAGCTACCTCTCTTCTCCAGGCTTGCAACTACATTGGAAATATCAGCATTCGGTTTTTGAGGCGATGCATTTCAGAAGACAAGAACACAATACACACAAATCATGGAGATCAGCATTTAAAAAAAAAATCTTTCTTGTTGGGAATATTATAGATGTCCCCCTGGAGATCAGATTTTTTTTTTTTTTTTGAGATCAGCCTTTAAAAGGGCTGACACCATGCCTCAGAGAGAATGGCTGATAGACTGAAGAGCACACAGTTCCCTTTGACTACGAAGGTATGGCCTAGAGAAGCAAGGAGGACAGGGGGTGGAGATGTCCAAAGACAAAACAGGCTGCCCTGGAAAGAGGTGAGGCCAACCTTACCCTCCAGAGCTCAGGCACAAACTAGTCCCTAGTGCAGATGTGGTAACAGGCTGGTTGGACCACACAGTTCCTCCCACTGTGGGATTCTGCAAGTCCATGAAGAGCAGCCAAAAACCCAAGGCTCTGAGCCTAATTTTGCCATTGATGCCCTAGCGACAGCAGTGAGCTGTTTCAGTCCACTGGACCTACACTTCTCCCAGCTAAAATGGGAAGTTGAACAGGATTATTTCAGCTTGTGGTGATTTGGTTCTTCTATTACCATATCACTATGGATCTCTGGCATGGAATGATAGTTTGTGATCTCCTTCTTTTTCCATGGACATCAAGAAAAGGTTTAGGAAATTATATCTTGGCTGCCATTGTAGGAAGTATACCCATTGTCTTGCTATTTTCTCAGAACCTTGGCTCCTTTCTATTTGTCTTTCTCCTGTCAAATAAAAAGTGAGAGGCGATCATTTGCAGCAAACCTGAAGAACAACTAAATTAAGAGTAGTTTTTTATGGTTGAGAGGCCATGGTTTCAGAAAGCTTCTGGTGAGGCTTATGTCAACAGGGAAAATAAGTGAAAATGATTCTAAAGTTATTTTAAGAAGTTACTTTAGTTTGGGCGTTTAGTCTTTTTCTTGCAGTTTTTCTTCCCTAAGGAGTCAATGACCATCACTTATATGAAGAACTCTAATTTCTGTTCTATTTTGCAGATTATTTCCATGTTAACATCTGAATTCAGTATATTTCATATTCTGGCTGCTATTATCCCCTGACAGGAAAGCTGGTGGCAACTAAATTTGGTCCCTCAGTCCCATGGGGCCATTTTTTTATGGCTCTGTATTGGAACAGGAATGTAAGTTTGGAAAAAGCTTCAGTTTAAACATTGAAGTAACTTAAAACCCAATGAAGGACAAAGAATAGCATAATTTGGATTAAGGAAGAGTCCATTGAAATGGACTACAGGAGGTGGTCTGAGTGTGCATATTCACGTGTATGTACATTTACACGTGTGCATTTGAGGGGGGAGTAGTGGCACCATGCCTGAAGAACTGCTGGAATTTGTTTTGACCATGTGAAGAGAATGCACTAAGGCCCACTCTGAGTTCAGTTGGTGAGGGTGTGGTTTGAACCCACATATCCCCTGTCACATATTTACTACAAAACTCTGCTTCTTCCTAAGAAGTTCAGCTAGCATGAAAGTCATTTTATATACTACTAGGGACCCAGTGCATGAATTTGTGCACCTTGAAAGAAACTGTGGGTCACAAGTTTCAGCCCATCCTCCGTGCCCCTGCCTAGGCCCTCCTATGGCAGCCCAGGTCTTCTGTCTGCTGGCAGACCCACTCCTGCCACCAGAGTCAGCAGCAGGTGTGAGTGCCTGACGGGACCTCAGTGTGTGAGAGCAAAGCATTTTCGGTAACCACCAGAGGCTTTCCCTGTTGACAGTGACCTTGGTCTGGTGCCCTTGCTCACCTGCTCCACCGTCCTGCCAAGGCTGAAGCCTGCCATGGTCTGTGCTCTGCCACCTGCTGTCAATGCCCACATGTTCCGTGTGTGCCCCTTGGTGGTAAGCAAATGTCATAGCGAACAGTTGTTTGGTTGTTCTGCTGTTCAGTCTATTTACATATTAGGGTTTTATATATATAGATTCCCTAGGCAACCAGAACAGTCAGAACCAACTTGTGCAGGAGGAGCAGGCCTGCTACTTTTGATAGAACACAAAGCAAAAGCAAAAGCTGACAAAACTGGTAACAGAACTGAACATTTTCTTAATTTGTAGAAATCAACATTTTTTTTTTTTTTTTTTGATGCTGACTCCAGGAACAAATGCAGCTCTATAGATTTACATTCCTTGCTTGCTAACTGCCCTCTCTTGGCCCTGAAAACTCTATGAGTGCTGTTTTTCAAAGATTGTTGTTCAATGGAAGAGCCTATATGAGATGACAGCAGCTTTCAGCAGCTGCCCACGTTGAGAAAGCAGGAAGCTAAGGGATTCACATGTGGCATATCAACCATCAGTGCTTTTTGTATTAGACATGGAAAATCATCTCTCCAAGATGTCTGGGATTGGCCACTCTTGTTAGGACCCTCATTTGAGTGTCGTGGGAAGATAGAATGCACCTGACACGGACGAGGAGAGGCAACACTGGCTCCCTATGCGGCCTCCAGCAGCCCCTGTGGGTGGATGCTGGGGGAAGGGGGAGGAGAGGCAACTCATTGTTTTGTTCAGTGCGCCAGCTCCTGGGTTAAGGCTCAGCTTGGTCAGAATCATTTCGGACATTTATGAAGAGGATATTGCTCACCAGCCCTGAACCCCCATAAAGAATGAGAAAACACAATGATAAATTATCAGAAAGGGCACCCATGAACACACTTTAAACCTAGTTATCACACTCTTATCAGCATCAACATGTACAAATAAGTATCTTTACAGTTTATCAGAGTTGGGTTCTCTCACGAATGTTTACTTAGATACAGAAATAGCATTGTGCATGGCAGGGTCTGCGTGGGAGCCGTGGTGTCCATCCCAGTTGGAAAGTGTGTGTGCTCAGCACCTCTTGTGTGGGTGCAGGGGAGATGGCTGGATTCATGCCACCTGAGTGGCATGGATTCATTCCCAGGTGATCAAGAGGCAGTCAGATTTTCTTAACCAGCTCCATGAAATCCTCAAAATGTCCTTTGTCTTATTATAGTTCATTATTGTGGGTTATTCCATGTGTAGAGTGGTGGTAGGGCTGTTTAAATGAGCCCATCGATGCTGCATCTGCACACTATGATCACATTGCCTTCCTGAGGTGCAGCTTCACTAATAAAACTCGCCGTGCTGGATTGCTGTGAAGATTAAATGAGAGAATGCCTGTGAATATGCTCTGTAAATTGCATCAGCTAGTGTTCTTTTAGAGAGAAAAACTGACCTCAGGATGAAACAGCTCCAAGAAAGATCACTTCTTTGCTGCACTGTAGCCCTGGTCCGAATGTTACAGGATGATTATCATCTGTCAGCAATCTCTCCAGAGGCAAAACTGTGCTGTCCTTCAGAATGCAATCTCTGAGACTTTGTTACTGAAAAGGGAAGGGGAATGTGGCTCAGAAAAGATTCTGAGAAGATCTGAACCTATTTCAGAAGTTGAAAGAGGGAAGGAGAACTGTAAAAGTGGGAGGAAGCTCTGACTTCAGGCAGTTCCTTGGGTAGAAAGATCACCAGCTTGGAATAGGAAATTTATCAGACTCCCAAAATCTTGGCTCACTCATTTGAAAACATGTTTATTGAGCACCTATTATGTGCCAAGCATCTTTTCAGCCTCATGATAAAAAGCCTTCTTAAAAACAATGCCACAGTCTCTGCTCTGACTTTGAGTTGGCAGGCCATCCACTGAACAGCAGTTCAGTTTCTTGTCTGAGCCCAGGCCTGGTGAGGGGTGTCCCTGGGGAAAAGAATCCCTTCCAGTTTTAGGAGAGCACCAGATAAATCAGTTAATAAATGAGCAGTGATAACACCGACAGCAGCTTTCCTGGTTCCTTCAAAACATTCTCCTGCCAGTGAACTTCACTAAGACAATTATTCGGTAAGTGCAATAATATGGTAGATCCGTCATAACAAAGTACCACAGGTTTAAACAACAGGAACTCATTTCCTGACTGCTCTGGAGGCTGGAAGTCTGAGATCAAGATGTCCGCAGGGGCTGGTTTCATCTGAAGCCTCTCTCCTTGTCTTATAGATCATTGGGTCTTCACGCTGTCTGTTCTCTGTGCAAGGCTGTGCCCCAATCTCTCTTTCTATAAAGAACTCAGTCAGATTGGATTAGGGCTTTCACCCTAAAGATATCATTTTAACTTAATCACCTCTTTAAAACCTCTATCTTTAAAAAAGTCTACAATCTGAGGTCCTAGAGGTTAAGACTTCAACATATGAATTTTCAGGGGGTGCGGTGTAATATTTTACCACGATAGGTAAAAATTCCAGCTACAAAACTGTTGTTTTATCTATGTTACACTGCTATTGAACTAGACTTCAAGGCCCATCCCCATTTCCTCAGTTCCTCAGCTTTTCTGTGCCAATTTGGCTGCTGGTTATGCATCTAGTAGGGGCAAAACAGAGAAACACACATGTGGGAGAAAGTTAGGCTAAACCTGGCATAGAAGTCCAGGTATGGTGGAGAAATGGCACACAGTTTAGGTCTTGATGAGAGGAGAGTGGAGCTATTCCATAGGCTAGCAGAAATTCTTCAAGTAAGGATGTGTATACATACTGTTTGCAGTTCCCATAACAAGCAATAACTTTGTGGATGCATTAGGGCACCTGTCACCCCTTGTCTCAGATAGTAGTTCTTTCTGTGCATGCTATTTTCCACTAACCTAAACCAATTATTGGAAGGGCCTTTAAGACACAAAGATGAACAAGATGGTTTTTAGTAAGAAGGGAACTCAAGAAGGAATAAAAAGAACTGCCAGGCTCCTGAACCTAGAGGAAAAGTTTCCAATGTCACAGCACTTGATGGCTCCGTGGTTTGCCAAAACCAGGAAATGAAATGTTTGCTGAGATTAAAAATATGATTGGAAGAACAAGAGAATAGCATATATTTTTGTACCTCAGAATACTCTCAAACATTTAAGGTTTAAATAAAAGATAACAAAAAGTAAACTGACATTGATAAAAATGCAAGTGTCAATAAGGTTCACATTTTTGTGAGTGGCCTTAGAGATCATCTAGTTGAGCTACTTCCTTTACAGATAAGGACAGTTCAAGGCCAATGCTGCAAATTGACTTGTGGAAAAAATGGAAATAAAACCACTCTCTTCACTCCTAAACCAGTGCTATTACCAAATTGGCTATATTTTAGCATTTGGAGAAATTTTATTCTTTGTAGAATACTGTGTTTATGAAGTTAGGTTTCATTTTGTGTGTGTGTGTGTGTGTGTGTGTGTGTGTGTGTTTAAACTGTGTACTTCTCACTTTTAAAAAATCTCAACTACTCATTCAGCCACTAATTTAATTTTAGTAAACGAATGCTTTAGTATATTCCAAATACATATTTTATTTTTTTCCTTATCACTTTTAATTCTTTTATTCTTTATTCATAGATGCAAAAAATACAGAGGATTTTTACTCTGCACTGTTGGTAAGGATTCTAGAGAATGTGAATGAAAAAGTCTAAGATTAAAAGCCCTGGCTGATTTTTCTTAGTGGTTTAGAGAGTTGGCCCTTAGACCAAAGGTCTGGGCTCAATTCCTTGTTAAGAGCGTGTACCTGAGTTGCAGGCCTGATCCTGGCCTGGGTCAGGGTGTGTGCAGAAGGGAACCGATAAATGTCTTTCTCTTTTTTCCACTTCCCTCCCTTCCACTTTTTCTAAAAATCAATGGAAAAGATATCCTTGTGTGAGGTTTAACAACAACAACAACAAAATCTTTTAAAAGTATAGGACCAATTTTATAATTAAAATTTTTTTAAAAATATATATTTTATTGATTTTTTGTAGAGAGGAAGTGAGAGGGATAGAGAGCTAGAAACATTGATGGGAGAGAAACATCTACCAGCTGCCTCCTGCACATCCCCCATCAGGAATGTGCCTGCAACCAACGTACATGCTCTCTACCGTAATTGAACCCGGGACCCTTCAGTCCGCAGGCCGACGCTCTATCCACTGAGCCAAACCGGTTTCGGCACAATTAAAGTTTTTTTGAAGTAATGTTTTTTATTTATTTTCTTTCCTACTGGTGCCAAAAGTAACCTAACCCTATTAATATTTTTATTTAAAGTTATCATACTCAGCTTTCCCTTAGCACATTTTTCTAAAATAAGAAAGGAAACAAAAAATAAAAAAACCCTTCAGCTTTCTGCTCTAACACAACTTCATAGTTCTTTTAAAGACAAAAAAGCAAAAAACAAAACAGAAAAACCTCCCCCCCAAAACCCCTAAACCCTTTGAAATATTAATCATTCTCTTGACAACCAGTGAAAAGAAAATCTACACATCCCAAAATAAAATGAAGTGAACAGACTCCTTAAGAAGCCAGAATTTCCAGTTTATGCACAGGATTTTCATAGGCATTAGACTCTACCTTTGTACACTAAATAAATACCAAGTAGTAAAGAATAGAAATAGTTCCTTTTTTTTTGTTGAGTGACCAAGCGACACAGAAGAAAGCATTTTTAGTTTAGAAAGAAAATAAAAGAGCCCCTACCCCCCCCCAAATTAAGGCTTCTTAATTTTTACATTAATTTGGGGTGCTGGACTTCTCCCACCCTCTCTTTGCCAGGTTACCCCATTGTCACGGCCAGAGGACTTGGAGTCCACATTGAAACCATTCAGCTGATGGCAAGATTCCCAGGGTCACACCCAGAGAAACAGAACTGGAGGTTCAACGAGTTACTGAGGCTGGAAACCCCAGCAACGTCATAACATAATGCAGTGTATAATTAAGCAATTGCTATGATCTCAAGTAAAGGGTGTTTTGTTATTGTTTTGACCTTACTCACCCTTGTAGACTGCCACTGACTGTAGCTGTTATGAAGCTGAGATTTATATAAACAACTACTTCTTACCCTCAGCTCACCTTTCTTTGCAAAAAGCCAGGGGACTCAGGAGACATTCCTTTGGTCTGTTTGTGTCAGGAGATTGAGCACTGGTTTTCCCAACAATGTTATGATGTTGTGCCCAGCACTGGTTGCTTTGAGAGACTCATATATGTGGTGAGGAAGGCTTCTCCTGGACTGTGGGGAAAGATGATGGAAGAATTCCAGAGACCCTTGAACCTGGAGTCAAAGGGCACAGGCTCTGTTCTTCCTGGTGTGACTCTGCTTCTGCCACTATGCGCCATTTTATAAAACTCTCAATATTAGGATCCAAGGTTGTGTAAGTGCTGGCTGTCACTTGCAGCTCCATAGTCTGTCATTTTGTCCTATTTTGAGAAGCATGATGTTCAGAGTGAAAACTCAGATCCCATCTCTGCCACATGGCTGCTGTATGACCTGTTTGAGGTTCTTAGCCTCTCTGAGTCTCAGTTTCCTAACATGTGAAAAGGAGTTGAGCTGTTACTTAGCTCACAGTGTTGCTATGGAGCTTTGTGTGTAAAGCATTAAGCCCGGAGCTCGAGAATAGCTAAATCCCATTGAATAATGACCATTGCTGAAAGCAGAGCCACATCCTATGGATGTTTGGCTCCAATTACAGTCTAATGGCTGGTTTCTCTTCTGGTAGAACATAATTAACCAAATAAATTTGAAAAATGGCACTCCTGTTGCTGCCTCATAGATAGATCTGTGCAGCCTGGATGGCACTGAGCACATAGTAAAATTCATTTCAATTCAGGGGAACCCAGCAACTACAGTTTCATTTTTCTCCTTTTGAGTGGCAGTGACAGACAGCTCTTGGAAATTCTGGTGAGGATTTGCTTACTTCTACAGGTGCTTTTTTAGTGCTGTCGCCATCTGCTAAGTTCCTGGTGCTCAAGAAGCAATAGCGCTGGAAGTTCAGGGCAGGGACTCTGGGGTCTTTCCCACCCTGTGTTGCTTGTGACTGCATCCAGAGTGACAAGGTTCCATGTTATGTGTTATGAAATGAGAGTAGCTAATGTTATGAGGTACAAGAGAAAGACCCAGATTTCCTGGAGCCTGAAGCTCTTACAATTAGGGAGATGCTCTTTCAGGGTACTCTGTGAAGTCATCATGCTGAATTGTGGTGGTCGTTTCCAGATGTGGGACTGGAGCCTGCATGAGGTAGCACAGTAATGCTGGATTTGAGGCTGGAACCCCTGTGAGCCTAAGGCCCAAGGCTGGGTGCTAAGCCACTAAGCTCCCTGTCCTCATTATGAATAGATCTACTGTGCATGCTTGTGTGCTTGTGCATGCATGGATGTGTGTGTGTGTGTGTGTGTGTGTGTGTGTGTGTGTGTGTTTGAGAGAAAGAGATTCTGTGTGCTTGTGTGTGCATGCATGTCACCACACTCTGCCTGATACACCATGTTTGATTTTGTGGCCACATTATAAAGCTTACCCTGTACTACATTCAAGCCACCCGGCCCATGGTCCATCTTCAGTCCCTGCCTGTCTACTCAGGCATTCCTTCTCCTCTCCTCCGGAAAATGAAGAGACCAAGGATTTAAGTTCTGTGCCTACACCACCACCTTCCAGTTACAAGAACTCAGGTACTTCCATAAAACAGAGACTGTATTAAGCCTTGTTTATCTCAGAACAGTTTTAAGAGGAAACATCGGAAAGTATTTAGAAAACAGTAAAGTGCTGTGTAGTATAAATAAGCTATTGTCATTTGGCCCAATTCCTTCTTCCCTTCTGACTGTTCAGTCAGTACTGAGGTTTCCTGTCTTATGGAACTCTGACTCTATCACAGGTTAACATGTCAATGTTACCTAATTGTTTTGTATGAGTTTGTTTTATTTTTATTACTAGATCATATATTCTCTGCAAAGGAAATCAGACTGTTTGCTTTCTCTTGGTCCTTTACTGAATAGAACATATTGAAGTCTTTTCTTTTTATTTGTTATTAAATTTTGTTATTTGTTAACTTTTTCAGATTTGTGATAGATCTTAAAGTTTTGTTGGTTGACTAAGATATTCATGATGTTGTCTCAATATTTGGTTCACAATTGTTTTCTACTATGTTTGATCATTGAATTGCAAATTCTGTGGGCTCTTATGTAAACTAAAAATTTCTCTTTTCCAATTATTTATGCTAGTATTAAAATTCTAATTGATTTGTATTCTAGACTTTGATGAATACTCATACAAATTTTAGTGGCTATTTCATACACCTCACTGGATTTTCTAAATAAACCATGTGTCATTTGTAAACAGAGACAGTTTTCCTTATTCCTGTCTAATCTTTACTTAATTGTATTTAATTTTATTTTTTATGTTTAATTGAATTTATTGGGGTGATATTGGTCAATAAAATTATGCAGGTTTTAGGTATACAATTCTATATTGCATCATCTGTATATTATATTTTTTTCTTACCTTAATAGAAATGGTTAAGACTTTGAGTATAATTTTGAATAGAATGGTGGGAATATGTAGCTTTGTTTTACTCTCCATTTTAAGAGAAAAGCAAAACATTCAGTACTTCACTTTAGACTTTGTTTATAGGTGATCAGTTTTAGGAAGTTGCCTCTATACCCCCTTAGTTAAGAGTTTGAAAAAACAATCAAAGGGTGGCAAATTTTACCAAATGCTTTTTGTGCATATAATTTAATGATAACAAAGTTTTAGTGGTTTTAATTTCAATTTAAGTTTCTGGCCTTTGAGTTTTTTCAAATGTTTTATCTTCATCAGATTCTGAGGATTCAAGTCTGAATTGAAAAGAAGCCAAAGTTTCAGGAAATTTCAACGTATTCAAGTCCCAATTAAATTGAGGTAGATTGCAGAAAGTTCTTCAAAGGCAATTATCTAGTTCTTGCTTGATCTGATGGCATTTGGTATGGGCCTTTTTCTGATTGCAAAGAATAAAGCCACATTCCTTCAAGTCTATTTGTCTTTCTCAAAAGTCTACAGGCAGCTCTTCCACTTTCTAAATATTATGATGATGAAACTTTTCATTATGTGATGAACTGAAACTCAGAATAAAGCAAGCCAACTGGTTTGAAAACAGTTTTAGTAACTCAAATTGCAGACCACCTCTTCAAAATAAAATTAGGCATGACACATCTACATATTCTAGTTTTTGTCTCCTTATTTTCTTTTAGTTTCTTCTGCATTTTTAGTTATTATCATTACTATTCATATTTAAATCACTGTATTTTATAGCAGCATTACTCAGTTACTGGATTTCAGAGTTTAACCCTTGAAATAGTTTTACTTTGTGACTCATTTTATATAATAAACACATTATTTTGTTCACCAAGGGTGTTTCATCTCATGATGATGGCAAAGAATGTAGGGATTAACTAATTTATGGATGTAGAGTTTAATAGGTAATGTCAGATCTAAGGCTTAATCTCTTAAATCTTTTACAAATATACTTATGTCACCATGCTTTACATAAATACTAAATAGCAGTATCTTTGAATTCTTATAAAACCTACCAAGACATAAGAATTAACATATGCATAAATTTTTCATTCATCTTGTTCTTTGGTGTGTGTGTGTGTGTGTGTGTGTGTGTGTGTGTGTGTATATATATATAATTTATTTATTTTTAAATGTTTTTATTGATTTTTAAAGAGAGAAAAGAAATGAGAGGGAGAGAGAGTGAGATACATTAATGTGAGAGAGAAACATTGACCAGATCCTACCGCATGACCTCTAATGGGAATTGAGCCCCAAACCTGGGCATGTGAACTGACAAGGAATCAAACCAGCAATCTTTCAGTGCTCAGGATGATGTTCAACCAACTAAGCTACAGTGGTCAGGGCTATTTTAATTTATTTAAAAATTACACTTGACATTCAATATTATATTAGTTTAGTTGTACAAGCATAGTGGTTAGACATTTATATAACTTACTAAGTAATCCCCCCATAAATCTAGTATCCACTTGACACCATACATAATTATTATAATATTATTGACTATGTTCCTTGTGCTGTACCTTACATCCTGTGACTATTTTGTAACTACCAGTTTATACTGTTTAATCTCTTCACCTAAACCCCTCCTATCTGACAACCATAAGATAGTTTTCTGTATCTATAAGTCTGTTTCTGCTTTGTTTTTTTTCATGTGGTTTTTAGATTCCACAAGTGAAATAACATGGTACTTCTCTTCCTCTGTCTAACTTATTTAACTTTGCACAATTACCTCTAGGACCATGCATATTATCACAGATGGATAGATTTCATTCTATTTTATGGCCGAGTAATATTCCATTGCATATATGTACCAATTTTCTTTATTCAGGTTGCTTTCATAGGTTGGCTATTATAAATAACTAGAGACCCAGTTCATGAAAACATGCATGGGGGATTTCCTTCTACCTGGCCTGTACCTTCTTCAATCTGGGACCTCTTGGGGAATGTCTGAGTGCAAGTTTAGGCCCAATCCAGGATCGGGCCTAAACCGGAAGTCAGACATCCCTCTCACAATCAGAGACCACTGGCTCCTAACCACTTTCTGCCTGCCAGCCTGATGGATCCCAACTGCCCTTCCCTGCAGCCTGATTGCCCCCTTAACTACCTCCCCCTGCCAGCCTGATTGCTCCCAACTGCCCTCCCCTGCTGGCCTGATCACCCACAACTACCATTCCCTGATGGCCTGATCGCCCCCAATGCCTGCTGGCCTGATTGCCCACAATTGTCCTCCCCTGCCACGACCAACCTCCTCCACATGAGGTGGTAGAGATGCCAGAACAGGCCTCCTCTGTGCCCCACAGAGCTGTGGGACTCCCATGTTTTGCTGTGCAAAGCAGCCACCAGGCCCTGTCTCCACAGTGTGCATGGCCATCTTGTGGTGGCCATCTTGTGATGATGTCACACGAGGATATGACAACACCTAGGCTTTTATTATATAAGATGCTGCAATGAACAGAGATGCATATATTTTTTAAATTAATGTTTTGGATTTCTTTGAATAAATACTCAGGAGTGGAATTGCTGGTCCAAAGGTAGTTTAATTTTTAATATTTGAAGAATCTCCATACCATTTTCCTTAGTGGCTATATCAACTTGCAGTCCCACCAATAGTGAATGATGGTTCCCTTTTATTCACATCCTTGCCAGCAATTGCTATTTATTGATTTATTAACGATAGTCATTCTGCTAGGTGTGAGGTGATATCTCAATCTCAGTTGCTTCAATAAATGGTGTTAGGAAAGCCTGACAGATACATGCAAAAAGTAAAACTGGACTACTTTCTTACACCATATAAAAAAATAAACTCAAAATGGATTAAAGTCAAATATAAGACTCAAAACCATAATAATCCTAGAAGAAAACATAAGTAATAAATTCTCTGACACACTGGTTTTAGTAACATCTTTTTTTCTTATACATGTCCTTGAGGAAGGGGGACAAAAGAAAAAAGTAAACAAGTGGGACTACATCAAACTAAAATGTTTTTGCACAGCAAAGGAAACCAACAAAATGAAAAGACAATCTACAGAATGGAAGAAGATATTCACCAATGATACAGTCAATAAGGGGTTAATATCCAATATTTATAAAGAACTCATACAACTTAATACCAATTCCTCCTCTCAACAATACAATTAAAAATGGGAAGAGGGTCTGAATAGACACTTCTCCAAAGAGGACATATAGATGCCAATAGATATTTTAAAAATGCTCAACATCACTAATCTAAAAAATGGAATTAAAACCACAATGAGATATCAATTCATATCTGTCTGGTTTATTTTTAATAATAACCCACATTATAAATGTTTCAGAAGAATATCTTAAACCAACTGACAGTTAACCAATAAGTTTTTATTCTTTATTCTGCTTACCAGATTTTCCACAGTTCATAAAATTTAGATTGTCCTTTCAGCTTACAGGACAAGTCTAAGGAAGCTTCTTCTCTTAGTAGGGCAAATACTTTCATTTATATTTGTCTTTACTTGGTAAAGACATGGAATCCAGGAGGGTCTCTTTGCTTCAACCTATAATATACTCTTTGATAGATAGTGGGTTTGATGTGAGATAGGTATATCTTAGGCTTCAGGGACTAAAGCTTTTCAGCTGAAAGACTAAAGGACATCATGATAGGATGGCAGTTCAGTATGGACAAGTTTAGGGCCAGACTACAGAATAATATCAGGTTGAAAAGGATGCTAAAGATTTCTAATGAATGTGAATGTGTGCATGCATGTGTGTGATTGTATATACATATTACGTCACATATTAATTACTTATTACTAACAAATTACCCCAAATATAACAACATAAGCCACCAAACACTATATCAATATCTGTGGGCCAGAAATTGAGGTGCTTAGCTAAATGGTTTTAGCTCAGGTTCTGTCATGAGTTGGGATAAAGCTGCCAGCAGGGCTGTAGTCATCTAAAATCTCACCTGAGGGAGAGTCCACTTGGCATGGCTGTGAGTTGGCCTCTCTGCTTGTTGACTTCTGACTGGGATCTTAGTTCTTTGCTCTATAGACGTTTCTAAAGATTGCCAGAGTATCTCCATGATGGGCAACTCCTTCCTCCAGAGCCAGTGATTCAAGACAGAGAGAAGACACCCAAGGCTTTACCATCACTTCAGCCATATTCTCTTGGTTACACAGACTAACTATGGTACAGTGAGGGAGAAGGCTTGATACAGAGGGACTCCTTGATGTCTGTCTTGGAGGCTGCCAACCACAGGTGAGCTTCTACAATAGAACCAGGAGTTTTGATAATTTTACCCAGTATAGAAACAGATATTTCTCTATTTAGTTAGCTTTAAATAGCAATATTCTATCCAGCAACATTGCCTTTAAAATGTTACACTATCACAACTGGATAATAATATATATATATGGCTAATATGCAAATTGTCCCATTGGGAGTTCAACTGGGAGACTGGGAGTTCAATCACTTGCTATGATAGGTGCTGGCCACCAGGGAATGGTGCGGAACATGGCAGGCAACCAGCAGTGGGCAGCAGGACACTGAGGGAGTGAGGGAAAAAGGAGGCAGGGAGGCCGAGAGAGGAAACTGATTAGCTCTGATCACCAGCCAGCTTAGGGACCCTACCTCTGTATGAATTTCTTGCACTGGGCCTCTAGTATAATAATAAGGTTTTATTATTGGGGGTAAAAATAAACTGCTTCTATACAACTCCTCACTCTGAGAAGATTAACATTTATGGGTTACAGAAACAACTGTATAAGTATCTTCATGACACCTACACCTGTTGACAGAATATGGAATACTGATATTCATTTTACAAACAAGAAAAGTTAATAGAGAATGAATGGAGTGTGTGGATTTTGTGTAAGTGGGAGGGGGGAAACTCACATTCACCATGAATAACTTAAAATATATTACTACTACTATTATTATTATTATCATCATCATTATTGATTTCTGAGAGGAAGGAAGAGGAAGAGAGAGATAGAATCATCAATGATGAGAGAGAATTATGGATTGGCTGCCTCCTGCACACCCTCTACTGGCGATCAAACCTGCAACCTGGGCGTGTGCCCTTGACTGGAATAAAACTGGGACCCCTCAGTCCGCAGACTGCGAGCTGTCACTTGCGGTGGAATTCTTACAGCAACCTTGCCAGTTCATTATACTGTGCTACCTCCGTTGTGCAGATGAGCATGATGAGGTGGAGTAATGTGCCCAATGTCATAAAGTTAGTAAGGAACAAAGCTGAGAACCTAATTTTCCACTGACACTGATGTCTCCCCTAAGATATCTGTGTGACTCCCCTGCAGGCCGCAGCACTACAGTGGGTTGGCAGCCACTCTTTCGGTGATATCTCAGTGACTTGCTATTGGGTTTTTACAATATGAATTCTACACATTTGAAGCATGGATTAGTACTTCATATCTAATGCAGAATAAGTTAACTTTCAGCTTCCAGGTAGTTCACTAAAATGGGCCATCTATTCTCTGAATTTTCATGACTGAGTTTTGGTGCTCAGACATTGGGCTTGGATCTTTTGGCTATTATTTATTTATTTATTTATTTTAGCAAAAAATAATCTTGTGAGTTGAAATGTGAAGGTCTGTGATACCAGTGTCTTTTCCATGTGGCCATTCCTCATGCTTCTGAAGGTGTCTGGGACCCTGTCTTCCCAGAGGCCCCCTCCTGCAGGATGCACTGCTTAAAAGAAAACACGATAGTTGTTTGAGGTGGAAGTGAGAAAAATTGGATGGCCTTCACTATGGTAGCATCCATCATAGATCCATCAGGGGGTCAGTGTGAGGAACTCTTTGGGAATTCCTTTTTTTTACTTTCTTTTTTTAATCCTGCTTCAGGATTATTCAGGTCAGTGAAGTTGTAACTTTGTGGAAGTTTTTGGATACCATGAGAAATGGTAAAAGGGTCATTTATTGTAATTTGACTTCTCCTGTTGCATTATTCTTAATCAATTTTCCTTAATATGTATACATGACATAAGCTTGGGCTCTTAGTATCTTTTTATATCTTCTTTTTAATTTACCTGAATATCCTATTCATTACATATATTTTCATTCTTCAAAACAGTTCTATGTGGAGATGGAGGAGAGAGAGAGAAGACCCCTCTGGAGGTGGTAGAATAGTCTGGTTGTACTGAACTGAAATGACCTCTAGGTTTCTAGAGTTATGAACAGGTAAGCATGTTAACAGGACAATAGAAGACTGAACAAACAAGAACAGGCTTGGAACTGTAATAAAATAAAAGTTACTATAAACTTAATGTGACACATGCTGTCATACCTAATAGCTATTGTGCTGAAGATAGTTATCCACAAAAGACAATCAATTTCCCCATGAGACTACAATTAACATATGTTTCACAGAATACATATTAAGGTACAAGATTATAGTTCTCTTCCCTTCATTGCCTATGTCAACAGAAGAATAAATGATTTTCCTCCTGCTCTCTACACTGAATTATAAAACATCTTTCTTACAGATGTAGTGACGTTTAGTCACCACAGCCTACCTTCCTGGCTCTGGCCTCTTCCCTGTGTGGTGGTGGTGGCTCCCTTTCCTGCCCCCACTGTTGATGCTGTGTCGCAGCTTCTCTGAGTTTGCTGACACTTGTGGCCTTTACTTCCTGGGTGGAATGGGCCAAGGTCTCTGGAAGAATGGCCTTGTTTCTGGAAGACTGGGGGCCATGTCTGGGAAGGCGGAGAAAGAAAAGGAAGGTTGGGGAGGAAGAAGCAGCCAGGTCACAGGCCTCCAACAGGCCTGAATGGGACATGCATTTGCACAAAAGCAACATCGGAGAGGAGAGTAGGAGCATTGATGTTTGCTGGGGATCTGCTTTGTGTCAGACAGAGGTTCTGGGGCACAGATGGAATTTTAGGGACAGTGGGAACATGAATTCAACTGCCCCCAGCTTCCAGGTCAAAAGCTTCAATTTTTAGCCATTATTCTCTCCATCTTGTTTTCTCCCAGTTCTATGCAGACTGGAGCACTCTCCTCTCCAGGATTCTGTCTTGTTGGGAACTGGAGGCAAGTTTGATCAGATGAACAAAAGGCCCTCTCAGACCTGAGGTTACCCGAGAGAAGCAGTTCCAGGACCTCACTTCAAGCCCCATCCATCCTCTCCAGTCAAAGTTCTAAGATTCAACAGAAGCCAACACAGGCTAATTTCAGAAGAAAAAGAAAGTATTACATGCCTCACAGACTCTCTGGGAATGCTGGAGAAGCAGCCTCAGAGTATGCAGAGCCAGGAGGTTCCCACAATGACATCCCAGACTGGGAATAATATCACTAATGTCCCTAATGCTGACATCACCAAGAAGCCAGCCTCCAAGTGGTCCCTAGATGCCACCTCTGCAGACTAGAGGGAACTACTGCCAAAAGGAGTCCTATGTCTTGCCAGCCCCTGAGCCGGTACCAGGGTGGGACACTGATGGGCAGAGCTTCCATCCACAGTTTCCCACAGTAGGAGAAACCCTGGCCTCCCATGAGGACCAGTGAAATAGTCTTAAAGTAAGAAAAGAAGCTGAGATGGTGGGTGGCCAAATAAGAATGACATTTGTCCTTACAGCTCTGCCTAACATGCTCCACTTTGTTTCTCTACTTGTTCTGACCTAGTGAGAGCCTCCTGTGGGGAGAAAGCCTCAACCCATTCTGATTAACATCTTGGCTCCTTTTACTTAATTTTCCCTCAGAACGAGGTAGTCCATAGTCATCCATCTGATTGTATGAATTTTGGAAGAGAAGAACCAAAAAGGAGAAATGCCAGAGGTGGCAGAAAGAAAATGCAGCATATTTTACTCACAAGGACCTGTCCATCTTCTTGTTTGTTAAAATTTTATGTAATTTTCACTCTGTACTTATTTATCCTAGGCTAGATCCACTTGATTGATTATAGTGATCACTACGGGATGCTCCAGTTTTTGTCAGTAGGCAACCCACAGGAGGTTCTTTGAAAAGTGGCCTACTTTATTCCAGCTGCTGTTCACCTTTTCCCCAAAGCCTTTCCAGATTTCTCCAAGCCCAGCTGGTTCCATGGAGAGCAGCAACCTCACTTCCTCACTTCTCTGAAGTACATAATAGTAGCCCAGGACATAAAAGTAGCAGAAAGGAGGCAGCTGACCTCAACCTGGGTCTGCAGCAAGGACTTCTTGAAGAGCTGACATCTGAAACATAAGTTTTCAGGCAAATAGGAGTGAGCCAGGCTGAGAATCTGGGAAGAGTGTGCCTATTCCTCAGTCTATCTAAGCTGTACTAACCCACCCTCAACCATGAGGAGAAAGGGCTTGGTAATTTAAAAAAGATGTGGCAAAACCATGAATAAATACTTACTTCAAATACAATGGGCACTTTGAAAGCAAATATATTTTGTTTGTGTGTGAATGTGTCCAGGGCAGTATTTTAAAGCAAATGTCTGTCAAACCTATGGCAACTTCAGCCTCAGGATATTGTTGAGCCAAATAGCTTCATAAGATTTTAAAGAGGATTAGCAATGTATATGAATAAGACCAGGTACTGTAATTATTTTTGAAACAATTTCTTAATGGGCAATTAGAGGATTAACCATACAATTTGATCCAATATTCAGACATTTTACATACTACACTTTCCAGGTCTAGGAATGGATCCATTCCTCTTAATATAATAGTCAACCTTAAAAGAATCACTCAGCAAAGAGATTTACCACCAATAATTAAACTGAAGGCATGAATGCTCAGAATAACAGCAAAACTTAATGATTTTTATTTCTTCAACATCACAGAGAAATTTAGCCCTTCTTAGAATTTCATAGTGTTATGTTATTAATCCTATGTAGATTGGTGCTCTAGATCAAAGAACATGCTTCTATATACACAGTTTATATACAACCTAGGTGATTCTTATGTAAGAAAAATGGTATGACTAAAGGTTAATTGTAGAACAAGGAATAATACTGTGAGTGTTATTAGCTCAGGGAGCAATGAACAAATGTTCTTCTCTTAAAAAACAAGCTTCCTGCTGCTTAATAAGCAAATCATTCATATTAAAATAATAGCTTTTTTTTTTTTAACATGTGAATTCAGGTTTTCCCAATGCGGGTTCAGCTTCAAGCTCGGCATCTTCTATTTCTTTTACATGAAATGTTCACTGAGAAAATAATGAAAACTCTTTGCAGCAAATATATGTAAAGGTGTGGGCAAACAGCTTTGTTTTTCATATGGAAAATGACATGCAATTATTACAATACCCTTATTAACTCAAACAATGTTAAGATGCAACTGTAAACCTACTTTTGCCTACCCCTTTATGTCTGTATATGTAATGTTATATATATATATATATATATATATATATATATATATATATAATTATATAATATAATACCTCTAAAGGCAATTGTTACATTTTAAAAAGTATTTAAGCTTAGAATTATGAAGCATGTAGTTATTTAAGTTGGTTGTTTCTCATGGGAAGGTATGCCATGCCAGAATTTATGTGGTCATGTAACATTGTTTATAGAACTTTTATTTTATGGATAATTTGGGATAATATCTATTAGTAAATTGCAAGTTGCATATGGCATGTGACTGGGTAAGAGGGGGTAGACCAGATGCCTCCAAGAGACAGGTTTGTGTTTGGCCTGTTTCTGCAGAGGAGGGTACAATGGAGATCCTCATAAATCCTGGCACTAACTGCCTCTGCCAGGGCTTGGATCCTCCCTTGGCAGGGAGGGGCAGTCAGCTTGTCTTCTCAGTAAAGTAGCAGCACCCAATGGTTACATTACAAGTATAAACTTCAGTTTAAGAAGGAAGAGAAGCCTCACGCAGCCACTCCCACCTCCGACTCACCTTCTGTGGTTGTGTGTGCTCTATGCAGACAGACTCTGGTTGTTTTCACTGGCCCACTTGTGATGCAAACTTGAGTCTGGGAGGGCTGGGTGGTTTTTTGGTTATCTACTGGAAGGCAGTCAAGAGCAAAACACAGAGCCAACTGAGCAGGGGTTGTGTGACCTCTAACAAGGTATTTTCCATTTATTATCTTCAGTTTTCTCATTCTACATGCGGGTAATAATACTGCCTTGCAAGGCCGTGGAAACATTTAAGTTCAATGTTTTCAAAAGTATAGCCAATTCAACACATGTTTATTAGTTACCTGCTAACTATAGCTCAGTTAACCCTATTTATATAATTTATATTATAACTTTACTTTGGCCGGCTCCAGTTAGATCTGGAAACACAAATACATACAACATAGTCAGCCAGGTTTTGCTAAAACTGTGAGGACATCTGATCACAAATGAGATAATGCTGGGAATGGTGTACTTATTCCATCAATGCTGCTTGAATCAACCCCTGTTGTGTGATGGGAGAATACTAAAAGGTATGGAAATCTATGATAATTCTCTAGTAAATGTTACTATAATTTCACAAGTTTAACATAGGGAACCCCCAGTACATTACCTCTTAGGACCTGTATTTGTTGGACTAGGTTTGGTTTGTTTTCTACCAAATTAGAGAATGTAAAATACTAGTATTTACAGAGGTTATCCATGGAAAGGAGACAACAAACAAAATTCTTCCTATTCCTGAATCACCTCTACCAATGGGAGCCCATGGCCAGCCAATAGTGACCCAGAGAATACTGGCTGTCAAGCAAAGAGAACCAACTAAGGGTGCTGTCCCTTCTCTTGAGTCCCCTGTGGGGGGAGTGTTTGGATGAGCATCCCCAGAGGCTCATTTGGAAAGTAAGTATTTTGAAAAAGGAGAAAGTGCAAAACCTCCTGTCCAGTGCTCTGTCATTGTTGGCCAGAGGGCTCTGCTCTCTCTAAGCAAGTTGGGAGATTCTCAGGTGGACATATTCAGAAAACCATTAGCCAGCAGTGCTAAGGAAGGGCTAGAAAGAAGGGCTATGGAAAGGCTCCAAATCATCTTTGTTTAGGATTATGCCTTCACTGGCCACGCACCTCTTTGAAGAGTGGTTCATTAACAGGGCAGCAGACTTCTTTGATGTCACAGGCTCCTTTTTCTTGCCCAACTTTTGAAAGAGTTGGGTTCCAATGACCATCTAACTAACCAGCAGATAAAGGTGTGAGACAAGTAACAGATGCATTTGTTGAATATCAAAGTGTTCTTGGTAATGGTCTTCAGGCTTTGATCCTCCATGTGAGAAGTGAGTTCCAATGAAATCCCCAGGATGGAATGAACTCAGGGCTCTAAGTAGGGCAGAAGTACGGTGTCTCCACAAATGAAGGCCACCCACACATAAGTTCCCAGCTGTGGACTGAAATATCCCAGGAAATCTGTTCTTTTGGAGCAGGTCCCTAGGACTACTACTTCTTACAGAAATTATTGATGGAGCTTCAATTCTTAGCTTTGAATGTTGGCACCCAGTGTATGAAGGAGATATACAATTTATTAATGGTTAACCTTGGTGAAATTAGCTTCCCAAAGGAGACTATTTGTTGTCATTCTGGTTACTTCAAGGAAATGGGGTGATTGTTTTTCTGTGTATCTTCTCCTTTCCTAAACACACGGATTACAGGGTAATTATACTGTTATTGGGAAACCAGTGATTGTGGACTGGACTCCTTATACAATGAGGGTACTGTAAGTGGTACAACCATTAGACACTCTGCCACCTTTGGTCTAGTTGTATGCTGCTTGAAAAGGTATACATGCTTGTCCTGTTGTCATTTATTCATAAATTCTGCATTGCACAGTGTGCCTCACCACTCCTGTAGAATCCACAGAGTAAGTTTGGGCTTTCGAGGAAACGCAATGGCAGATTTTCTTATGACCTGTGGAGACCTGTACATTAATGTCGATGGCTTACCTTTTGCATCTTGAAAGTTTTAACTGTAAGTACCGAACATACTAGTGAGATCTACAGTAAACCAGTATTACTTCCATGTTTAGGGCCAGTGGAAAATGGGAGGTGGGGGAGATAGCTGTTTTTCAAAGTAGCCTTCTTTAGGTTGTTATTAAAACAGGAATAATACTGGACCACGGGGCAATGTGATGTTTGTTCTTGGAAGAAGTTAACCCTTCATGGGATGTATTTTTCTCTCTTCTATGGCTCAGCTTACTAGGTACTCACTAGGGCCAAAGAAGAATGACACCAAGGTTGTTAGGGATAGGTCAGAGGCTTCCTAATGGGGTGATTGTGCCCCCTACGGGATACTTGGTAATAGCTGGACACATTTTTGGTTGTCAAATTGTGTGTGTGTGTGTGTGTGTGTGTGTGTGTGTGTGTGTGTGTGTGTCTATTGTACTCCTGGCTTCTGGTACCCCTGTTTCCCCGAAAATAAGACAGTGTCTTATATTAATTTTTTCTCCCAAAGTTGCGCTAGGTTTTATTTTCAGGGGATGTCTTATTTTCAGGGAAACATGGTATTTTCACTGTAGATGTACCTGGATGGCTGACTTTCTTTTTCAGCTCTGCTCCTGCCATTACTCTTGGCAACTTCAAATCCACATGGATGATGCTTGGACACAGACCTCTGCATTTGGGTAGTTTTACTTCTATAACCTTTCCATCCACCCCATTTCATTCATCTGTCTGCATGGTAATTTTTAGACTTACCATTCTCTGGCTCGATCCCCATTGTGGCAGCCTGCTCACTTGTCACTCCCACTCCAGTCATCCTTCTTGCCCTATCCTGCCTCTCTTGACACTGGCTTCATGCACCCTGAATCCGACCCACCTGACTTCAATTACAGGTGTGTCCCTGTCATCACTGCTCTGTGTGTACCCTTGATGCTCCTGGCAAAACTCCAGCTCTGCTTAGCTCCAAGCTCACCCTACTATACCCCTGTGACCAAGCAGGGAAACAACCTTGCTACAGTTCTTGTCCAAAGCTCTTAAATGAGAGCTTGATTCCCTGCTTCTGAGATGCTTGCTCTACACATTCCCTCTCTTCTAAGTTATACCTGCCTCCTACTTCTCACTCTCAGCTGATGATTTGGTTTCTTATTTAAATGAGAAAAGAGAAGTGATAAAAATAAACTAGCTCATTGCCTGCACTTTATATATGTACTGACTTTCCTTATCATTACAATGGATTGACATTTCTGCTCCTCTCAAGGTGATCCCTCCTGTTGTGTCCTGGGTCCCCTCTATTCTCTTGGCCATAGACCTTGACATTGCAGTTAAGCCTTTTTCTCCTGCATCATTAATTTCCCCTTCCCTTCTGGATCATTCCGAACAGCCTAACATTCCAGACTTTTTTCCACTAAAAAGTCATTCTTCGACCCATCACCCATCACCCATGCTGTCATTCTTAGACCCACCACTTATTTTTCTCTTAATTTTCACAGCAAAACTCTTTATGAACAGCTGTTGGGACTATTCCACTTTTTTTAATTTTTAATTTAATTTATTTTTAATCTATTTTTTATTAAAGTATTATATGTGTTTATATCTTACCATTGCCCCCCCCCCCAATGTTTAGCATCCACTGGTTATTCTTACATGCATGCATACAAGTCCTTCGATTTATCTCCTATCTCCCCCACCTCTCCCTAAACTTCGTGTTGTAATTTGACAGCCTGTTTGATACTATACTGCCTCTGTATCTATCTTTTTGTTCATCAGTTTATAATGTTCTTTATTATCCATAAATGAGTGAGATCATGTGAGATTTTTTGTTCATTGACTGGGTTATTTCATTTAGCTTAATGTTTTCCAATTCCATCCAGGTTGCTGCAAATGGTAAGAATTCCTTTTTTATGGCAGCATAGTATTCCATAGTATAGATGTACCATAGTTTTCTAATCTAGTCATCTGCTGATGGGCACCTATGCTGTTTCCAAATCTTAGCTACTGCAAATTGTGCTGCTATGAACATAGGGGTGCATATATCCTTTAGGATTGGTGTTTCTAGTTTCTTAGGATATATTCCTAGGACTGGGATTACTGGGTCAAATGGGAGTTCTATTTTTAGTTTTTTGAGGAAATTCCATACTGTTCTCCACAGTGGCTGCATCAGTTTGCATTCCCTCCAGCAGTGCAAAAGGGTTCCTTTTTCTCTGCATCCTCGCCAACACTTGCTGTTTGTTGATTTGTTGATGATAACCATTCTGACAGGTATGAGATGGTACTGCATTATCATTTTGATTTCCATCTCTAGGATAATTAGTGACTTTGAGCATGCTTTCATGTATCCTGTGCACCAGAAGGTGGCCAGTTCGATGTCCAGTAGGGGTGTGTGCAGGAGGCAGCAGATCTAAGTTTCTTGCTCACATTAATGTCTCCTTCCCTCCCTTCCCCCCTCTTTCTCTTCCTCCCTCTTTTCGACCCCCTCCCTCCCACTCTCTCTGAAAAAGCAATGGAAAAACTATCCTCAAGTGAGAATCAACAACAGCAAAATATCTTGTGGTTTTGAGGAGTTAATCAGTGGTGATGTCAACTGATAGTGAGAGTCTGATGCTTTAGATATCTTGTTGGAACTCCAGTCAAGGTTGGTCCTAAAACTGATCCTAGCAACTTTGCTCGGTGTGAAGCACCTGCTCTCTGATGGCTCATCCACAGCCAGCTGGAACCTCCTAGGCCGTTCTAAAGGGACAGTGTAACAAAGTGATAAACTCACTCTGCTTTGAGACTTTCCTGGTGGGGTCTTTCCCTAAGGTGCCTGATATTGGGGTTCTGTTAGAAATCAGGTGATACTAAGAAATCTCCTTGCTGTCCCTATACTGATTCTGTTGTAAGTCCTACACTAGCCTGGTTCCTCCTTAATGTTTGTGTCATTATCCTGGGTTTGGGAATTCAAGCAAATCAAGCCTTGCCATCATGGATTTCCACCAACTAGTTCACTATGCTTTATAGCCAGAGACTGGGAAGGAATTTATTGCCTACTGTCTCTCATCTCCAGCCTGGCTTCCTTCCACCAGAACACTTAGCAATGAGGAAACTTTTTTTTCTCTACACCCTACCTCCCACCCCAATGGGGGTTGAATGGGGCAAATAAGCTTATTTATACTTTGATGTGCTTTTGAGACAAGTCCTGAGATTTGACTATTATCACTATGTTTCCTGAAAATTATTTGAAACAAACAACAAATCCAAGATGTACTATTATTGTTTATTTTTGTAGTAGTTATTAACAAAATCTATGTAATCCATAGGAATAACTCTCAGAAAAGGAAATAAAATTATAGTGAAGATAAATTAATGATGACTATGGTCTTAGTTCTTTTTGAAATCAGAGTTAAAGAAATGTTTTAGGTAATTTGCTTCATTGACATTGGCCTCAGTTTGCTAATTAGTAAAAATTGGGGCTAGAGAAGGTGAATTAGATGATCTCTAAGTACTCTACTCTCAAACATGAGTTTCAGTTTCTATACATGTCCTTTCCAATAGAAGACATGCCTTTGAAAATTTAAGCATTCTCTATTTGTGCCATAGTTAGTTTTAGTTATATATTATACTATAAATTTTAAGACAGACTATATATTTACAAAAAAAATTAACATTAAATCTTTTCTGGAATAAGGTGAGAATAAAATAGATAGATATAAAGTTTAATTTCGAGTAGATAATTAATTTGGAATATTTTTACCCTTGACTCAGATTTCTGGATTTTGCTAAGAATGTGGAAAATACCTTTGCAATCACAGTAGTTATATTTGGTTTTCCTGACTCTGTAAGATTTTTATAAAGGCTGATTAGGTAATTGAACTCAGGGCATGCCTTGCCAAAGTAGCAAACATGTTACACTGCTATTCTTATCACTAATAGTCATTAGAACTCTAAATTGCATCACTTTTCTTTTATATAGATTATCAGTCACTGGAATCATTTCAGGTCAGTGTTACCATTTCCCCCCTTGGCATTAAAGCAAATTTACTAAGCTAATATATTACCTTGCTTTTAAAATATAAGCATTGATTGGCAAGATCATGCCAAGCATCTTGCGCAATTCTCCTGGAAGCTGTAAAATCTAATCTGAATGGGAAAGCAGGAACAAGTTTTACAGGTGTTCAAGTAATACACGTGAGATTGCTTTCTTTAGTGCTGTCCAGTTATCTTTGTAGCAGTTTTTTTTTTTTTTTAATAATTGGAACTAGATCCATAAGGTTCTGATTATTTCAGGCAGATTAGGAAATAAATTTAAATATTTGATCCTTCTTACTAATACATGGTGGTAAACTAAAATTTTCTTTGTTATTACAACATTTCCAATAGTTATCATTCATTCTTTTTTCCTTCTTTTCATAGAAGAGCAATTGATTCCATCGAGATCACCTTTTCAGCAACTATTCTCATCCACACCCTTTTAAAAAAGATATGTAAATGGCTCTCAGTTTAGAGAAAAGCATATTTGCTCAACTAGCCCATGTCTAGGTATTATCCAAACCAGATTCCCTTTATTGTTCTACTTCTCAAACAATTGGTCTATATAGACTGTCTCCATTTTTAAAGTCATCTGTTCCTTAGTTACCTGCTTCTATTGCACTTCTGAAGGCCACCAGTCACTTAGCAAAACATCTGGTCTTTCCTCCACCTTCTTTCTCTTGATCTCCTTGTAGTATTTGGTACCAATGATCACACTCTGTTCTTTAAAAACTATCCCCCCCTGAGCCCTGGCAACATCAATGTTTCTTGGTCTTCTTTCTCTTTACTAACTCTCTTTTCCTCTTTTCTCTTCCTTGGGGGTGCTCTCCAAAGCCAATGTTCCCATCAATATTAGCAGTTCCTTGTCCCCAGAAAACAATCTTTTTCTCATGACTTCAGCTATTACTTCAAAGCTGAGATTCTCATCTCTAGATCTGGTTTGCTTCAGCCTTACATTTTGATCACTTCCCAAGCATCTTTGCTTGGATATATCCCAGTCATCTCAAACTCAGCATGTCCAAAACCACAAAATGCAATTCATTTCCTTTCCCAACTTTTTTATTTCCATGAATGGTGTCTTATTTTTCTAATTAAATAGTTTCAGAATCTTAAAATAACTTTTATATTTTTTCTCTCATACCTGCATCCTAGATGATAATAAGTATTTGCCATTTTTATAAGATTCCATATCACTCCTCAATATGACTGATAAGTTATTCCTCAATACGATTGATAAGATTGTAACTTGCTTATAGAGACATATTAAATTTGAGTGATTTGACCAGTAGCCACAGAACAGTAATCATACCAAAACTGGAAGGATAATTATGATACTTTCAGTTAGTGTTTAGGGTCTAAAGTAACTTCCCATCTGTCTACCTACTGGTGCTTACTTACCTCTGGATGGACCCACCTCTGTCTCAGGATTTCTCAGCCTTAGTGCTATTGACATTTTTGCTTGGATAATCTTTTGTTGTTGGGGGCTGTCCTGTAATATTGCAGAATGTTGAGCATTATCACTGGCTGATATCCAATATATGCCAGAGGCATCCCCATCCTTTGTGTGACAACCAAAAATATTTCCAAACATTGCCAGCTATCTCTCAAAGCCAGAGAGGGAGTGTTGGGGGCTAAATCTTCATTGAGAACCACTGCATTTTCCTATCTCCAACATTGCTCAATAAAAATATCCTATTCCCAACATTGTTCTAACCTTTCATAACTAAAAATAGATGCTATTTTATTCTAAAATGTGTTATTAATGTTTTTCTAAATAATTAAGTGTTCTGTTTGTAATGTTATAATATTCAGTACACACTGTCTATGTATATTTATTTATTGTTTTAAAAAATACCAGTTGGAGAAATTGGACAGGCTTTTATCTGTGGCTTCTGGTTAGAGGATTTAACACAGTGAGGAATTAAGTGGCACCAAGGAAAGAGCCTTGCCCCGTGGAAATTGAAAGGTGTTTTATTTACAAATGCTGTATCAGAGTGCGGATAGCCCTCCTGGGTTCAAAGTACAGACCCACCACTTTACTTGTTTTGAGAAGAACATTCCAAAAATTTGCCAAGATTTTGTGTACTCATTTTAAAAATGAGAGTAATTATACCTATCTCAAGGCATTGTTGTAAGTTGTAAATAAAAAGCACTTAAAGCCCTGGACACAATGCCTGGATTTGTGTGACAACCAAAAATATTTCCAAACATTGCCAGATGTCTCTCAAAGCCAGAGTGGGAGTGTAGGGGGCGAAATCTGTTGTAACACCATGATAAATGTTAACTTTCACTTTTAAAAATATATTTTTATTGATTTCAGAGAAGAAGGAAGAGGGAAAGAGAGAGACAGAAACATCAATGATAAAAGAACAAGGGACAGGCCACTTGCTCCACATAAGTACAGTGGAATTGCTCTGGTTAAAGTCAGGTAGGAGATCTGAACCCAGCTGTGCAGGCCCTCTCTCCATGCTGAGGACCAGCCATCAGCCATGCTTTTTATTGGGTGGTTACCCTAGGCTCCCCCCATTGCTGACACCAGCCAGTGAATTCAGTGTAACTATATTGTGGCTTTTAGATAGTTGGTCTGAAGCTGCACATACAGCATTTGAAGTAGTGTATCGGTTTGGTTAACAGTTTTCATATTTATGCAAATTGTGCTTCTAAGATGTAGAGACATCTAAGCTCACACTTGTGAGCTCACAATTAAGGGAGTGGGATTGTGCACTGTGAGGTCATTTTTTCCCATTGAAGTTGCTTTCCTGAAAACTGATGACCATTGGTTTATCATTAGTTAATTAAAGTGTATTTATTAAACCTACTTTGTAATCAAAACTAGCCTCAGTACTGCAAGCAGTACCATTCAATTTAAAGCATACTTCTGCCCTTTCAGATATTAAAATCTAAATAAAGAGAGAGGTCTACCACACACGTGAATAGCTGAAAGCCCATGATATGTAATAAAAAAAAAAAACACATGAAGATTGGAATCAGATAAAAGCTGAGTTTGAATTTCAACTTAACCACCTTCTAGTTCTTTATTTGGATAATAATGTTTTTCTAGTGGAATGTTTGCACAGATTAAATAAAGCAACTTTGCAAATTACCTAGTACAATGTATACTTACACATCATAAAACATTTTTTATAGATAAAAAAAAATTACTTTTTTTTCTTTGTTGCTGCATTGTGCAAAAGTGGTTGGTTAGATTTTCATTAGATGGAAAGGGATGTTTGGGATGTTTGATTTAAATATAAGCTAAGATCAATACTCTGTTAGTTGTGGGTGTGACCTCATATGCCGGGTCTGAAACCAGACCTCTCCTTGGTCTCACTTAGCCCAGTTATAATGATGGGGCTGTACTCTGGTCCCAGTGTCAGTATTTCTTTAGAATCTTCCTAGAACTTAGGGAGTTTCAGGCTTACTCTTCTAGTGGTCCTGTAGGTGTGAGACTTGAGGCCCTAAGCTCAGCTTCCTAGCCTGCCTAGCCTCTCCCGGCCACCACTCCAAAACCCCTTGAGATGAGCTTGTTTCCAGTCCTGGCCCTTTTGAGGCTTCCACACCTTGCCTCTTAGACTATGACAACACCCTGTTTAAAATGCCCTATAAGAGAACATTATGTGGCATAGATATTTGTCAATGCTATAAGAAGGAAGTGGTAGCCCCTAAAAGTAGCTCATTTTGAAGACAGATGGCAAAGTCAGCCCCCTTCAGTGTGAGGAACTGACAGAGGGATGTTTGTTATACAGGGGAGGAAGTATCAGAGGTTCAGGTTCCAGATGGCTCTGGGAGAATAAATAACTGTACATAGAATCATGAGGGGGCGGGGGTAGCTTAAATTCTGCAAACATTTACTGTGTCAGGCAGCCTATCGGCTTTGGGGATACAGAATGGAAGAAGACTCAGGCTGCAGTGGAGAAGACTCAGACTGCAGCCTGGCCAGATGGGCAGGTAGTCATTCAGCTACTAGGGCCACATAATGGTCTGAGTTCAAAGGCAAGCACATGTTTAGATAAGTACAGCAGTTAATTAGTGACAAGGCTATGCAACTCATGCTTAGAATTTTTTTTGTCTTACTCTTTTTTTTTTTTTTAAATCCTCACTTGAGGATATATTTTTAATGCTTTTTTTGTTTGTTTTGTTTATTTGATTTCTAAAGAGAGTAGAAGGAAGGGAAGAGAGGGAGAAAGAAAGAGAAAGATTGATTGGTTGCCTTCCATATGTGCTGGACCAGGGCCTGGAATTGAGCCTGCAACCAAGGTACATTCCCTTGACCAGAAATCAAACCCGTGACCCTTCAAAAGGAGGATCAATGCTCTAACCGTTGAGAAACACAGATGAGGGCTTTTTTCTCTCTTAGTCTTAACAGGTATAGTTAAAAAAAATAACTGAGTTGCTAAAAATACCATTTTTTTGCTAGGAAATATTTTCTGTAGAAAAACCACCAATGAGTATGTTGAGATATATAGATATATCCTCTCATACCTAAAAACATCCACCCAATGGGCACCATCATTCTCCTGGCAGCAATTATTAAGGGTGAATGCATTGATGGTGAGTTTATATGTTAGAAAATTTACAAAATGTTTTTATCAATATGCATATTATAATCCTACCTAATAAAAGAGTAATATGCAAATTAACCACCACTCCACTACACTCACAATTCATGCCCACCAGCCACGCCCACCAGCCAATCAGAGTGAGTATGCATATAAACCCAACCAAGATGGCTACAGCCACAGGAGGGAGGCTTGGGTTTCCCAGGCAACTAGAACATCCTCCAGACCCAGGCTGCTCCTAGCCTGTAGGCTCTTAGGCCCTGAGCAGCAGGGGTCTCAGAACACCCCCTGGCCACTCAGAGCCTATGAGTGCAGACCCCAAGTGGCTGGGGGTGGGGCAAGAACTTGTGAATACTCCAGCACCAAGAGGTGGTTTGGTCCACGTCCCCAGCCTGGGGTCTCAGGTCAGCAGCAGCTCCCGCACCCACACAGAGATCCCCTCCTTGCCCAGCCTGGGTTCTCAGCCAGGTAGATATGGAGGACTCTTAAATGTTTCTTTATATATATATATGTTTTACAGAGAGGAAGGGGAAGGGATAGAGAGCTAGAAACATCTATGAGAGAGAAACATTGATCAGCTGCCTCCTGCAAACTCCCCACTGGGTATGTGCCCCCAGCCAAGGAACATGGACTTGACTGGAATCGAACCTGGGACCTTATCTAATAAAGAGGGAATATGCAGAGGAGGGCATTTGGGGGTGACCGGGTTGTCAAGGGAGGGCAGTTGGGGATGATCAGGCCAGAAGGAGAGCAGTTAGGAGTCAATCAGGCTGGCAGGGGAGCAGTTGGGGATGATCAGGCAGACAGGTGAGCAGTTGGGAGCAAGCACTCCAGGATTGTGAAAGGGATGTCCGACTGTCTATTTAGACCCAATCCCATAAATGAGCAGTTGGACATCCCTCTCACAATCCAGGACTGCTGGCTCCCAACTGCTTGCCTGCCTGCCTTCCTGATTTCCCCTAACTGCTTCTGCCTGCCAGCCTGATCACCCCCTAACCACTGCCCTGCCAGCCTGTTTGCCCCCAACTTCCCTCCTCTGCTGGCCTGGTCAGCCCTAACTACCCTCCCTTGAAGGCTTGATCACCCCCAACTGCCCTTCCTTGCAGACCTGGTCCCTCTCAACTGCCCTCCCTTGCAGGCCTGGTCTCTCCCAATTGCCCTCCTCTGCTGGCCATCTTGTGGTGGCCATCTTGTGTCCACATGTGGGCAGGATCTTTGACCACATGGGGGCAGCCATATTGTGTGTTGGAATGATGGTCAATCTGCACATTACTTTTTATTAGATAGGATAGAGGCTTGGTGCACAGGTGGGGGCCAGCTGGTTTGCCCTGAGGGTGTCCTGGATCAGGGTGAGGGTTTCCTTGGGGCATGGGGTGGCCTGGTTGAGGGGCCTGTGGTGGTTTACAGGCCAGCCATGACCCCTGGTGACCCAAGCGGAAGCTCTGGTATCTGGAATTTATTTACCTTCTGCAATTGAGACTTTGTAGCTTGGAGTGGAGCCAAGCCTCCTGCTAGCTCTGCCCGATTCTAATGGGACTTATGTACCTTCTATAATTGAAACTTTGTAGCCTTAAGCAGAGGCCTGGGCCAGCCAGAGTGTCATTGCTTCCTTTGTTGCCAGGGGAAACCCTATCCTGCTCTCTCCAGTTCCATGGCAGCCACCATTTTTATTGGGATTTATCTTCTATAATTGAAATGTTGTAGCCTTGAGTGGAGGCCTAGACTGGCAAGGGTATGTGGAAAGCTTGGCTTCCTCTATTGCTGGGGAAACCCAAGCCTCTCAAGTGCTCTCTGTGGATGCAGCCATCTTGGTTGGGGTTAATTTGCATACTTGCTCTGGTTGTGGCTTGAGCAGAGTGATGGTTAATTTGCATATTGCTCTTTTATTAGGTAGGACATATATTGTTTATGGAATTAAAGAAACTTTATCTACTTTTAAAGTATATCTTTGTAATATTACTGTTGTGACTCCTGTTTTCAACTTGTTTATATTTGCCTGATATATTTTTGTCTACTCCTGCTATCTCTTTCCTCATGGATTCTGTCAATACATCAGAATTCTGGGGCTTTTGTTCTCCATAAACATATTTATTAATTTCAAATATAGGTACATTTATAATGCATATATACATACACACACACACACACACACACACACACACACAGAATAAATTTTACTTCACTTTAATGGTCAGTCTCTGTAAAGAATTTCATTAGTAAGACCCACTCAAGATCGGTCTAATTTTTTGTTTTGAAATTTTGTGTTTTGTGTTTTGTGTTTTGTTAGATACCAAACAAGATATCTAATACGAAGTGCTGATATATTTTAACAACCAGCTGGGGAGAAGAGAGTGGAAGCTAAAAGGCTCTGATTTGTTGTTTTTGCTGATTTTTATACTGTAAATGCTGCTTGACTTCAAGCTATAGGTGTGACACCATTGATGTGGAGTTGGGAACACAGCACTGCACCTAATGGAAGTTTTTTATTTTATTTTATTTTATTTTATTTTATTTTATTTTATTTTATTTCAAAAGTAATCTGTCTATATTGTAGGAAACAAAGAAAAATATAAAGAAGAAGAAGGGGAAAAAAGCAGCTATAATGCCCACTTGTGATAGCCGTTGTCAACTTTATGGGGTCAATTTTCTTTTAATATTTTATGTGGTTGAAATGCTACTGAGTCAGAGTATCCTGTTCTTTGTTTTAATAATATATCATAATTGGAGGTGACCTTAATTCATTCAGTAGCTTACTTCACTGCAGTGAATACCTTTGTGTGTGAAGCTTTACAGATGATTTCTTCTTTCAAAATATTTTTAATTGTTTACAGTATTACATATATTAGTACATATATCTCTATTTCTTCCCCCATTGACTTTCCCCAGCCTCCCCTACCCCCTATCGCATGCCCTCATCCAACCCCCCAGTGTCTTGTATCCTCTGGAGTGCTTATATGAATGGATACAAATCTTTTGGTTGATCTATTTCCCTCCCTTCCCAATACTCCCCAGCCTTCCCGCTATAATTTAACAGTCTGTTCAGTGCTTTATTGCCTCTGTATCTATCTTTTTATTCATTAGGTTATAATGTTATTTCTTTTCTATAAATGAGTGAGATTATGTGGTATTTTTATTTTATTGCCTGGCATATTTCACTTAACATAATGCTTTCCAAGTCCATCCATGCTGCTGCAAATGGTAAGAATACCTTCTTTTTTATAGCAGTGTAGTATTCCATTGTGTATATGTACCATAGTTTTCTAATCCACTCATCTGTTGATGGGCATTTAGGGTGTTTCCAAATCTTGGCTATCGTGAATTGTACTGCTATGAACATAGGGGTGTATATATCCTTTCTGATTGGTGTTTATAGTTTCTTGGGATATATTCCTAGAAGTGGGATTACTGGATCAAATGGGAGTTCCATTTTTTGTTTTTTGAGGAAACTCCATACTGTTCTCCACAGTGACTGCACCAGTCTGCATTCCCACCAGCAGTGCACAAGGGTTCCTTTTTCACCCCATCCTTGCCAGCACATGTCGTTTGATGATTGCCATTTTGACAGGTGTGAGATGGTACAACATTGTAGCTTGATTTGCATCTCTCGGATAATTAGTGACTTTGAGCATATTTTCATATGTCTCTTGGCCTTCCTTCTGACTTCTTTTGAAAAGATTCTATTTATGTTCATTGCCCATTTTTATAGGATTATTTATCTTCCTTTTATTAAGTTGTATAAGTTCCCTGTAGATGTTGGACATTAAACCTTTATCAGTGATAACATTTGCTTATTTGTTCTCCCATACAGTGGGCTTTCTTATTGTTTTGTTGATGATTTCTTTTGCTGTGCAAAGCTTTTTATTTTGATGTAGTCCCATTTGTTTATGTTCTCTTTAGCTTCCATTGCCCTAGGGGCAGTATCATTGAAGAAATTGCTTCAGCATATGTCTGAGATTTCTCTGCCTGTGGATTCCTCTAGTATTTTTATGGTTTCCCATCTTATGTTTAAGTCCAGTATGCATTTTAAGTCTATTTTTGTGTATAGTGCAAGTTAGTGTCTAGTTTCATTTTTCTGCATGTATCTGTCCAATTTTCCCAACATCATTTATTAAAGAGACTGTCTTGTTGCCATGGTATGTTCATGCCTTCTTTGTCAAATATTAATTGAGCATATTGGTTTGAGCTGATTTCTGGATTCTCTATTCTATCCCATTGATCTATATGTCTGTTCATGTGCCAGTGCCAGATTGTTTTGAGAACAGAGGTTTAGAATACAGCTTGAAACCTGGTATTGAGATCCCACGTTTGTTCTTATTTCTCAAGATTGCTGTGGCTATTTGGGGTCTTTTTTTAATTCCAGATGAATTTTTGGAGAGTTCTTTCTATGTCTGTAAAATACGCTGTTGGTATTTTAATGGGGAGTGCATTGAATCTATAGATTGCTTTGGGTAGTATAGACATTTTAAAGATGTTGATTCTACCAATCCATGAACATGGTATGTTCTTCCATCTGTCCACATGTTCCTCTATCTTAGGGGTGTCGAACTCAATCAGAGAAGGGGACAAAATCTAAAATCCGGCCTAAATCGCGGGCCGAATGGTTTACTGAACAGTCATAAACTGACAATGTCATAAACTGACAGCGGAGTGCAGTGATGACAGCGTGGTGCGGGCCACATTGCAAGGCCTGGCGGGCTGGATTTGGCCCGCGGGCCTTGTGTTTGACACATGTGCTCTATCTCTTTTTTCAGTGTCTGTAGTTTTCCATGTACAAGTCTTTTACCTCCTTAGTTAAGTTTATTCCTAGGTATCTTACTTTTTTGGTTTGATGGTAAATGGGATTGCCTTTTCAGTCTCTCTTTTTGTAAGTTCACTATTGATGTATAGAAATGCCACAAATTTCTTGGTGTTAATTTTGTATCCTGCTACATTGCCGAATTCATTTATTAAGTCTATTGGTTTTTTGATGGAGTCTTTCAGTTTTTTTATGTACAATATCATGTCATCTGAAAATAAGGATAGCTTTACTTCTTTTCCAATTTGGATACGTTTCATTTCTTCTTCTTGTCTTATTGCAATGGCTAATACTTCTATCAATAGTACTATGTCAAACAGGAGTGGTGAGAGTGGGTATCCCTGTCTTCCTCCTGTTCTTAGAGAGAATGGTTTTAGTTTTTGCCCATTGAGTATGATGTCAGCTGTAGGTTTATCACATATGGCTTTTATTATGTTGAGGTATGATCCTTATAATCCCACCTTGCTGAGAGCTTTTATCAAGAAAGGATGTTGGATTTTGTCAAATGCTTTTTTCTGCATCAATTGATATGACTATGTGATTTTTATCTCTCAATATGATTTCCAATTTTATGCCACTGTGATCTGAGAAGATGCTTGATATTTCTATCTTCTTGAGTTTGAAGAGACTTTGCATATGACCCAACATATGATCTATCTTTGAAAATGACTCATGTGCACTTGAGAAGAATGTATATTCTGTGGCTTTGGGGTGAAATGTTCTGAATATGTCAATTAATTCCATCTGCTCTAGTGAGTCATTTAAGATTGATGTTTCTTTGCTGATTTTTTGTTTAGAAGATTTGTCCAATGATGATAGTGGGGTATTAAAGTCTCCTAATATGATTGTATTGCTGTCAATCTCTCCCTCCATATCTTCCAGGAGGTATATATATATATATATATATATATATATATATATATATATATATATATATATATATATTTGGGCACTCCTGTATTGGGTGTGTATATATTTACTAGAGGTATTTCTTCTTGTTGGATTGCTCCCTTTAGTATTATGAAGATAAGATAAGGCCTTCCTTATCTTTTGTTATATCCTTCACTTTGAGATCTAATTTGTCAGATATAAGTATTGCTACTGCAGCCTTTTTTTCCTTTCCATTAGCCTGAAAACCTTCTTCCATCTCTTCACCCTCAGTCTGTGTGCATCTTTTTTTCTGAGGTGGGTTTCTTTTAGAAAGCAGATATATGGGTCTTGTTTTGTTATCCAGTCCATTACCCTCTGTCTTTTGATTGGGACATTTAATCCATTTACATTTAAAGTTATTATTGATATGTACTTATTTTTCACCATTTTTTTTCTTTACCAATTTATTCCTTCTTAGCTTCCCATTTCTTTTTTTTTACAGCAGACCCTTTAACATTTCTTGCATTGCTGGTTTGGTGGTAATAAATTCCCTTAATCCTTTATTGCTGTGAAGCTCCTGATTTCACCTTCAATTTTGATTGGTAGCATTGCTGGATACAGTATTCTTGGATTCAGACCCTTCCTTTGCATGAACTTGTGTATTTCATTCCATTCCCTTCTGGCCTGAGTTTCTGTTGAGAAATCAGCTAGTCTAATGGGGGTTCCTTTGTATTTAAATTTCTGTCCCACTCTGGCTGCTTTTAAGATTCTTACTTTGTCATTGTTGTTTGCAAATTTAATTATAATGTGCCCTTGTGTCAGTCTTTTGGGGTTTATTTTGCTTGGGACTCTGAGCTTTTTGGATTTGTATGGGGTTTTTTCTTCCCTATATTAGGGAAATTTTCTTTCATTATTTCTTCAAACAGGTTTTCTATTCCTTGTTCAGCTTCCTCTCCTTCTGGAACCCCATTTATGCAGATTTTTTTGTTTCCTATTGTCCCAAATTTCCCTTAGGCTCTACTTCTGCTTTTTAAATTCCGCCCCCCCCACCCCCACCCCCCCCCCCCCGGAAGCTGCTCTTCTTGGGTATTTTTCCCCATCTTGTCTTCTAGCTGACTGATGCGATCCTCTGCTTTTTCTAGTCTACTCTTGATGCTTTCTATTGAGTTCTTTGTAGCAGTGATGTTATTTTTCATTTCTTCTTGGTTCTTCATTTCCTCTTGGTTCTTTTTTTTTTTTTAATATATTTTATTGATTTTTTACAGAGAGGAAGGGAGAGAAATAGAGAGCTAGAAACGTTGATGAGAGAGAAATATAGACCAGCTGCCTCTTGCACACCCCCCACCGGGGATGTGCCCACAACCAAGGTACATGCCCTTGACCGGAATCGAACCCGGGACCTTTCAGTCTGCAGGCCGACGCTCTACCACTGAGCCAAACCGGTTTTGGCATCCTCTTGGTTTTTACTAATATTGTTGAATTTGTCTTCCATTCTTTACAGCCACCTTATGACCATTTCTCTGAATTCTTTCTCTGACAGGTTGCTTTTCTCCATTTTGTCTACTTCTTTTTCTGGTGATGCCTACTTTTCTTTTATATGTGGGCTTTTTTTTTTCTTTGTTTCCCCAGGGTCTCTCTTCTCAGGATGTCTGGTTGGTTATGTAATTCTCTCTCTCCTTTCTTTGATTTAAAAGCATAAAATAGAACACAACCAGGTACAATACACTAGGCACTGAATAGAAATGTATTCAAGATATTACTAACTCCAAATAAAGATGACCACCTGAGAAAGGCAAGTTAGAGGATAGGAAAGAAAATAAAAGAGGGAGAGAAAAAAGAAAGGAGTGCAAAAATGAAATTGGGAAAAGGGAAAAAAATGTAAGAGAGAAAAGAAAGAGGTTAAGAAAGAAGAAGGGAACAAACTATGTATATGGGGAGAAAACTCCAATAGAACAGCCACTATTCCCAACAAATTCCAGTAACAAGTACATGGAAATGAATACAAACTACAAACAACACTAATATCAAGTGAGGGGAGAGAAAACAGAAGCAAAAAACAAACAAGAACAAAACAACAACAAAAAAAGAATAAGCAAAACAATCTCACAAAAAGCATTAAAAGTTGATATAATCAACAATCAAGCAAACAACAACAAAAGGAGAAAGAGAAAAACAATTTTTTTTTTTTTTTTTTTTTTTTTTTGTATAGTGAAGACAGAGAAGAGAATGCTGTGTATGAACTTGGAACAGAGAATTGGAAATTATATATATAAGTAGGGTGAAATTTTAATAGGGGGTAAAAAAAACAGGGAAAATCTAAAGCAGGAAAAGGGTAAGAGAAATAGGACAACAAAAGGGGAAAATTTAGGAAGAGAGTGATGGCATAAAGGTAAAGTTGAGAGAGTAAAATGATGCTAAAAGAAAGATGAAAATAGAATGTAGAACACTAAACCCAAAGTAAAATAAAGGGAAAATAAAATGAAACTTACAAAAAGGTAAAGTAGTAATAATACTGATTTAAAATAAAAAATGTAATAATTAAAAAGGTAAAATCAAGTGAGAAAAAAATTAAAAAAATTATTTCTTAAGTAAAAGATGAAAAAATAAATAAAAATGTGCATTCACTTCCTTACTGTTCTATTTGGCACTCCTGTTTTTTAGTCAGGACAGTATTGAAGTTCCCAGGGTTCCACTGCTCCTCAGTATTGTAAGCCAGTCCTGATTTTTAAACAGGCAGTGAGTCTTGATTTATTGTATTCTTTTATTTGTGTTTACACAAGAGTAAACTTGTGATTCAACCCCTGGATGGCAGTGTTTCTGGATTGACCTCTGGGTCTATAGGTTCTCTCCAGCCAGTGCTTAGATTCTGCTTTCTCTGTGGCACTCAATACTGGTTTGTTGGAGTGGGTTGCCCTAGAGCTGGTTCTCTGATGGTTATTCCCTGCTCTAATCCCCAGGTTCCAGAAAAATAACTTTCCCCTGCAGTCTCTTAGGCTTTCCCCAATTGGATGATCCTATGTATTGGGCTTAGTAATCAGAAGCAAGGATTTAAAGATGAAAAATAAAAAAATAAAAAAGCCAGTGGAAGTGTGCAAACTTCAGGGCTGTGCACAAGTATGCGCAGTCTCTTTTCCCCCTTGGGGCTACTCAGCTGGCACACTTTTAAAATTTTTAGTTTGTCCTTTTGTGTCAGATCAAAATAGTTACTTTTTAGAGTTCTCTTTGGTTAGCAGCTCTGAGGACCCCCTTCCGCATTCACAGATCACGCCAGCCCCAACAGCAACAGATTTTTTTTAGACTTTCCTCAGTCCGGTCCTCCAGCTCCCGCACTATGCACATTTCTCTCTCCTGTCAGGACCAGAGACCTCACCTTATCCTAGGAGAAATCTGACCTTTCCATGATGGAGTGTAGAGCTCCTCTGAATCCACGTGTTTGCACCAATTGGGGACTGGTGTTCTGGAGTTCACAGCTGTTCAGTGGGTGCTGTAGTTGTAGATTTTCAGGCTTCCAAAAACATCCACTTTCCCCTTCAAGATGGCGTGGTCTCCATGTCTGAGCCAGTTGCTCCAGGAGGAAACCCAGCAGCAGTGGGGGCTGCCTGGTCAGGGGAACCCAACCCCTTCAAACAGTTCCTCACCATCTCTTGGAGTATAGATGTCCCTCAGCTCACCAGCAAACACTCCCCATGTGACCATCAGCTATTCTTTCTATCTGCTTCGGGACAAGAGTAGGGACACGTCTCTCTATTCTGCCACCATTTTTTCGCCTCTTCTAATGGAAGTCTTGATATTTTATTCCCAGGGTGAGTTTTAGGAAGCAACCCAGATTTCTGTTCATGCCAGCAGCCCCACCTCACTAGACAAGTGTGCATTACTGGATGTGGCATAAAAGTAACATGAACAACTTGATAAACAAGTTTCACAGACACATTCCTGTGGTTTGCTAGTTGTTTTTAGCAACTTAGCCACACTTCATGTTTCTAATTACAGGGCTTTATTTTCATTTTTTAAAACAGTGTGGTCGTGACATAGGTAATCTCTATAGGGTACATTCTCTGTGAGTCTCTCTTAGCAAATCCAATACAGTTATAGTCTGCATATGCTGACACTTCAAATAATTTACATTTTCATGCTGTAAAGCTCAGTAAAGATTTTTAGCACCTTTATTTAGTATGGGTAAGGGGAGTGCTAAAAGGGTGAAGCAAGTTGCTTAAGGACCACTGGCTAATTATTAGCAGAGTTGGAACCTAGAACATTTGCATTTTAAATCTGTCTGGTTTTCTCACTACATTTACCAAATGTTAATAGGATTTAATTTGTATGGTTATAGAGTCAATTAGGCTATTATACTGGGAAAAACTGCCATTATCCTAATAAGAAAATATTAGTCTAAAAATTTAACTTTAAAAGTCTTTCTGTGAAGTTTGAATTATATAGTTAAGAAAACAAGATTTAAATTAGATCATTTTAAGGAAAACGTGGTGAAAATTTATCAGACCAGAAACTGAGACATAGTGAAATGATTTGCCCAGGGTTGGTCACAGGGCCATTAGTGGCTGGGCCAGCACTGGGGCCCATGATTCCCCTTCATCTCTACTGCACGCATCCTCAGATAGCTTTGCTGGAGGTGCCACATAGTGACTGATGCTCCAGGAGCACTGCATTGGGGCACAGAAGAAAAGCCTGGACCTAGAAATTAGAAAGGGAGGGGTCTCATTCTCAAGACAATATTCTTTGAGCATTGGCTGCACCAGGACCTGCTGGTGGGACTGGGAGCCCAGCAGGCTCCTGTGCTCCCAGAAGCATCACTGAATCTCCAGGGTTAGGGAGAGGTTAGGTAAGAATATATGTGCAGTTTGCTTTATTCAAAACCCTTGTTTTTAAAAAGGCAATTTATAAATTTTAAAGACTGATTTTTGTTGTCATTATTAAGTTGTATGAATTCTTTATATATATTTTAGCTATTACCCTCTTATTTGATATATGATTTGTGAAGTTTTTCTTCCATTCTATAGGTTGCCTTTTATTTCTCTCATTCTTTTTAAAATTTATTATTATTGTTTAAAGTATTACATATGTCTCCTTTTCCTCCATCCACCCCTCCCTGGCCACTCCCACCCACCCCACCACCCCAAGGACAAGCCCCCTCTGCCCCAGTGTCTATGTCACTGGTTATGCTAATATGCATGCATACAAGTCCTTTGGTTGATCTCTTACCTCTCCTCCACCCGCTACCACCACTGACTTCCCTCTGAGGTTTGATGGTCTGTTGGGGTTTCTCTGTCTCTGGATCTATTTTTGTTCATCAGTTTATGTTGTTCATTATATTCCACAAATGAGTGACATCATGTGATATTTACTTTTCTCTGACTGCCTTATTTTGTTTAGCATAATGCTCTCCATTCATGCTATTGCAAATAGTATAAGTTCCTTCTTTTTTATAGCAGTGTAGTATTCCATTGTATAGATGTACCACAGTTTTCAAATCCACTCATCTGCTGATGGGCACTTAGGCTGTTTCCAAATCTTAGGTATTGTAAATTGGGCTGCTATGAACATAGGGGTGCATATATCCTTTCTGATTGGTGAAGTGTGCTTAATGGGTCAAATGGAAGTTTCATTTTTAACTTTTTGAGGACTCTCCATACTGTTTTCCACAGTGACTACACAAATCTGCATTTCCACCAGCAGTCCAAGAGGGTTTCTTTTTCTCTCCATCCTCTCAAGCACTTTGTTGATTTGTTAATGATAGCCATTCTGACAAGCGTGAGATGCTACCTCATTGTCGTTTTGATTTGCATCTCTCAGATGATTAGTGACTTTGAGCATGTTTTCATATGTCTTTTGGCCTTCTGTATGTCCTCTTTTGAAAAGTGTCTATTTAGGTTCTTTGCCCATTTTTTGATTGGATTATTTTTCTTCCATTTGTTAAATTGTATGAATTCCCTGTAAATTTTGGAGATTAAACCCTTATCAGAGATAACATTGACAAATATGTTCTCCCATGCAGTGGGCTTACTTGTTTTGTTGATGGTTTCTTTTTCTGTGTAGTAGCTTCTTATTTTGATGTAGTCCCATTTGCTTATTTTCTCCTTAGTTTCCATTGCCATAGGAGCTGTATCAGTAAAGATATTGCTACAACATATGTATATTTTGCTACCTCTGGATTCTTCTAAGACTTATGGTTTCCTGTCTTATGTTTAAGTCTTATATTAATTTTGAATTTATTTTTGTGTATGGTGTAAATTGGTGGTCTAGTTTCATTTTTTTGCATGTATCTGTCCAATTTTCCTAACACCATTAAATGAAGAGACTGCCTTGTCTCCATTGTATGCTCTTGCCTCCTTTGTCAAATATTAATTGAGAATTTTGGCTTGGGTCTATTTCTGGGTTCTCTGTTCTGTTTCTTTAGTCTATATGTCTGTTTTTCTGCCAGTACCAGGCAGTTCTGAGAACAGTGACTTTGTAATATAGCTTGAAATCTGATGTTGTGATCCCTCCAACTTTGTTCTCCTTTTTCAGGATTGCTGTGGCTATTTAGAGTCTATTTTTATTCCACATGAATTTTTGGAGTGTTTGTTCTAGGTTTGTGAAATATACTGTTGGTATTTTAATGGGGATTGCATTGAATCTATAGATTGCTTTAGGTAGTATTAACATTTTAATGATGTTGATTCTACCAATACATGAACACGGTAGAAGACATTTGTTTATGTTTTTGTCTAACTTTTTTTTTCAATGTACTGTAGTTTTCTGAGTACAACTCTTTTACCTCCTTAGTTAAGTTTATTCCTAGGTACCTTAATTTTTTTGTTGCAATGGTAAGTGGAATTGTTATTTTATTTTAGTTTCTCTTTCTGTGAGTTCTTTATTGGTGTATAAAAATGTCATAGATTTCTGGGTGTTAATTTTGTATCCTGCTACATTACCAAATTTATTTATTAGTTCTAGTAATTTTTTGATGGAATTTTTAGGGTTTTCAATGTACAATATCATGTCACCTGTGAAAAATCACAGTTTTACTTCTTCTTTTCCAATATGGATACCTTTTATTTCTTCTTCTCTGATTGCTTTGGCTAACACTTCCAGTACTATGTCAAACAGGAGTAGTGAGAGTGGGCATCCTTGTCTAGTTCCTGTTATTAGGGGGAATGGTTTTAGTTTTTTCCCATTGAATATGATGTTGGCCCATAGGTTTGTCATATAAGGCTTTTATTATGTTGAGGTATGATCCCTCTATTCCCACTTTGCCGAAAGTTTTTAATCAAGAAATAGTGTTGGATTTTGTCAAATACCTTTTGATATGATCATGTGTTTTTGTCTCTCTGCCTTTTTATTTGAATTATTTCTTTTACTGTGAAGAAGTGTTTTAGTTTCATGTATTATTCTTATGTGCTCATTTTTACTTTCCTTTTTGTTCTTGTGTTGTCAAAAAATTATTCATTGCCAACACCAATGTCTAAGAACTTCTTTCCTACATTTTCTAAAAGTAATTTTATAGTATCAGGTCTTATGTTCAAGTCTTTGATTTATTTGGAGTTAAAAAGAAAGGATAATTATGTAGTATGATATAGATGATAATTACATATTACAATATATAAATGTGTCAAGTTACCAGATTGTAAACCTTAAATTTATGCATGGTTAGATGTTAAATATATCTAATTAAAAATTACTGTCAACTAATACATTAGACAAAGGTTAAATTGTTTAACTTATTGCTGGAGGCATTTCTCCTTTTGCTTACTCTTTGTCTTTCCTCCCCACCCCCCAATTCTATCTCACTTTAAATGGGATGTCACAAATGAAATAATATATTTGCTAAGCCCATTTTTTCCCCCTTACTAGACACCTAAGTTCAGCAGCCATTTGGCAGAGATATCTGATGATCGCCTAGAAGTCACACAGAAGTCTCAGGTTCAGGAGTGTGCTTTAGGCTTATTTGTGTATTTGTTTGGTTTTGAGTTTAATTTTCTTTTACTAAGATTGAGGTAATATAATGTAATGAATAAAGAATGATAATAAAACTAATGCCTGCAGGTGTTCTAATTGGGGAAAGTGCAAGATTTTAAGATATTAAAAAAGACAGGTAAAAATTTTGGGATCAATATAAAACGGTGATTAAAATGGAAAGTAGGTACAAATAAACAAACACATGAGCCAGTAACTTCCATTATGCAATACCACCACTTTCTAGGGAAGCGATGTTGCCAGATATTTCTGAGTGACTCTGAAGGAACGTAAGGGCAGTAGGGTATGTGATGGTCTGCAGGAGTCAGTCTGGGGAACAGGGAGGGGTTTTGGGGTGAAATTCTATGAGCTCCAAAGCCTGCCAGTGAGGGAAGAAATAGCTGAGTTTCCTGAGAAAGTGAATCCTTCCAGTTAGCATCTGGCCTTTCAGGTGGCCAACCATACATAGGGTTGTTAGATGTCTTTGGAAACTTGGTGGGAAAGAAGTTGAGTGATTATGAAAAATCATCTGAATGTTATACGAGGTCCAGTGAGTTGAATGTTCCTATTTTACAGACCTTTATACTTCAGTGCACAAGTGTGATTGAGCAAACAGTATTAGTAGATTTAGCAAATAAAAATATAGGACTCTTAATTAAACATGAATTTCAGATTAAATAAAGATTTTTTCTTTCCATTCTCCTTTATGCTGTAAAAACCTAGCTACAAGTTGCACAAATAAACAAACAAACAAAAAATAAAGATAGAGAAGGACATAGGCAAGACATCTGTGATGTGTAGGAGGTAGGAAGGGAGAGAGGGTCGGGAACCAGTCCTCTTTACACGCAGCCAGATGAGGGCTATGACCCCTGAAGCAAGGGATCTTAGGAGGAGATGGGCAAAGATCCAAGGTAGCTGAGGGATGGAGGAAGCCCCTAAATCCAGGGCTCCTGTAAAAGTATTCAATCTCCTAAAGATTTTTTAATAGTATAAGTATGTCCCATGCAGTATTTAGGGCATACTTATACTAAAAAATATTGCTCATTGTTTATCTGAAATTCAATTTAAACTGGGAGCAATTTGTTCTATCTAGCAGCCCTGTGTGTGTGTGTGTATACATACATGTATATATATATACATACACATATATGTATATATACACACATATACATACATGTATATATACGTGTGTGTGTGTGTGTGTGTGTGTGTGTGTGTGTGAGAGAGAGAGAGAGAGAGAGAGAGAGAGAGAGAGAAAGAGAGAGAGAGAGAGAGAGAGAGAGAGAGAGAGAGAGAGAGAGAACACCGAAATTTGAAGGAGGCCAGGAACACCTTGAGCAAGTTAACCTCTCCTTGTGGCCTATATTGTTGTAAAATTATTTAATCAGACCTAAATCACAGAGTCATGATGAAATTTAAGTAACATGCTGAAGCAACAACTGTGTCTAAAACATGGATGATGGTTAGTACAGACAGCCGCTACTGGCTGAGATGGCATTGGCCCCAAATTAGATAAGAAGCCTAGATGGATTTCAGCTCCTCTCACCCTCAGGGGCTCCTCTGCAGGCTGAATGCATGTCCACATGGGACATCCTGTGGTCATGGGGGTAGCCTGTGGCCAGGATTTATTGCTGCTGCTGTTGCTGTATGTTATTTTAAAGGGTAGAATAGACACAGGTTATCTTCCTTCTTCCTTTGACAAGTGTCAAAGGGCTAGGTACTATGCCAGGGACTGAAATAGAGCAGATAACAACAGATAGGACTCTTGTCTTCATGCTCTGAAGCCTAGCAGAGAGAAGAGGAGGCACAGATTAAATGAGTGCTTAATTAGGAAAAGGATCAATTTTATCTTGAAAAATTCCAATGGGTTTTGTGAGTGCATGACTGATGGAGACCTAACTTAATGAGGGTGGTAGGTGGCAGAAAGGTTTATAACCCAATCTGAGAATGGGAGGGATAGGTGTTAGTCCTGGAAGCCTGCAGGCATAGAAAAGTGTCAGGGGGTAGGAACAGCCTGTGCAAAGTGTTGATGCATACAGGCCATGACATCTTCTGAGGCCTGACTGCTAGAGCTGGCTGAAGAACAAGGCCCAGGTGAGGCAGGCTTGAGCAGTCAGTTTTCTCTGCTGAGGAATTAGGAACCAATCTAATCATAAGAAGTTATTGAAGGATTTTAACCACAACAACAGAGCTAACATTTGTTATCATTTTTCTCTTATTAAATGCACATCTAAAGTTTCAAGTTGCTAAGTACTAAATTTTACTTGGTGAATGGAGCTCTCTTTTTTGGCAACTGCCATTCATGAGTGTCATGAGGAAAACTATGTTTGGTCATTAACACCGTCTCCTCCAAAAGAGTGGGAGGCAGATCAACACAGTGGCTGAGCTTAACTCTATTCATCATAATAACGAATGAGTAAAATGAACCTACCTCATAGTATTGTGAGGGGAGTCAGAGGAGATCACTTTTCAGGGCTTAGTGTGGGCTGACATTTAGGTATTTTATAAGAATGTTAGCTATCAATCATGTGCAAACACAAAGGACAATGCAAGTAATTTTTGGTTTATTTTAAAAATCCATTTCCAAGAGAGTCAAATATCACTTAGGTTTATGTAAAGCTCACTCCTAATCATTGAATAAATATTGTGAACCTGAATTGGAGAGTGTAGGTAGCAGAGAATCAGCACGTCTGACATACTTAAGACCTGGACATACTTGGCCTCTGCACTGGACTAGTTCCCAAACATTTTGAAATGCTCATGATTGCCATGGGCAGTCTGAAGCTCATGCTCCTTGAAGACCTACCACAGTCTAATTAATAATTCTGGCTACCAGCCCTCTAGTGTTTCAAACCTTGTGAAGTTATTTTGTGATGCCTCTGGCTTGTCCTCAGAGGGAGAACTTATTTTTTTTTTAATTTTAAAATTATTTTATTTTTTAATTAAAATTGACATTCAATATTATTTTATATTAGTTTTAGGTGTACAGCATAGTGTTAGGTATATTATATAACTTAAGAATTTATCCCCATGATAAGTCCAGAACCCACCTGCCGTCATACCATAGTTATTAGAATACTAAAGGCCCAGTACACGAAATTCATGCACTGTGTGTGTGGAGGGGGAGGGGGTTCCCTCTGCCCAGCCTGCCCCCTTTCACAATCCAGGAACTCTCATAGGATGACCTACTGATGGATTGCCCCCATCACTCCACTGCTGCTGCCACTGCCAGCCGCCACAGCCACAAAAGTGTTTTCATCAACACAGACTTTAGTCCCTTCACTACAAAAAAATGACAACTTTCTTTAGGCATTCTCAAGATGTCCCTTTCATAGGATATGACATTTCCTTCTTTCTTTTTTCTTTTTTTCTTATCCTCACCTGAAAATATTTTTCTATTGATTTTTAGATAGCATGAAAGAAAGAAGGAAAGACAGAGAGAAACATCAAGGTGAGAGGGACACTTTGATTGGTTGTCTCCTGCCTGAGCCCTGACTTGGGCCCCAGCCAGGGAGAAGCCTGCAACTTAGGTACATGCCCTTGATCAGAACTGAACCTGGATCCTGTGGTCAGCATGCTGAGTCTCTATCCACTGAGCCAAACTATCCAGGGCAGGATATGACATTTCTTAGACTCTCCAGCACAGACCCTCATTTTTTTCCTCCAGAAGTGAGGTGGAAAAACCCTAGATCACCTTCTTATTAGTCAAGTTATCAAGAACACTATGAGTGGCATTGGCATACTGGCAACTTAGCCAATGAGTGGTCAAAAAAGGTGTTCCTCTGCAGCTTACATGCAGAGGCGGGACTGCCAGCAAAGGCCTGCCCTCAGCCACAGCAGCTGAGAGCAGGTCCTCTCCCTATCTTCTCTCCTCTCTTTCTTATCCCCTCTCCCCACTCCTCTCTCCTCTCTGGGCCAGCCCTTGGCCATAGTGGTTTGAACAGGCCCCGTGTCTCTGTCTCCATCTCTGCTCCAGACCTCACCTGTGCACACAACCTCCTCCTGACTGGTCATGACTGTTACAGTGTCCCAACTAATTTGCATATTACCTCTTTATATAGATAGAGTATGGAATAAATTCCCTATGCTGTTCTTTACATCTCTGTGACTGTTTTTATAACTGATCATTTGTACTTCTTAATCCCATCACCTTTTCACCCAGCTCCCCAAGCCCCTCCCATCTGACAATTATTCGTTTGTTCTCTGTATCTATGAGTCTTTTTCTGCTTTGTTAGTTTAGTTTGTTTTAGAGTCTGCATATAAGTGAAATAATACAGTATTTGTCTTTCTCTGTCTTACTTATTTCACTTAGCATAATACCCTCTAGGTCCATCCATGTTGTCATTAATGGTAAGATTTTGTTCTTTTTTATGGCCAAGTAGTATTTCATTGTACATATGCACCACATCTTCTTTATCCATTCATCTCTTTATCCATTCATCTCTTGACTTAAGTTGCTTTGATATTTGCCTATTGTAAATAACACTGCAATGAACATAGGGGTGCATATGTCTTTTTTTCCAAGTTGAAAATTGTATTTTGCTAATGTGCAAATAGAATATAGCAGTCCACTTTCTGTGCTTTCTGAACACTTAGCCACTGAGTAGTTCTGTACAATGCTATTGACCTTCACCATGCTGTGTCTGACCTTTTATTGAAGCCAGCCTGAATTGTTTCTACAACCGCATTCATTTGTCTTTCCAGATGTTCTCTTCATTGGCCTCTGCATTTTTATTGCTTCATTTGAAAGACTTCATTTTCTAATTGCAAAATAGTCCTTTTAATCTCATTATTCTTACTGACCAGGGATACCCAGTATGATTCCATTTCTCTTCATTTAGATTCAGCTATGAGTTGCAGGTTCTTTCTCTGCCAGTCTAAATCTTACATATGCTTCATTACTTCTGGAGATCTTTCTGTGCATGCTCAAGCATATGAATAAGATTTTCATTATACACTTTCCAGGCATTGCATTCACTCTGTGACATTAGTTCCTGATTCTCCATTTGAACTGCTTCACACTTTCACTGGTCTATAGAATTGTTTACACATACCTGGATGCAGTAATGTCATTTTTCTGACTCGAGGAAGGAGTTGGAGGTTCATATCATTTTATACCAAGCAATTCAAGAGATTGTCCAACAGCCAGTCTTTCAAATTCATTTATCATTAAATAGGTTTCAAAAGCAGAATAATTCAGGGATGTGAAGTGGCTCAGGTAGTACTTTGGTATCTGTGAGTTTCCTCTTCGACCAAGCATCGCAGCCCCTTTCTGTGACTTCCCATGTTTCATAACCTTGGTAACAATACTACAGCATGCCCACCACAACCAGCCTGCCATTCTTAGGCTCATTTGAATTTTCTGAGTCTTTTTTGAATGAGTGCTTTGGAATTCTTTAATAAATATCCAGACATGGAATTGCTGGATCATAGAGTACTCTATTTTTATTTTATTTTTTTTGTTTCCCTTGCCCAAGGGGTTATATCACACAAAAAATATTAATGAGAAAAATGTCAGAAATTGCTTTAATAGACCTTTTATGGTTTTGGGTCTTATATTTAAGTATTTAATAGACTTTGAGTTTATTCTTATATATGGCTTATGAAGGTGGTCTAGTTTCATATTTTTTGCATGTATCTGTCCAGTTCTTCCAAGTGTTTATTAAATAAACTGTCTTTATACCATTGTCTGTTTTTGCTTCCTTTGATATTAATTAACCACATAGGCATGGGTTTATTTATGGGCTCTCTACTCTGTTCCATCTATCTATGTGTCTGTTTGTATGCCAGGACCATGCTGTTTTGATAACTATAGCCTGGTAGCATAATTTGATATCAGGTATTGTGATATCTCCAACTTGTTCTTCTTTCTAAATATTGCTATAGCTATTTGGGGTCTTTTGTGATTCTCTAAGAATTTTTGGATTATTTTTTTTAGTTTTGAGAAAAACGCCATTGGTATTTTAATAGGAATTACATTGAATTTACAGATCGCTTTGGGTAGTATGGATATTTTAACAATATTAATTTTTTATATTCACTAACATGTATATGCTTTCATTTATTTGTATCTTTTTAAATTTTTTCTTTAGTGCCTTATAATTTTTCCAATACAGGTCTTCTACTTTCTTGGTTAAATTTATTCCTACATACTTCATTTTTATTGATGCAATTGTAGATGGGATTGTTCTCTTAGCTTCCCTTTCTGATAGTTTATTATTGGTGTATAAAAATGCAACCCATTTCTGAATATTAATTTGGTATCTGCTAATTTACTAAATTTATTTATCAGTTCTAAGAGTTCTTTGGTGGACTATTTCGGGTACTTGAAGGACTCTTGATGGAACAGAATACTCTGGGCTGATGGGTGGGTAAGGAAATGCTTCTGGCTACTCTTGGATTATCAAGCAAACACAGTGCATGTGAGGAGGGGCCCCGGGACCTCTCACTGTCATATGCTTGGGACCCAAGTGCTTCTCCTTGGGTCACTCAGCCAGTGCATGTCCTCACCATTAGACAGTGAGGAGGCTGGGAGATCAGAAGCTACAACAGAGTCTGCCCTCTTCTTTATCCTCAATACCCAAATAAGGTTCTTCTTGAGGTCAGTTGGCCTCTCTCTGTCTCTGTGACTCTATCTTAGTTCTGGCTGAAGTCATTCCTACCCGATTCCTGCAATAGCTCCTGTCTCATTGCCACCAGTGCACCTGCACTGGAGGTCATCCACAGGTCACATCCTAAAACACATAGCTAAGCACTTTCCACAGCTCCCAGTGGTATGCAGAATGAAGGTCCTAATCCTGAACTTGATGTCAAGATCTCGGTAGTCTCATTTTTGCTTATAACAAACTTTTCCTCTTCTACTCATACCTGTTCTTCTGAAATACTGAACTCTTCCCTGATTTCTGTCAGACTTCAGACCTCCACTCTGACATGCATGTTGCAAAGTTTCCTAGTTTTTAAGATAAATGTTACTGGATGTTGTAGTGTATTCTTGATTAGAAGAACTAGTGCAGTAATCATTTATGGAAATAAGGTTTGATAATAATGCTTTCAACTGACCCCTGATAGGAGGCAGTGGATAAAAAATAAGCCCTCCAGACTGCATTGGGGAACTTTCTGTGTGTATGTAAATATCCAGCCTCCACACGTGACTGATCAGTGTGTCAAAGGCCTGCACAAGGCTGGGATCTGTGCTGGCACTCAAGGAGTCCTGCAGATGAGGGCACACTCTGCTCACTCTGCTGCACCAGGTTACAGTCCAGGTGAGGGGATATGGCAAAATGCAGACAAAGCCAGTATACACCTGACCCTAGGGAGGCCAGAAAGGAGATATTGACAACTGCCCTTGTGTTGCAAGGAGGCTCCAAGCACGTGGGGCTCAGGAGAAGCTTTGTGGACAGGGAGCACCTGCAAGTGGTCCAGCAGGCTTCACTCTGGGGGAAACTTTTATGAAATCCTGGTGCCATCTCCCCCAGAGGTGTTGATTTAGTTGAACAGGTGAGATAATGGGCATGCACATGTTTAAAAGTGTCTCAGGTGACTCAAATGGACATCCAAGGCTAAGAACCATAGGATCCCAACAGGAAAAATGAGGGAGAAAGCATCAAAAGCAGAAGGAGCTGAATGAACAAAGGCTTGGCACTTGCTAGGGAAAGAATAAGCAGCCAAGTTTGATCAGAGGGGACCTGTGCAAGGTAATTCTGTGAGGTAGCTTGGAGCTGTATGTATGCTACAAGGAAGCCACACTTGCTTTGTTGGAGTGGAGAACCATAGGTGGGTGCTCAGTGACAGAACTCTGAGAAACATTGCTCTGGTCTAGTGGCTTTGATGATTGGGATGAGGTTGGGGACCATACAGGTGACAGAAAAGATGATGAGAACCTCATCTGGGAGGATTTGGGAATGGAAAGCTGGAGAGGATTTGTGAATAGTCTAGAGATACAATTGGCATAAATTGTCTTTAGGTCTTAATGTGGCTGCTAAATAATCCAACAATTAAGAGATATTACAGAAGATTTAGAATGAGCAACTGAGTTAAACTGAACCAGAGTTTTTCTTTTTTCACTATCTCTATTAGGTTTGAATAATAAAATTATACTATAATCACACACACACAGAGTCTTAGGTGCAGATGGAAGGGATCATCAACCGCAGGGTCTCATAGGAACAGAAGACTGACCTTCCACAGATTGTTACTGAAGCATGAGTACGATTAAAAAATGACCACTCCCTTAAATATGTATCTTACATTTTCTCTCTTATTTAAAAAAAAAATCTTTCTTAGGGACCCTTTTTTTGCAGGAATTCTTTGCTGTAGTTTAAGTTCTACTGCCAAATCCAAATCAGTAGGAAGGTGTATTCCATGCTGGGTTCTATATGGGATCTCAAGTGTAGCTTGAGGGGGGAGAGTCTGTCTTCTGATGCATTGGAACCAGGTCCATCACCTGGTTGGGTCCGTGAGGCAGCATTTCTCCAGAGTGGGGAATTGAGCCCCAAAAGTAATCATTTTCCACGAGTAGGAAATTCCAGGGAGAGCCCTGTGCCATACAGTTCTGGGGAGTTATCTTGGGCTGGGGTTTTGAGAGGCTCAGCAAGAACCTTAGCACAGCAGCAAACACTGTCTTTGACTGTGGGAATACAGCTACCCTTCCCTTTACATGATCTGCTGCTCTCTCCTCTTGTCACCCTATTGGTTACCTGTTAGCAGGTATTGGAAGAGGCGCAGGGAGACTGGGCCAGCCTCGGGTTCTCTCTGCTCTGGACATCACCACCCATCCCAGGGGTAGCACTTCAGCCTCTCTGGGCTGGCACCAGGCAACACAACCTCAGAGTTCAGTACCTGGCATCAGCCATGTCTGGATCGCTCTCTCCTCTACCATTCATGAGCTGGGGTTTCCTGAACATCTGCTTTGCCTCCCTTTGTGAGTTTTAATTGTTTCATAGACCCTCAGTGGATTACAACTTTTATTATTAGCACTCTCCTTTTTTGGAACTTTATGTTTAAAATGGATCAAATATCACACTCAAAATCTCTGGGGCTCCAGAGAAGGGCAGTCCCACTCCTGGGCCCTGGCCACTTCTTCCCCACCTCCTCTTGATACCAGAATGGCCAGTCATTGAATTGGCTTCCAGGGGAATGTGACACAAGGAGCATAGGAGTGCAGGAATGAGAGTCCAATGAAGAGATTCCTGGCCAACATAGGACAGCAAAGGTGAGCCCATCAGGAAGAAGGCTTCTGTGTGGTCATCTTCTTAGGGTGTGGCCCAGTATTAATACAGTATTCTGAACTTGTACTTGGCCATAACCACACCCAGTTACTGTGCCACGTGAGAATGGATCAAAGTCAGAGGGAGGCTGCACACAGTTTATAAAAATACAGGGCTTATTTAGTTGTAATTTTCCTTTGAAGCCTGAGGCAAGAGGTATTGATCATAATACAACTAAAAGAGTTACAGAGTTGAACTTGTTCCCAGAGTGTGTTGTGAAACTCCAAATGCACGCTGGCAAACCTCCAAGGAGGATGTAGGGACTGATGATGAAGTGCACGGGCAGTCATGGGAGAAGGACCATGTAAGTTTAAGGGTAAAGAGGGCTCTCAAGAAGCGACACCCACTACTTGTTCCACGAGGAGGAACTGACTTTACAGATGCACCTGAGGGAGGGTAGGGAGGTTCCTCAAGGTGAACCAGGAAGAGTTGGGGGGACTCTGCTCCCTTTATTTCCTAGTTGTTGGCCATGACTATCAACACTTTTGTAACTTCCACCTGCCACATATAGCTGAGCATCAGAAGGAGGCTGACGACTCAGGTTTAGCCAACCTGTCACCAACAGGACTGCCATTGACTTACCCTGGCATTGCAGAGGTCTTCAAAAATAGCAGCCAGGAGAAAAAAGGCAGGGCATGAACCCTCCTGTGCATGTAGAGAAAAATGAGATTTAAAATTGCTAATTGTTGAAATGACTATAGTCCTATTCATAAGGCAAACTAATTATGGAAAATATGTACAGGTTGATTTCTTGGAAGGCATACTTATGAAGCTGAAATTTATGTTATACCAACACAATCCATAAAAGCAAGCAGATACTTTTCTAAATTAAAATCTATCTGACACGGAATCCTCACTTAGCCAGGGTAACCAGAAATTCCACCTGCTGCAATCCCAGCCAACTCTATAGCACGATCTGGCTGCACTCAGATGAGGTTCCAAGATCTGACTTCCAAGGCCTTGTTAGCGTCAGTCTGCACATCTCTTCTGCCACTTGCTAGCTGGGAGTGAGCAGGGGACAGTTTCCATTCATTAGCACACATCGGTCTGTAACCTTGTGGTCATCTGGATGGGATTTATGCTTTGTTAAAGGAAGGGAAGGGTATCAAGTTTGGGGAGCAAACAAAAATAATAGAACTAGTCCTCCAGGGTGGTCTTTGCATTTGAGACTCCTTGAGGTTCTTCCCACTGCCTCGGGCTCTTCAGAGAGGCTGCCAAGTCCTTCCTCCTAAAGGAACCCCAGCCATTGTCCTCTGCCCTAGTCTTGTTTCTTCTTCCCAAGAACTTGCTTCTCGCCCTTCCTTTCAGAGGAGGTCCCACTCTCTCCTCCCTGGGTCTCTGTCTATGGGCATAACTGGGCAGAGGACAGCAGGACACCCATCAGCTTGTTTCCTTACCGAACTATTTATTAGCTTATCCATCAACCAGAATATGAAAAGGGAGGCCCCAAGGAGCTGAGGGTGGAGAAAAATGGGAACACTTTCCCTCCTGCCCTCTGCCATGCCCTCTCACCCTGTTCAATTGTGCAGTTATAATGGCTGCTGTAGCTTTGCCTTTAAGGCAGAAAATGAAAGCAAACAAAACAGACATTGAAAACCATGCTCTCATACAAAGTCCATTTTAAATTTGACAAATATTGGAAGAATCTGAGTGTGAGCTCCTCTGTCCCCACCTTGTACAGTAAGTGGTGGAGGGAGGGAAGGGCTGACACTGGCAGGAATACTGCAACACTCTCCAAACTCTTGTGCTCAATGGCTCCTGCGTACAGCTCCACATCATCCCAAAGTAGGCACCCAAACTAATGCCAGACCAGTGTGGCTTTGTGAGTCTTTTAATATTTGTGTTTTACTTTATTTTTGTGTTATTTTAGTTCTCTGAGCACTTTTAAAATTATTATGGATTTGTACTTTGTTAAAAGAAAAGGAGGGTATCAAGTTTGAGGAGAAAAAAAAAATAGAACTAGTTCCTTAGTAATTCGTAATTTTATTATTGATTTATTTCAATAGAAGGTGAAATTTAAGTGAACTGATGTGTGTCAGTGAACATGAAGTGGTAAGTCTGAAAATGTGAAGGGTCTTACATGTTATCTCACCTGCAAGATAACATGTTAGCCTGCCGCAGTTTAGATAGAAGGATGGTTGGGTGGGTAGATGGATAGATACATACATTCATACATGCATGTATACATACATACATATACACATCAGTCTGGATATCAGTTCTTTAGAAATTCATAGTATATATAAATTGAGACCAAGGATCAAGGAATAGGCCTTTTCCTCATAGAGCAACTTGTTTCGGTTCCCCGTGCCTCCATCATTACCTGATAATATGCCTGTGCATGTGGGATTTACCATGTTGAAGCATAGAGCTTCTATAGGAGTTGCTGGCATGTCTGCCTTTCCTCTTCTCTGGGGAAGATATACAGAGTCAGAGAGATAAAAAGAGAAAGAGAGATAGAAAGAAAGAGAGAGAGAAAGAGAGAGAGATTTGCTTGAGAAGGTCTCTAGGTTTACAGCCCTGGGACTATTAACAGATGTTTCTGTAAATGTCTCTTTCTAAAGAAGTTTCTTTTTTAAAAAAATATATTTTTACTGATTTCAGAGAGGAAGGAAGAGGGAGAGAGAGATAGAAACATCCATGATGAGAGAGAATCATGGATTGACTGCCTCCTGCAAGTCCCCCACTAGGGATTGAGTCCACAACCCAGGCATGTGTCTTTCACTAGAATTGAACCTGGGACCTTGCAGTTTGCAGGCTGATGCTCTATCCACTGAGCAAAAACCAGCCAGGGCAGAAGTTTCTATCTTTAACTTTCATAACTTGTTTTCCATTCAATCATACTTTACCCCAAGTTGCTAGTAACTTTTGCTCAAACAACTGACCTTGCAAAAACATGAAAATAAACAGGGAACACTGTTCCTCAACAGGAAGTAGGAATTTTTTTCCAAGAGTTAGATAAAACATGGACAACAGGGTAGGATCAAGAATAAGGGCACAGTTAGAAAAAGGTTGACCTGTCTGAAGTCATGGGTAGGAGAGGAGATCATGCGTATTCAAATGATTCAAAGCAAACATGCAGGCATCCAAAATAGATTCTATGATCTAAGAGGACTTTTTAAATCAAATATATAATGTTTGATAGTCAAAGTGTAAAAGTCCTCCCCTTCCTGAAGGCAACAATAACAAAAAGAGAGAATATTGCATATACTCTGAATTCCCACAGAAGGATGTTATTTGGTAGTAACAGGATGTAGATAGTATTAGGATCCTATCTAATAAAAGAATAATATGTAAATTGACCATCACACCAATACACAGGATGGCTGCCCCCATGTGGCCAAAGATGGCTGCCCCTATATGGACACAAGATGGCCACCAAAAGATGGCTGGCAGGGGAGGGCAGTTGTGGGCAGTTGGTGTGACCTGGTAGAGGAGGGCAGTTGGGAGAGACCAGGCCAGCAGGGGAGGGCAGTTGGAGGGACCAGGCCTGTAGTGGAGGGCAATTTGGGGTGGGACCAGGCCTACAGTGGAGAGCAGTTGTGGGTGATCAGGCCAGCAGGGAAGGCAGTTAGGGGTGACCAGGCCAGCAGAGGAGGACAGTTGGGAGAGACCAGGCCAGCAGAGGAGGGCAGTTGTGGGGGGACCAGACCTGCAGGAGAGGGTAGCTGTTGGGGGGGACAGGCCTGCAGGGGAGGGCAGTTAGGGATGACCAGGCCGGCAAGGGAGGGTAGTTAGGAGCAATTGGGCTGGCCAGGGTGCAGTTAGGTGTCGATCAGGCTGGCGGTGGAGTGGTTAGGGGGTGATCAAGCTGGCAGGAAGAAGTGGTTAGGAGCAATTAAGCAGAGGCAGGTGAGGGGTTGGGAGCCAGCAGTCCTGGATTGTGAGAGGGATGTTTGACCACCCGTTTAGGCCCTCCTGGATTGGGCCTAAATGGGTGGTCGGACATCCCTCAAGGGGTCTCAGATTGGAGAGGGTGCAGACTGGGCTGAATTTCATGCACTGGGACTCTAGTAAGCTCATAGCTGACTGAAGTTAAAAATGCTTATAAAGCCTGGGTGGCGTGGCTCAATGGTTGAGCCTCAATCTATGTACTAGGAGGTCACTATTTGATTCAAGGTCAGGGCACATGCCCAGGTTGTGGGCTTAATCCCCAGTAGGGAGAATATAGGCGGCGTCCCATCAATGATTCTCTCTCATCATTGATGTTTCTATTTCTCTTTTCCTCTCCCTTCCTCTTTGAAATAAATGCGGAAAAAAATTAAATGTGTATGTAGTCCTTCACTAGCACTTATGGGGTGCTGTGTATATGTCAGTAATTGTTCTATGTACTTTACATTTGCAACTCAATTTAGTTCTCTAAATGACCTTATAAGAAGTACTATATTTGTTCCCATTTTAAAGATTAGGAAATTGGAAAAAGAAAGATTAAGTAACTTGACAGAGATCATTCACCTTGTAAGTGACAGAGTCGTGATTTGGATCCAGGCAAATCTGAGTCCTTACTTTTTATCCTCTGTCTCTTGTGTAGCTTAACATCCTATTCAACTGTTTTCAAACACCAGCAAGACTGTTTGGAAGTGAACTGGGAAGTGTTTAAGATCATAGGTATTATTTTCCTTCCTTTTATATACATCAGTTTCCATCCAGTTCCCCATAAGTCTCTTCAACAAAAGTGTGGTTATCTGAGATAGGTTAGTCTTAAGTTATTTTTCTTTCTGGGCATAAACATTACACCTTTCTTCTGTGCTCCATTCAGGTGCTCTTAGGGCAGGTAGAGAGCTTCAGCAGAGAACTTGTTGAGGAGAAGGGGCGATTCAGGGATGAGGTCTTTACCCTGGAGGGAATCCCAGGGTTATTGCCAGAGGCCTCAGCATTACAGTTCTCATTCATCGCTCCTGGTGTGAAAACAAGGAAACTATTAAAATATGCCTGGTCCCCACCTAGGAGCCTAACGTGAGCAACCAGGTCCAGTTCCTAGCCCACCCCCTAGCCTGGGAGCTGAATGCAGCTTTGGTGGTTTCTCCCTAAACCTTTTGTGGAAAGACTGGGTTGTATATTTGCTTTGCTCTTCTGAATCCTAACATTTAAGGGATAAAAATAAGCAAGATATCTAAAGAATGTTCATTGATTTAAGTTGGCTTAATTACCTCCATTAAACTTAATTGCCATAATTGTTGCTTCACTGTCATAATTGTTGTTCCTGTTGTCTTTACAAGGATCACCAAAGGCATTGTGAGCTTTGCGCAGTTGTTTACATGGTGTTTGATTTTATTTGTCTTTTGCAATGTTTACTTCCTGCTCCTTAGGGATTGCAAAGTCTGCTCAGGACCGGCCTTGTTTCCAAATCAGAGAACAGGACAAAGAAATGTGACCATTCTCTGCCTATGAAGGCATGAGGAAACTAACCATGTAGCAACAGTAAATCATAAAAAGTCACAAATATTCTCTGGAAACTTTATTACTACTAAAATTAGCTAACATATTTTGAGACTTTCTGTGTGTCAGGTGCTTTGGGCATAACAGTAGTCTCATTTAATCTTCTCAACAACTCAGTGAAGTAGAAATTATTATCATGGTTTGCAAATGAGAAAACAGGCACAATGAAACAAGGAGACCAAAGTCACAGAGTTAGGAAGTGATACTGCTGGGGTATAAACCTAAGTGCAGAGCTATCCTGTGAATTTAGTTGCTATAATAATTCAGGTGCTAGGCCTCTGTTTTTTTACATTAGATAAGCCGGAGAAGAAATAATCCATATATCTGATGGCCCCAACTATCTCCCACATGGTTCCTGATGGTTTCATCATTAGAAGTCTCTCTTTTAAAAAATATGTGATACCTTAATCAATAAATTTAAAAAATTATTATATACAGACTGTTTTTCTATATTGTTTCTTTGCTATCCAGCTTTTATTTCTTAGATTTTATTTATTATATAAATATATTAATGCAAATTAAAAATGCAACAACACTTATAGCTGAGTAGCCCAACAAGCCAAAGTAATCTCATTCAATATGCTCATTTTTTAACAAGGCCCCTATTGAAATGTTCATGGATTACCTGTCAGGTGGTAATGCCTGGATATATTTCTTAGTGTCATTTACCCAATTATTTCATTTCTTTTTAGCAGATTTCTAGGCTCAAAGAGATATGATGAGGAGGTCAGGTGATCATGTCCTAAAGGAGTTCATTATCTTTCTCCTACAAAGCTGTGTACTTTCTTTATCTTATTGATCTGTACACAATATCCTCTGTTGTTTAAGCTGGATAATTGGAATTCAACCTTGAATTTCCCTCATAACACCCACTCCTCAATCCAAACTGCTATTTGTTTAATTGACATGCCTCAATCAAACCACCTTCTCTTCCTTTCCACATTTCTTCAATTTGTCCAATGTATTCTCTACAGACAATTTATGTCAGCTTCCCAGAATGCAAATTAGCCTAAGATACTCTTTGCTTAAAAATCTTCAGAGACTCCAAAGGATTACTAGATGAAGTCCAAACTTCCTGTCAAGACCCAGAAGGCTCATTCTGATCTTGCTTCTGCCACCTATTCTGCACCTTCTTATATTTTCCTTCCTGCCAGATCCAAATACTACAGATTCCCAGAAGATCATTCTCTTTTATTTCTCTAACTTTCCTTATGTTGTTCCCTCTAACTCGATTCTCTTTCCATTTTCTCATCCAATCTACTTTCGTATATTTTAAGGACAATCAAACCTCTCATCTTGCAGAAAGTCTTTCTTCTCTAATACTCACTTTAAAAGAGTGGAAAAGGCTACCTTTCTTTTGCCTTATTTTTCTCTGATCAAATTCATTCATTCATACATACATTCATTCATTCATTCTCATCATTATTACCAACGCTTTCACCATTGAGCAATTATTCTTCTGTCACTGATTTGGCAAATATTTATTGAGTAGCTTCTGTGTGTCAAAAGCTGTCCTGGGCACTGGGTATATAGTGATAAAAAAAAAATGGATATGGTTCCTGCCCTCCTGGAGTCTGGAGTATGAGAGAGACAAATCTTAAATAAATCAATGACTATAAAATTAAAATATATAGCCCTGACCATTGTTTCTCAGTGGTTAGAGCATCTGCATAAGCACTGAAGGGGCCAGGGTTTGATTCCTGGTCAAGAGCATGTACTGCCTTGCAGTTTTGACTCTTGGCCCAGACTGGGGGAGGTGAAGGAGGCAAGAAATCAATTCTCTCTATCTCTCTTACTCTCCCTACTTCCCTTCAACTATCTCTAAAAATCAATGGAAAAAAAATATCCTCAGGTGAGGATTAACTAACTAACTAAATAAATAAACAAATAAATAAAATTAAAATATATGATATAAAATAAAGGATAAGGGGATTGAAGGAAAAATTAAGAGTAGGAAGAAACCTACTTTACTGTTTGTTGTTATTTGGAGTCTTTCATGGTTCCATATACATTTTTGGAATATCTCTTCTAGTTCTGTGAAATATGCCATTGGTATTCAATTGTGTTGAATCTGTAAATTGCTTCGGGTGGCATGGATATGATGTTAATTCTTTCTAACCATGAACACAGTATATATTCTGACTTATGTGTATCTTCTTCAATTTCTTTCTTCAGCTTCTTATAATTTTCTGAGTAGAACTCTTTTATAATCTTGGTTATATTTATTCCTAAGTATTTTATTCTTTTTGAAGCAACTGTGAATAGGATTATTTTCTTAGTTTCCCTTTCTGATAATTCAATATTGGTGTATAAAAATGCAACAGGTTTCTGGATATTTGTTTTGTATACTGCTACTTTACTGAGTTCATTTGTCAGTGCTCATAGGTTTTGGTGGAATCTTTAGAGTTCTCTAAAGGCAGTATTATGCCACTACAAATAATAACAGTTTACCTCTTCTTTTCCAATTTGGACACCTTTTATTTTTTTTTCTTATTTGATTGCTGCAGGTGGGACTTTCAGTTCTATGTTGAATAAGAGTGGTGAAAGTGGGCATCCCTATCTTGTTCCCTATCTTAAAGGGGAACAATTGTAGTTTTTACCCATTGAGTATGATGTTGGCTGTGGTTTTGTTATAGATGGCCATTATTACATTGAGGTATACTAATGGTCCCTTTCTTCACACTTTGTTGAGTTTTTTGTCACAAATGGGTGCTGAAATTTATCAAATACATTTTTTGCATTATTGATATGATCATGTGGTTTTTATTGTTTATTTTCCATATGTAGTGTATCACATTTATTGATTAATGGTTATTGCACCAACCTTGCATCCTCAAAATAAATCCTACTTGATCATGATGTTGATGTTTTTAATGTATTGCTGGATTCCGTTTGCTAACATTATGTGAGGATTTTAGCATCTGTGCTCATCAGGGATATTGGCCTATAATTTTATTTCTTTGTAGAGTCTTTATCTGGTTTTAGAATTAAGATAATGCTAGTCTCATAAAATAAACTTGGGAGACTTCCTTCCTCTTGAAATTTTTGGAATTGTTTGAGAAGGGTAGGTGTTAGTTATTCTCTGAATGTTTGGTAAAATTCACCTGTGAAACCATTTGATCCAGGGCTTTTGTTTGTTGGGAGTTTTTTTTGTTTTGTTTTTGTTTTTCTTATTATTACTGTTTTAATTCACTAGTTGTAATTTGTCTATTCAGATTTTCTGATTCTTGCTGATTCAGTTTTGGAAGATTGTATATTTCTAGGAATTTATCCATTTCATCCCAACTGTCCAATTGGTTGTCATATAGTTGTTTGCAATGTTTTCATACAATCCTTTGTAGTTCTTTGGTGTCAGTTGTTACTTCTCCTCTTTTATTTATGATTTTATTTATTTGGGTCCTCTCTCTTTTTTTCTTCATGACTCTGTTAATGGTATGTGAATCTTGTTTATCATTTCAAAGAACCAGCTCTTGGTTTCAATGATCTTTTCTATTGATTTTTTAGACTCTATTTTGTTTATTTTTGTTCTGATCTTTATTATGTCCTTCCTTCTACTCACTTTGGGATTTGCTTGTTGCTATTTTTCAAGTTCCTATAAATGTAAAATTAGCTTGTTTATTTGGGCTTTTGAGGTAGTCCTGTAATGTTATAAATTTTCCTCTTAAGTCTGCTTTCCGTATGTCCCACAGATTTTGAATTGTTGTGTTCTCACTTTCATTTGTTCTCACTTTCATCAATGCATCTTTTGATTTCTTCCTTGATCTCATTGTTAACCCACTTATTGTTTAGAAAGATGTTATTTGGCCTCCTTGTCTTTGTGTGTTTTTCAGTTTTTATTCCTGTGATTCCATATGATATGATCAAAGTAAATGCCAATCTCTCCCTTATGTCCATTAAGATTTGCTTTACAGATTTAGGTGCTCTTATGTTAGGTGTGTAAATGTTTACAAGGCTTATAGCCTCTTGTTGGATTGCTCCCTTTATCATTATCTAGTGTTCTTCTTTGTCTCTTACCATAGCCTTGGTTTTCAAGTCCATTTTTTTCAGATATAATTATTGTTACCCAAACTTTTTTTTTTTTTTACCTTTCCATTTGCATGAAATATTTTTTCCCCCATCCCTTTACTTTAAACTGTGTATATCTTTCATTCTAAGTTGGGTCTCTTGAAGACAGCATATATTTGGGTATTGTTTTCCTATCTATTCAGCTATCACATGTCTTTTAATCGGAGCAGTTAAGTCATTTATATTTAAAGTGATTATTGACAGGTGTTTATTTATTGTCATTTTAATCTTTATATCTATGCTCCTCTCACCTCCTCCTCTTCCTCCCTCTTATCAAAGAAGACATTTTAACATTTCTTGTGATATTATTAGGTGGTAATGAACTCCTTTAACTTCTTTTTGTCTGGGAATCTATATCTTCTTCAATTTTTAGTGATAATCTTGCTTGGTAAAGTAGTCTTGATTTGAGGTCCTTGCTTTTCATCACTTTGAATATTTCATGCCAATCCCTCTGGCCTGAAATGTTCATGGTGAGAAGTCATGTGAAAATCTTATCAGAGCTCCCTAGTAGGCAACTAACTGCCTTTTTCTTGCAGCTTTTAAGATTCTCTTTTTGTGTTCAAACTGCCATTTTAATTATTATGTGTTTGGTGTGGACCTCTTTGGGTCTATCTTGTTTGGAACTCACTGAGCTTCATGAAGAAGCATGTACACATGAATCTTTGAAAAGTCTGAATTCTGGGCATCAAGGTGAAGGGAGGTTTGTGTGAGAGTTCTCATTAAACCTCCTCTGTTGGTTGTCCCTGGTTCTGCTTAGGTTTGACTAAGTTCCCATGATGTGGTCATTCGGTAAAGAAAGTAAAAATTGAGAGCACTGAAGATAAACTAAATTCAGTTCTTTGTCTTTTCAATGTCTTCATCAACAACTATTATGTGTTAATTATATATTTTATAAAAATCTGTTTGTTAAATACCCAAATTTTGAAAAACGGATAACTATCAGATTATTGCTGGAGAAGGATTTTTTTTTTTCTTGACTTCAAGGTTGACATTTACCAATTTTGTCATTCCAAGACTACCCTTGACATTAACAAATCTGACATTCTTTTCCTGAATCAACTACTAGGCACTGAATTTTTTTTTTTTTTTACATGAATGTAGATGCTTCTGTGTTAAATTATTTTACTGCTGGGAGCTAAGATTGAGTTATTTTTCTCACTTACCTGAAAGGAACAGAGGGATCTAAAGTATTATAAGTGGCTGACAAGATGCCATTTTTTTTTGGCTATTTTCCACAACATTCAGATTCATATCTGAGCTCAACATGCTTTGCATGTTTTTCCTCACATGCTGAGACAGGCCTGTTCTCAGAGACAAGCTTCAGCAGTGGAGAGAAGAGGCTTGTTTTACATATGGTCATCAGCATGGTGCAATCTCTCTCAAAAATAGGGAAGTTTCCATGGCTGAGGGTGCTGCCCCTTGGTCAGTCTTAGGTCCAGACCCCAAGAGCCCGCTCTGAGTGATTTTTGCCCTATTACCAAACTTTGACCTCCCCTTTAACTGAAAGACACATTCCTCTCCCCCTTTTGATATTTTATCTGAATCCTTGGCAAAAGTCGAGCTTATAATTTTTTAATTAAGATGCCTGTATTTGAAAAGGTAGTGACAACTGAGCTTCGGGCTCATATGGTTTATCACATGCTCCAGGACAGGTTTAGGTCTGAATTTCAATCAGGTCATAACATGAAGTCAGGCTCTGCGATAATCTAATTATCTACATGAACAGAGACTTGTTGAAATAGACACTCTAGTGACCAACGCCTCCAGTGTCCTTTCACACTATGCTCTTGGATCAAAATTTCTCACCAGAGCACTTTTAAGGTTTCACAAGACTTGTTTCTTACCTTTCAAAAGAATATCTTTCTGTTATAGACACCTCTCACCAACACCAGAGAGGTGTTATCAGACCCCTGAATCAATGGTAGAGGGCTGTTCCCAACTTGATTCTGGTCTTCTCATAAATATGAATTTATATGAGAGACCTTGATTGCATTGTGAAAAGTCAATTTATTAAAGCATGCACCTTTATTGAAAAATCAAGGCAAGCAAACCTATACATTTGGCTTATGAAGGACAGACAGGCTTTAAGCTACTCTAAGGTGCAGTTTAGGTGGGGGTCTGAGGCATTGTATAACCTCCTGTCTATAGATTTCAAAATTCCTTTGCTGAATATTTTGGTACAGATTAATTCTCAAGTCCTGCCTCCACCCTCCCCCCCATCCCCGCCTCATTTTTGTTTCTTTGCTTTTGTTTTGTTTTGTTTTTTACTTTATTGGCCTTTCCAGAATTCATGAAAAGCACCTGTAACTTTATCTTGCCAAGCCTTCAGACTGCTGGATTCTTTGCTTAGGGAGTAAAATTTTCCTTTTTTCCTTTCCCTTTTCCCCCTTCCTTTCTGCATTCTCTCATTAGAGAAGTTTTTTAGCCATTTGCTCTAGTGTCCTTGGCTGGGGAAGATAATAGTTCATTAGTCACAAGATGGCTGCAAGTTGCCCATACTGTTTGGCCTTGTTTTAACTTCCCTATCCCAGTTTCCCTATTCCTCCTGCCATGCAATCCTATAATAGTTTTTTTGTCACCATTAATATTTTCGCCCACTTGGGTAAATCTTTCAGATTATGGGTGGATTCCCATAATTTCTCAAAATTTCTCACCAGAGCACTTTTAAGGTTTCACGAGACTTGTTTCTTACCTTTCAAAAGAATATCTTTCAAAAGAATACCTTTCAAAAGAATATCAAGAGAACTTGCCAATATTTAGTCAAAAGGAAGCTATCAGAATTGCAACTTGAGGGCTATCCTGAAAGTCTAGCTTCACATGCCCTCAAAGGGGCCTGACATCTTCACTATTGTTATTCCTGGTCTTTGTCAGTGATTTTTAACTGGTGTGCCACAAGAATTTTTAAAACAGGAAATATCTGACTATTTAGTCAGAGGCACTAACCTCTTTTCCCTTAGATTGTCAAATTAAAAAAAAAAAAAAAAAAAAAAAAAAAAAGACAACAGCCAACAAAACAATAGTTGTCTGGTGTGAATAAATAAAAATTATACCTACTTTTTGGTCAGATCAACAAAAATTATAAAATACTGGAGACCTGGTGCATGAATTCATGCATGGGTGGGGTCTCTCAGCCTGGCTGGCAATCAGGGGTGTTCAGGGTTGATCGGGGTTGATCAGGGCTGGCCAGAAGAGGGGAAGAAGGGAGGAACCACTAGAGGTTTGCTGGCTGCAGGAGGTTGGCTGTGGGAGCACACTGACCAGCAGGGGGGAAACTCCTGCATTGAGCATCTGCCCCCCGGTGGTCAGTGCATCATCATAGCAACTGGTCAACAGGTTGCTTGGTTAACGAGTTGTAAAGATAGCTTAAGCTTTTATCTATATAATTTTTTTGGTGTGCAACAGAATTTTAGTAGTTAGTTTATATGTGCCATGAGATGATAAGGTTGAAAATGGTTGGTCTAAAGCATTACCTCCCAAAAGCAACACTTAAGATTTAACTGTCTTACCAAAAGCTCATTCATTCTTCCACAAATCTTTTATCTTAGTAGTGGTAGGAGGAGGGTCTCAAGGTCTGGGCAATTCTAACTGTTATTTCTAAATGTTATTCTTGCTAAATGTTAAAATATGCAGCAATGTTTTGCAAATCAGATATGACAAAGTAGAGAGAGGTCAAAGTCAGTTATGGGGCAAAGTGGAGAAAGCTTCAGTAAAAACTAATGTCAGGCAGATTCAAGTTTTGGATAGCTGGGTTTTCGAAAAGAGCTGTAGGTAGTCTCTTTAAGTATAGGGATTTTATACTGCCAACTGTCTTTGACATATTGATGAGGAGCATCTACAATTGGGAAAGCTAGTTTTGAATCAAAACATAAACTTTGAATATAATTAGCCATAGCAATTCCATTTTATTGAAATGATTTGAATAAATTGATTGAACAAGTTCAAAATGCAGAGAAAATGTTATTGACCACAAACTTTTATTGACCACTTATTATTTTTAATAGATTCCTGTTGTTTAGAAACTTACACCATAGTTGGGAAGATTATCTTAACCCAATTAGATAAGTACCATGACAGCACAGAGTACTATGAGAGGGCAAAATATGGATGTTAAGCCCAAATTTCCTGGAAGAAATGTTACCAGAGATAGAAGTAGAAAGGGGTTAGCAGGCAATGATTAAGAACGTGATGAAAGAATTTCTATTGTTTTGTTTGTTTGTTTCTGAAAGGTCAACCTTTAGAAAACTGATAGAAATAAGAGTACAACAATCCTATATAATAAAAAGGTAATATGCAAATTGACCATCACTCTATCACACAAGATGGCCTGCAGGGGAGGGCAGTTGTGGGTGATCAGGCCAGCAGGGAGGGCAGTTGGAAGGGACCAGGCCTGAAAGGGAGGGCAGTTGGAGGGCACCAGGCCTGCAGGGGAGGACAGTTAGGGGCAATTGGGCTGGCAGGGGAGCAGTTAGGTGTAGATCAAGCTGGCAGAGTAGTGGTTAGGGGGTGATCAAGCTGGCAAGAAGAAGCGGTTAGGGGCAATCAGGCAGCAGGCAGGGAAGCAGTTGGGAGCCAGCAGTCCTGGATTTAAGAGGTATGTACAACTGCCCATTTCTCTCGAGGTGTCCCAGATTCCCAGATTGGATAGGGTGCAGGCTGGGTTGAGGAGCAAGCATCCTTATCCCCCCCACCAGCCCCACCTACCCCCATGCATGAATTTCGTGCACTGGACCTCTAGTTTGAAATAAGGTATAGAATGTTCTTTGATTAGATTATAGTAGGACAAAATAGAAATGTTAAGAGTCAAACAAGGAGAGATTAGAAGGTGACACAGATCATGAAGAATATTGCATGGCATGTGAGAACTTTTGGATCTTTTACAGAAGTGTCCATAGAAAAAGTTAAAGATCTTTGCTAATGAGATGATAGAACCAGATTAAATTTTATAAAGATTACTATGGATGCAGGGAAGAATGGGTATGTCAGAGCAATACTACAGTGAGAATGACAGGGACACTTTGTTTATTTCAGGTACAAAAATAAACTGAACAAAAAATGGTACTGGGAATGAAAAGAGAGAGAGAAATGAAATCAGGAAATATACAGAGATGAAACTGGCAGAACTTAGTGGCTAATTGGATGTCAAGTGAGAAAGAGAGAGAGAAGTAAAGATGACCCTTAGGTCTCTAACTCTATTGACTGTGAGAGTACCTGGGCTGTTCACTGTAATAGAGGGTACCAAAAAAAGAACATATTTGGACTACAAGATTTGAAATGCTTGTGACATATAACTGTAGTTGTTTGGAAGCTAACTGGACATATGGAGTTGCAGCTCAGGAGAGATATTTATGAGTGATATAGAGGTCCTCGGTTTATAGATGATAGATCTAGACGTGGTGGAGGCAGGTCATGCCTATAGGACAAATTTTCACTTGCATCTGGTATTTAAGTACTTTGCATATCTCTATTCCATTATTTTCTATTTGTAAAAAGTTATGAAAACAAGACCTCTTTCATTGTGTCTCTTTGTCATTACATCTGACATCTAGAAGAAAATTTGACAATTACTTGAAAAGTTTCTCATTTATAATTGCAACTTGCACATGCACATTTTTCTACAAGCTAAGAAGAAAACAAGAGGCTGTAAAAAGATATAGATGTGAACTCTGCCCCTCTAGTGGAAATATGGGGCTGAGTTAAACACTTGGCCCTCAGGGACTTTTTGGAATATTTTTACTTTTAATCACATGATACCAACATTTTTTTGTTAATAGACTGTCCTGTGATTGCCCAATACAGGACAGATATCTTTCTGAGTTTCTTGACCTCTATTCTCATATTGCCTGGTATTGCCCTATTGACCAGGCTTAATCTTATACATTGATTTTTTTTAGTTACCTATTCAAGTAAAAGTGGACTTTTTGGAACTTGGCCCCATTTTCTCAGTGAGTGGTAACATATGACCTTTGAATTCAGACAACCTTGTTTTGAGGCAACTCTGTTACTGACTAGAGCTATGATAACAAACAAACTATTTTGCCTTTCTGAGACAGGGTTTCTGCATCTAAAAATTGAGGGTGAAATATAGCTGTCATAGGTTGATTGCAAAGATTAAAATTTATAATACATGTGAAGTGCTTAACAGTGACAGAAACATACAGGTACTTAATAGATTTGTTGTGGTTGTTTATGTTACTGGGTACCTAATGTCTTTTCTAGTGATAGGTCTAATCCAGTCCTACCAGCACTTAGTGATAATCTTGTACTTTGCAAAGGCCCCACACTGGAGGCACATTCAGAGATGAACAAACCTAATTAGCATTCTCAAAGAATTCACCCAAAGGTTTAATCACCATTGTTTCCTACTTTAAATTTGCATGTGGTACTCACTCCCTTCCTCCTTCCAGGGAAATGTTTTTAAAGCTTTTCCCAGTCTTTTTTGGACTTTGGCAGACTTTTGGTCTATGGTGACCAGGGTTTCTCACTCCACTTGGAGCTCTTTGTTCAGGCCTTTGTCAGAAAAGAAACACACACACACACACACACACACACACACACACACACACACACACGCGCGCGCGCGCACTAACTTAGGAAAATAACATTTGGCAGGAACTTGGCTATTATAAACCCTTTGTTGCCAGAATCCTTGTTCACAGTGTGGGTGGCTCAGATGGCACTTGATTAAATGCATTTTCCTGTAAATTCTCAATAGTGTGCTTATTTTTACTGGTGGCTAATAACTACTCTATCTCCAAGGCAACCAGATTTCACAGCTTGCAGAAGAGGGCAATCAGCATGCATAAATACCATGTTACTTTGTTGGTGCCCAGCACCATTCTTCATCATCTTTGCATGACAATGGATTTACCAACTTTTCCCCACTTAGTACTTTGCCATTTAGTACTTTTCTTCTACCTGAAATAAATATATACCTAATTAATAAAAAACAATTCCACCTATTTTGGGTGCCAACTATGAGTCAGGCACTGTATTTGGAACTTATACATGTTATCTAATTTAATCCTCACAGATTAAAAGATGGAGAAGACAAGGTGTAAAGAGGTTAAGCTCTTTAATTAAAGTTATTCAGCTGGAAAGTGATGGCTGTAAAGAGACCACTGAAAGATTTGTCTGATGCCAGAGCCCTGCAATCTTCCCTTCATGCTCTGTGATGCTATCACGTTTTCAGGTAGTCTCCAAGTACCTTTAGCAGACAGTGCATCTCTAGAAAGTTATTGATGCTTCTGTTTAGCTCCGCACCTCACACTTGAACATATTCTGTTCAGTGCAGGAACATTAGGAACATAACAGAAAGACAATTAATGTCCATCTTCCTCAGCTGCTGTGTGGTACCAGAGTAAGATATTTAAATTCATTTTTCTCATGCTTTTCAATTACCAAAGAAGTTTACTTATATAGAGATACCAGGGGCCCCGTGCATGAGTTAGTGCACCTTGAAAGGAACTGTGGGCCTTGAAGCTGCGGTGGGCAAAGGGGCATGTTTCGGCCCATCCTCCACACCCCCTTCTGGCCCCTCAAGCTGCAGTCCTGATCCCCTGTCTGTGGCAGCCCCACTCCCACAGCCACTGCTCGCTTGCACCTGCTAAAGGCGCGGAGCTATTGAGTCCAGTGCCAGCAACAGGTCTGAGGGGTGGCTGCTGCCCAATCATCCCTCAGGAGCCGGGGGAGGTGGAGAAGTTCTCATGGGGTGATCAAGGCTGGCAGCTACTGCTGCTTGCACCTGCTAACGGTGCTGAGTGAACAGGACCAGCACCGCGCTCCAGCAGTGGGTGCAAGCAGAGCTCCAGTGCTGGCTGCAGGTTTGAGCAGAGCCTGCGCTGGCAGCAGGTGCGAGTGCCCGCCAGACCATGGCGAGCAAAGAATTTTCAGTAACCACCAGAGGCCCACCCCTTTGACAGCAACCGATGTCCCGCCTTGGTTTAGTGCCAACCTCCCTCCCCCCTCCACACACACACCTGCTCCTCCATCATCCCACTGAGGCTGATGCCCACCATGCTTCACGCTCTGCCACCTGATGCCAATGCCTGTCATGTTCCACACATATTAGGTTTTTATTTATATAAATAGTTTCCTAATAAAACTTTTTGTATATTTGAAGACAAAGGTGAAAGTTGTGAATTGGAATAAGAAAAAAACCTGAGATGCATTAGTTGGTTGCTCTTAAAAATAATTTGTGGTTTCTGACCTTGTCTGTTTCCTTGTAGGTCTATAGTCTAGTGGGAGAGACCATTCACATTAGAAGAAAAACATGAATTGCACAAATAATGTTTTAAACAAATATTTAAAACTTGCTCTGCTATGCTATATTGCTATATAACAATAGATTTGACTACAAACTTTATCTGACCTTCACTTAAAAAGATATTTTTTTTTTTTAGGTTTAGAATTTGGCAACTATTTTCTTCTAGCTTTTCAAAGATCATTCCATTATCTTCTGGATTCCATTGTTTCTTTTTAAATCTACAGTTATAACTGTTGCTATTCTGAATGTGATATATCTCCCTCTTTATTGTCTCTGCCTCTCATCTCTGGCTAGTTTTAAGATTTCTCTGTTTTTTTAGTTTTCAGCATGTTGACTATAATGTTTTTAGCTTGATGTAACCCTGATGAATATAAAAGTCCCCCCCACCCTACCCTTTGGATTCACCCTATTTCAATTTTGTAGAGTTTCTTAAATTTATGGATTAATGTTTTGAGAATTTTGGAAAAATTCTTGACCAATACCTCTTCAAACATGGCTTCTGATCCTTTATTTCTCTCTCCTTTTTAAACTACAATTACTAATATATTAAACCTTTACACTGTCATATACTTCCCATGCTCTTATATTTCTTTTCCAGAGTTGTTTCTCTCTTTGCTTCATTCTTTCTACCAACCAGTTTTTCAATTTACTAATTCTCTGTACTGATTCTATTTAATTTATCATTGAGAACATCCTTGAATTCTTAATTTTGATAATTATATTATTAATTTCTAGATTTTTAATTTTTCATAAATTTTAAAATATAAGTTCACATCTTTGTTATCTATTCTCTTGATTAACCATAGTTATTTAAAAACTAGAGGCCCGGTGCATGAAATTTGTGCACGGGAGGGGGCGGGGAGAGTCCCTCAGCCCAACCTGCACCCTCTCCAGTCTGGGATCTCTCTCACAATCCAGGACTGCTGGCTCCCAACTGCTCACCTGCCTGCCTTCATGACTGCCCTAACCACTTCTGCCTGCCAGCCTGATCACCCCCTAACTGTTAGGTCGAGGCAGGGGGAAGTCCAGAGCTGATGCAAGCATCTGCAAGGTAGATGGTGACAAAGATAGCTGGCGCCTTCCTAGTCCATTGTCCCTTGGCCCTTGGCCCCAGGAATTCCACACCTCTCATGCCCTCCACCCTCCCCTCACTAAACAGCTATATAAAAGAAGTACCTATGCCCTTTTTTTGGTGCCAGGGAAACCCAAACCCAAATCCTTCTCCTGCTCTCTGTGGTGGCAGCCATCTTAATTGGGGTTAATTTGCATTCTCACTCTGATTGGCTGATAGGTGTGGCTTGTGGGTGTAGTGGAGTGATGGTTAATTTGCATATTACTCTTCTATTAGATAGGATTCTATCTGATAACAAGACCTAGATCACCTGTATGTCTGTTGCCATTGTCTACACTTTTCTCCTAGTTTTCATTCATTTGATTCTGTTTATCAGCATACCTGATAATTTATGATTGAATATTGTATATAAAATTGTAGATTTTATGAATTATGCTGTCTTTTCTCACAGAAAATTTATTTTCCTTTTAACTACAAAAGGGCAGATCACCTTGATCCAATTGGAATTGAGATGCTTTAATTCTTTATGTGGGCTAGTCTATTTCTAGTTTTCTTTTATTACCAGCACATTAATCTTCAGGTGTTTCTCTATTGTCTCTGGTACCATGAGTTTTCTGAAAGCTTTGCTGTTTTGTGGACTCTTAGCCAACACTCTCTTATTGGCTTCTTGGTATCTCCTTGCACATGGGATAGGAACTGACCTCAAGGTGAAAAACAATGCAGAATGTTGTGCTACTGATCTGTGATTTCTGTGTCTCCAAAGTCTTGCATTCTTCAGCACTGCTGCCTTGGTAGTCCTGGACTACAATTCCATTTCCTCTGTTCTTTGACACCTGGTAAAATCTGCTTGTGCTGGTATTCTTTAGGATATAGCTTTAAGGAAAGAGCAAAGAGGAACACAGAGTTCACTTGGTTGTTTTTCTGAGATCTTTCCCCCTCAAGTCTCTGTTGACTTGGTTACTGTCTATTACTGTCTATAGTCTTTCAACAACTTCTCTTGTAATTTCTTCAGATTCCTACCATTTTCCCCCAAAAATATTTTCATCCTCTGAAAATAAGACCTAGCGCATGGAAAGATAAGACATCCCTTGAAAATAAGACATAGCGCAACTTTGGGAGAAAAAATTAATATAAGACACTGTCTTATTTTCGGGGAAACAGGGTAGTAGGATGGTTGGACTGAAACATCAGAGCCAAAAATAAAACTCCTATATTAATAATTTTTGAGTTAGTAGCTCTATTTCTTTTCTTTTCTTTTCTTTTTGTCTCATTTAACTTATTCAGATAATGAAATACATGTAGTTAGGTCAGAGTACTAAAATTAAAATGAGAAAAATTTGGCTTCATTCTTGAATCAACTAGAAAATGTTTTGTGATCATGAGTATTTTGATCTAAATTACCCAATTTGTAAAATGAGCATACTATCTAATTTATATAATTGTCAGGACTATTGAATCTAAAGGAAACACAGATATTTTTTTCTGAAAACAAAACATAACATTATCCTTTGTCTTCTTCCTCATTCTCTTTAAGTTAGCTACATGTAGACATTGAGTAATGAATTCTTAATTTAAAACCTTACTACAACAACCTCAGCTGCAATCATACTTACATTGTATTGTGACTGTGTTTCCCATCTATTCATACATTAAAGAAAACCCAAAAGAAGAATGAACAGATGTCAACTCAGAGTGAAACTGTAGTCAGATTACAACTTGTATTGAATTTGTATTATCTTAACAACCTTGGTTTGCACAGCATTTGGAATAGATTTTGAGATGTTTTCTAAGAGGAAAAAAAATGCATTTTTTTCACAGAAGTGACTCTTACCTAGATCATGTGTCCATCAGATGCCACAAAGATGAGAGAGATATATGCTGCTATTTTGAGCACTGCTAAGTACATAAGTAGATGAGCCGTTGCTATAAATATATATAATCTTGGTCATTTTACTAAGTCAGAATTGAGTCAGCTTTTTTCTAGGTTAATCTAATGTAAAAATAACACTATCATTTCTTATTAATAGGTTAATTATTATCTAGTGTTTGCTGTGGGTTCAGGGATCCAGAATAAATCATGCTTTGATGATAGGGTGATTTAAGTTGTGTTGACTCATTCAGGAGGGGGCTGGGCTCAGAGTTTTTGTCTGTCCCAGGCCTAAGCTGAGATAGGGCTCATGCAATTCTCAGTCCTGCTTATATCACATAAAAATCTCTGTGTTTCCTTTAGATTCAAAAGGTGACCTGTACAGAAGAAGCACAGAAAATCTTGTATTGGATCTGGCAATAGGCATTGTGTGGTAGCAGCTAGAGAAGGAATGAACAATCTGGAAAACATTTTTTCTCTTTCTAGTTCCACTAAGAGATTATGTACCATTATTAATCCAAGCTATGAACTAGAAGGAAAGTCAAAATGTCCTGGAGATTAACCACAGGGTTTATATATATTTTTAGTCCTCCAAGTTCCATGATCCTCCATCTATTTTAAAATATTCCCAGGTTTAGGGGCTCTGTGTCTGTCTCATTTTGACAAGGTCTCATGGATCTTTTTTTGCATTTCAAGAGACAGAGTACCTAAGTGAGTCCCTGTCATTCTGTTTTGAAATTCCACAGGTAAGAAATAGGAAGCAGCCTCTACAGAGGCTTTGCCTGGACTCGGTAAAAATGTATGCTTAATAGTATGATACTTCTATAGATCAAGTTACCTTGACATTCATCAGCAGTAGTGCCTGAAATGTCCGATATTAGGTCTCCATCACTATATTGTCAGGAGCTCCTCCTTGGTGCTTCTTGCTACTAGTTATGCATGACTCCTTATTCTTAAGTCAGTCTTTAAATACATATTTATTAAACACCCACCTATGAGCCAATGAGAATTCTACACACTAGGGATTCACAAGCATGTGTAACAGATTTGTCTTCTTTTTGCATCATGTTTCTGCTCACTGATACCAATGCCATTTATGGATTCTGTCCACTGCCTTATTTGTACTTTTCAACTAGTTGTGTCCTTGTTTATATGTAGCATGAATACTCCAGCCCAAAGAACATGGTAGCTCCTGCCAATCAATCATTTGTATTAAAAACTCATGTTTCAGGCTCCCTTCTGAACCACCTTTGAGCCAGACACCCATCTTCGGTCTTGTCTGACCAGGTTAGTAATCCCCAAATGTAATTGCAGTGACCTATGCATAATGAGACTCTAACCAGGAGACAATGAGTGTGCCAAATTGCAGGTGCTCTTCAGAAAGGGTCCATTTATACCATACATGGCTGGTCTAGTATGATTAGACCTGCCCACCCAGGCAATACAGAGCCAAACATGTATTGCTAGTTTAGAACATTCCACCTATTTCTCCGAACCTTTTAAGTAAATTAAAAAAATCTTCCTACTTTGGTTAAGGTCCTTTGTGAACACTGTAAGGGTTTAGAGGGCTAATGGTGCTCATGGGAATGTGCTGCTAACTCTGGTATCCTTATTAGCAGGCAAGGACACAGTTCTAAGGAAGAGAAGACTGAAAGCTGACAGACCAAAAGCATTGTGTAGTTGGTCTTGCCATGGGTACTTCCTTGAGGAACACGTAGTGAACATAGCTGGGTGACACAGAAAAGGTGGAGTTGTGGGATAGGCAAAGTGGCACATAGTGTGATCAGAACACACTGTGCATGTTTAATGGATTTCTTTGGAGCAGGTTGCAAAACTGTAACACTGTTAACATTTTGGGCTGTGTACTTTTTTTGTTGTTGGTACTGTCCTGGGCACTGTAAGATGTTTTAGGAGCATCCCTGGTCTCTACACACTAGATGCCTGTTGCACCCTCACACTTCTGTTCCCAAGTTGTGAAGACAGAAATGTGTCCATACATCATTCAGTGCCCCTGGGGGTGCATTCACTCAGTTGAAAATCACTGGTTTAGAGGCAAGTAAATTGTGGATGAGAACCAGGAATCCTATACCTTTAAATTGCATATTAATGAAATTCAACCCAAGATTTGCAAATTTATTACCAACTCACCAACAAACAACAAATAAGAATAACAACTAAAAGGAAGGATCAAAATGCCTCCATTCAGATTCAAAAATTTTATTACCTCCCCGTGTTAAGGATTCTCATGGTAGGTAATTATATGAGCCTTGAATAAATATTGACAATTTAGGTTAAATAGATTTGAATACCACCCATTAGTCACTCTTTTTGGAACAATTTTCTACCTTTGATTCTCCATTCACAGTTTTATTTTAATTTCCTTTATCTCACTTAGTCAAATCTTGTGCATTTGTTAGTAAACTGTGTGTACCTGGTGAGTTATTGGTGCCATTTAAGACTGAGATCTAACATGTTTGGAAATAGGTGGCTCTTAAGTTTTTGGTTAATATTATTTTAAGAAAATTTAAGCAGCCAAAATTGGTTTGGCTCAGTGGATAGAGCGTCAGCCTGTGGAATGAAAGATCCCAGGTTCGATTCCGGTCAAGGACATTTACATTGGTTGCGGGCACATCCCTGGTGGGGGTGTGTGCAGGAAGCAGCTGTCGATGTTTCTCTCTCATTGATGTTTCTAGCTCTCTATCCCTCTCCCTTCCTCTCTGTAAAAAATCAATAAAATATCAATTTAAAAAAAGAAAATTTAAACAGATTTATACTGTTTATGGATCAAAGTGAGACAAAATCAGGGAAGAAAATCTGCCATAAGAAATCCACCCAGCTTAAGGAAGCTGCCTAGGATTGACTTAGTATGTGGAAATATTGTCACTACATGGGACCAGGGAAGATCTGAGTTGGAAGCAAACCAGGAAAAATAGGTTCTAAATTTCTAATGGAGATGGAGATAGAGACTATTTTCCTTGACCTCTGACTGAATTTGTGCAGCAAGATCACTCTTGTAACCCTGCAAGTAGAGCCACCTAGACCTGAGCAATCTGAAAGAAGGAATGTGTCTTTCCTATTTTTTTTTATCCTCACTGCCTAGCACAGTGCCTGATACAGAGAAATAACTCAATAGGTGCTGAACTGAATAAAGAGGCTTTAGAACTGTTCCCAGCAGAAGCAGGGGTGACTCCATTCAATGTTGGTGAGTTGGTAATAAATTTGCAAGTTTTGGTTGAATTTCATTAATATGCAATTTAAAGGTAATGTATTCTTGCTTCTCACCCACAAATTACTTGCCTCTAAATGAGTGATTTTCAACAGAAAGATGCCCCATGTCTGCTTCCTCCTCCACCCAGCTGCTTTAAGACTATTTTATTACTCATCTCTGCTGATCTGGGTAAAGCTATTATTTTTACATTAGAAGTAATTATTGACATTAGTTGCAGCCTTTGATCTCAATAAAGTGTGAGAGGAGAGAAGAGGTAACAAGGAGTTCATGGGGCTGGAGCAGCAGGGGAGAAGGCCAGGAATAGGTTGAGGGGGGAGGGACACAGGAAAAACAGGAGGTAAAGGCTGAAGAAGGTACATGATGCATGTTCCAGTTTGTAACCTGAAGCTGTTGGCCAGCAATACCCTGGAAGATGTGTTTGAGAGTTGGTCTTGCCACAGTGTACATGCTTTATTGTTACCTATATTCTCTGCTGGGGCAAACAGAGCATCTTGTAGACTCTCTGGTTAGTAATTCTGAGCCTCTATTTCAGGCACCTCAGGGCATTTTGCAGTGCTCTTGACTTAGATACTTTTGCAGTTTGCATTCAGATGATCTTGAGTGATGGCTGGTCTTTGATGGGTTTACTTTTCAGGCAGTGAGCTCCAAGACGTGACTGTTGTGGACAACATTTCTTTTGTTTGATTTGTAAAAACTTAGGCCTTATTCTCTACTGTCACTGCCTCAAAGTCTTTAATCAAAGGCTATTTGGAAATAACATCAGCTAATTAGCAGTTGATGATACAGCAAGGGTGACTCTCTCCTGATGTCTCAAACCTTTCACCTGAACCATAAATATGCCACACTTGAGCTCAAATTGTCAAGGAAGAGGAAAGTACATGAAACCATTGGCTGGGTAAAGGCCTCCCTGTTGACATAAGCACTAGGAGCCCACAACTTGTGCAATGCAGGCCTGCAGTTGCAAATTGACCACTACCCAAGCATGCTGCCCAGCAGACAGTGGGTGAGTGACACATTGGGATCTCCAGCAAGCCAAGAAATGAAAGCACGAAGTCTGGGCTCAGTGACATTGTCCTGCTGCTGTGTTCATGGACAACACCTGCTACAGTCAGACTGCACAGAGTTCCTTTTTCAATCGGGACTTTTAAGGAAAAGATGAGATGTGTTTAAGTGCATGCTTCATTTTCTACACTTATTTGTTTGTGGTTTTATAAAGGGCCTTTCTTTTATTCAGCCAACAATATTTTAGCACAAAATATGTACCAGATAGTTATAAAGACCTGAATCCTGCCAAGGAAGGGCTTGCAGCCCAGAATTGGAATGAAATAGGAGATAATTACAAAATAGCATTAAAATAGTGCAGTGACAGGCAACAATTTATATTTGACACTTAACTGAGAGGGAGGGGGTTAGTAGGCAGAATCTTTTGTACCAAAGATTTGAAGCAAAGAAGGTGAGTAACTATTGACTAATCTGTGTGGCTCATATAAAAACTCCTAGGCTAACATTACCTTCAGCCATATTCATGTGCCTTGGGACAGCAGTTGGGGTGCCTCTCTCTCGCTCCCCAGGGTGGCTAACAATACAATTTGTATAGTCCTTACAATGAATCTTTTCCTCTTATCATTTGTATTGATGATGAGATTATCCAATGTTGATGTTTACTAGTTTCAACATCTGGTTAACTATCTGTATCTGTGTGATATAAACCAATTTTTGAACTGAAGTTTTATAGTTCATTTATGTAGTAATTTAGACAGAAGTTGAATTGAATCACCCCAAATTAGCAGATAATGAAAGAATTTGGCAAATAAATCCATAAAAAATTATAGGGATTCATTTAAAACTTTTAAAGAAAAATCCTATTTAAGCTTGACAAGTATTCATTTTCTTTTAAAAGAATAAGAATTTTATTTCATATATTTTCCTAAAGACCTAGTACCAAAGTCTAATTCTATGATTTGAATTTTAAAAACATTCAAATTGAACTAAAAAAATCTATAAGATTTTTGTAACCAAATCTTAGTGTAAATTAGAGTCATTTTAACAGTTTTATTTTAATTGGGTTATTTTAACCTTTACTTGAGTTATTCATATTAACAAAATGGTTCACATAAAGGTCTTAAGTTGGTTGATATAAGAGATTTGTTACTAAACTTTCTAAGGATATAAACCTATGGGCAGACAGACTTAAATTATAACAGAAAGGGAAGTTAGTTGCCCCATCTACCAGTGAAAGTCAAACTTGACCCAAAGACCACACGTGGAGTGGCAGGGACTGAGAAGGAGCCTGCGCCTGTCTTGTTTTTGTCAGACCCCCAGCACTGGCTCCATGCAGCCACTCTGCAGTGCTATCTCCACTACCCCCGCTGTCTCTATAGATTCTCAGCTGTTTTCATGCCGAAGTTGTTCTCTGGGTGAGTGGCAGCCCTCCCTTCCCACTGCTGGGTCCCAAGTGTTATTCTATTTTGATCCACTTTGCAGTTAGTCATTTTCTCAGGTGGGGCTGGTTGCTGAAGCCTGCTGGTTGCAGAAGGTGAGACCTGAGATAACCATGCCTTCCCCCATGTTGGCAAGTTTCTATCCCAGGCCTTGGGTCCTGACACTATCCATCTCACTGAGTCTTTCTTTGGGTCTCCTGGTACTGTTTGCTTTGCCCCCACTCCTGGCATCCAGCAGGTGTGAGCATGTTTCTTATCTCCAGGCCCTTCTTCTCATTAGGAGGTGGCAGCACACCCAGAGTCTGAGTGTGAGCTCTGGGCTCAGTCTGCTGGGTGGGAGCCACATTGTCACTTCTGGGGCCAGATTTCCTCATCTCTCTGTATTTCTGTTCTCTCCTATGTGAAATAGGATGATATAGTACTTACCACATGGTGTCATTTGAGGATTAAATGTGCTCACACATTTGAAGCACAGTGTGTGGACATGGTAAATAGTTGCTAATACTATTTATGATCATTGTGTACTGATGGTGTGAATGGGTGTGTGTTTGTGTAGAGGGCAGATCATCAGTGAATGGATTTATTATTGAACTTTTGTCTCATTTCCCTTATCTGCAAAGCAGGAATAAATATTCTGCCTTCCTCACAGGGTTACTACATGATTTTTTACATTAGGCCCTTAGAATAATAAATGGCATATACAATTCAATAAATGTTTGCTGTTATTGTTGTGATTATGATCTATTATGAACTCTATTAATTTTATAATCCTGGTCTCATGTGTCTGAGGCTTTCTTGCTCCTATGTAGTTCATGAATGGGAATAGATTTCCAGAATAAAGTATAGGAGACCAAAACACAACAAAGGTATTTTGTTGGAGGAATGAAACTTAATTCTAGAACAGAATGGAAACTCTAAGCTCTTGTCAGGATTCATTCAGAAATGTAAATAAATAAATAAAAATCTTATGGGATACTGTCTCAATTTCCTGTGGCTGTTCTAACAATTTACCACAGATGTAGTGCTTTAAGACAACACAAACTTATTCTCCAACAGTTCTGGAGACCAGAAGCACCAAGTCCTCTCACTGGGCTGAAGTCAGGGCGCTAACAGGGCAGGTTCCTCTGGAGCCTCAACAGGGAAATCTACCTGCATTCGATCACATCTGCAAAGTCCCTTTGTCAGATGAGGAAACTTACACAAGTTTTAGGAATTAGAAAGCAGACATATTGGGGGGAGCTGTTATTTAGCTTATCATAGATACAGAGAATATAACTTAACAATGTATTTTCCAGATTAGTTTCTTCATCTTCCCCTAAAATAAGAGTCACCATTTCCCAACATGAATTCATCCAAGACAGAGGGTCAGGAGAAACCATTCTTCTCTAGGTTCTAGTTTTGATGGGCAGAAGAGGGGCAGCTTGGAGTGGCCTTCTGGATCACACGGGTTGAGAATAGACACATTTTATGATAAGTATAAAATGAGACACACTTCTTTGCATTTGAAGGTATGTCTGGGCTCCCTGGCCTCTCCAGGCTGCAAGATCTAAGACCAGGCTCCTCTCACTTCAGAGATGTCAGCTAATAATGGAGATAGACTGTGAGGCAGATAGTCTCTACATCTGGCTAACCAAAGCCTTTCCTCCCTTCATGTTCATGCCTCATAGCAAGAGGGATGGTCTAGCTCTCTCCCCTTGAATTGGGTCTGGCCTTAGCAACTTGTTTGGCTAGTGGAAATTGGTGATACATTCTGAGAATTCAAGGCTACATCATAGGTCTATCTAGGTCCTTTAGAATGCCTGTGGGAGTGCTCTCTGGGAATCCAGTGCCTGATGGTATAGGCTGTCTTATTAGAAGCCCCAGCTAAGCTCCTAGCCAATCCAGCATCAACTCCCAGCCATGTGAATGAGCTGTCTTGGACATCTAGCTCAGCTGAGATGGTAGGTGACTGTCACCTTTGCTGACATCTGACTGTATCTGTAGGTGAGACCTAAGTGAGAAATACCCAGCTGTGGCCAGTTCATCCAGGGAAACACAAGAGAAGATGAAACAGGGAGCCAGAACAGACAGGGGTGAGGTGACCAGCTATTTGTGTTCATAGATTTTTCTGTGTGTTTACAGAATGCACAACAGCTCTACCACTTTGGTGGTTCCATTTCTAGACATGACACAGTAGGGAGCAGGGGTGGGCTTAGCCCAGTGGTCTGAGACAACCTTAGAAACCTCCAGGCATCTGAAACCACAAGGTCAAGCTCTGGAAGGGCTGACTTGGCCTCTTAATGACCTCATCATGTCTGCTCTCTTGATTCATTGGGCTTTACCCAGCCCTTGTCAAGAAGAAGCAGAGGGAGGCATTGGCAATGCCAGGCAACACCTGACTCAGAGGAAAGATTATTTGTGATCTATGGTCAGAGCATATGAGTGGGGAATTGGTTAAATAAGGAAGGGAGGCTTTAAAAAAAATGATTGGCTGACAATATAGTCACATGTGATGTCAATAAGAAAGAAAGAGCCACATCTAGAAAAATTAATGCTGACTCTGGAGCTGCTGGGTGACTCAGATTTTAAAGGGAAGATAAAAGGAGGAGCCAGCCAATAGGCAAGGTTTCATGCAGTCAGGAGGAGTGGCTGTGTGGAAGTGGTGTGGGAGAGCAAAAGCAGAGACGAAGCTGTGGCTTATGACAATGCTAAGGACCTAACAAGGGTCTTCGAGAAGCCATGTTTGGAGGAAAAGCCACATGGGATGAGTGGACTCTGAGTTGAGGTGAAAGTGTGAACATGGAACTATTCAATCTTAAATTCACATCTGCTTTTTCCTTGGAGGAGAAATTTTGATACAGCATAGATGGACCTGGAGACTCTTATGCTAAGTGAAATAGGCCAGTTAGAGAAAGACAAATATCAAATGATCTCACTTATGTGTAGAATCTAATGAACAAAATAAACTGAGGAATACGATAAGTCCATTCAGAATTAGAAACTAAAATAAGGATGCATGCAACAGACTGACAGATTTCAGAGGGGAGTAGGTGTGGGGGGATGGGAAGAGATAAACCAGGGAGCTTATATGCATAACCTATGGACACAGACAATAGTATGGGGAAGGCCTGGGGCGGGGTGAGGGGTGGATGGAAGGGGGCATAAAGGGATAAAATGGGAGAAATATGTAATACTGACAATAACAATAACAGAATGGCACCTCCCCCCCCCAAAAAAAAAATAAATAAACACCCAGCCCTAAACTCAAAGGAATAGGACAAATAGAGGGTCATTAAGAGGGCTTTAAAGCCCCAAATAAATGAGCAGTAGGTTGCTTAATTACACCAAAATAGCTTTAGTTTTGACATGGAACTTGATGTCTTCTGATATCCTGGGCTGAATATAATGCATTGGGATGGATTTATGGCTGATGCAGTAACCCTAGGCATGGGAATTTCAATTGACATGCTGCAATGTTGGACAGTGAAAGCTACAGGGGGTCTGTGTGCAGCCCTGTGGGGTCTCCTACACTCCCCTGTTCCATATGTAGTAATCAGATATTCACTGTACTTAGACTCCCTGAAAATAATCCCTCTCATTTTCTCACTTTGGTCATCTTTTGTCATGGGGCTGTAGGAAAAGGTGACTAATGACTCTGTGCTTCTTAGATGGCTGTTGTCCAATCTTCCTTATTTTAGTTACTTTTAGTTCCCAATTCTAAAAGGGCCTGTTGTGAAAATTCCTAAGGCTTTGGTGATATTCTAATGTAATCTGGGTTGATTTCAGTCTTTTCTCACTGCTGGCTATGAAGTGAGCTTTCCTGGGTCTGCTCCTTACTATCATTTCACACTTTCACACATGCTTTCAGTTTCCAAATTTTCAGGTATTTCTCTTCTCCCCATGCATTGATTATTTATTTATTTATTTATTTGTGTGTGTGTGTGTGTGTTTTAAAATCTTTGGCTAGTTTAGTAAGATTTTCACAAGAATAAAAAGTTGCATTTATTCAAGCAAATTTTTTTTTGCCTGGGCCCACCAGTCAGTGTAATATAACTGTGCTGGAAGACCCTGCTCAATTGTTCTGGTGGAAGCTTGAGAATCCCAGTGATGGCCCTGGGGCTCTTCTGGAAAAAGTTGAAGTCTGCATAGTGTATCACTGACTGGAAGTTTCATGTCTATTTATCAGTTTGATTTCAGTGGCAAAGACCCCAATGACAAAAACCTTTCAAAGTAACCCCAGAGCTCTAGGGCCCATACTACTGACAGGGGACCTGATTATGGACATTCAGCCACATCTCCCGCTTAAATCTTCCCCTCTGAGACAGTTTGTTGTGTTAGCTCTAAGTATTTCCCCTGTCTCTTTTCTGTCTCCCAGCATTACCTATTAGTAGACACTATAAATATCATTTAGGGTTATTAAGTAATAAACTGCAAACATCTAAGTGGTATAATGATACCCTTTGGATGCATGATATTTGTACAGACTATTGGTGGAATTTCAGGGGAGGAAACTAATTAATCTATTAAGTATAAGCATTTAATTCACACAATATGTGGTTTAATTGACTCCATTAATGCTTGAGATGAAAACCTTAGCCCCTACCTCCTTATATGCTTAGCATGAAAGGTATGTATAACATTAAAGGGAAGCTGACCCAGCCATCACTAAAGCAAATTCTGACATAATTATTTAAGATGTGGCAGCTGTCAGTCAAGAATCAGATAGAAAAAGATCAGAAGAGTTTATAAAATCATATGAACAGCCCATCAAAATGTTCTCATTTGCACTGAGCTGGCTTCATGGAAGATGTGCTCACTGGCCACTGGCCTGAGAAAAGGATGTCAGTACTGGATCAGATGACTTACTTCTGTTAGGGTCAGAAGCCCTATAAGTCCTGTGCTAGTGACTTTATTGGAGCTACCTGAGAATTTGGGGTGTGATTCTGCCTCTTCTTTCTCTGGGGCCAGACTATAGAGTCTCTAAATGAGGTCAGTTATGTCTCATTTGGCAGTAATGACCTTGTTGGAACTTACTAGGTATTAGTTGAATGTCCAATGATTACTGACCATAGATTATTTTTTTCCTGGTTTAATCATTTTATTCATATTCAATAGGACTATTTCTATTTCTGTAGTCACTGTTCTCATTCAAATAAGCAATAATTTGTTTCTCATAAAGAGCCATTAAACTACAGATACTTATAAATTATATTTGATAAGTGGGCAACAACTGTATTAACAAAGCAGCCTCTCAACTTGATTCCCTTGTTCAGTTTCTTCAAATTAGCATCTATTTTATATCTCACTCCCAGGAATAAATAATCCTTTGTTGAATTTCCATCAATATTTAATTCCCTGTTTGTGAAACTAGAGATTTTTATTAACAAAATCAAAATTCTTATGTCTGAGATTAAATTTGTTTCCACCAGTTTCCTTAGGTATTCATTTCTTCCTATCTGGTTAATCTCATTATTTCACTACAGCGATATTTTTCAAAAAATACATTATAAGTTTTTTATGTCTACTAAAATTTTTAATTTTTTGGTGTTTTAAATTTCAAAAGCCTAAGTTTAAGAATTTCTCAAGTAAATATACTAGCCCATTGGCAAAAGGATTAGAAGATCTCTGTGATTTTTAGAAAATGCCACTTTATTGGATCTAAGTTAGAAGTGTCTTGGCCCAGAATGGAAGAAGATGAGAAGGTGAAGTGGAAGTGATAACTTACTTATTGAGCTTTTCTCTTTGACAGTTGCTTCTTCTCTTTATTGTTGTTGTTGTTAATTCTTACCTGAGGATATTTTTTTCTGATTGCTTTTCAGAAAGAGTGGAAGGGAGGAAGGAAGGGAAGAGAAAGAAAAACTGATGATACAGAAGGAAGCTAGGTAGTCAGGAATTAGGACCATAGGGTGAATGGAGAGGAAGTAAAACTGAGGGACCCAGCTGGGCATGGAAAGAAGGGCATGTGTGAATGACAAGCTTTAAAATATATGGATTGTTGCTAAGACAAGAAAATTGCAGATAACCAATCACAAGGCAATAAGACATAAACCAATTCCAAGAATGGTGCTAAGACAAAATTCTTTGACAAGACCAATCAGGAGCTAGCAAGGCTGTGTCCACCCCCCTAGATTAAAAATTGAGCACTTCCTCTTGCGCTGGCTCTCTCCTTAGCATTCTATATTCTTGGGTTGATGGCAGGAGACATGTTTCAACCCAAGAATGGTAATGTGGGACTCTACACATGAAGCAATTGATTTTAACACCCGACTGTAACATGGGAAACAACTCTGGATCCTGGCCTGCTCCTGGAATCCCAGCTGCACCGTTCCCAGGACTGGCTTCTCTCAATAAACTTTGGTTCTGCTAACCAATTTTGTCCATGAGTTTATTTTTCACTCTTCAATTTCAAGAGACAACAAATCTAAACTCAAACAACCTACATTTTGGTTTAAAAACATAAGTGTGAGAGGGACACATTGACTGGTTGCTTCCTGTATATACCAGGACTGGGGTGTAGGGATTAAACCTGAAACCCACATATGTGCCCTTGGCCAGGAGTCAAATGTGTGACCCTTCGATGCACAGGCCAATGCTCTAACTACTTAGTCACATCAGCCAATACATTCTTCCTATTTTTAATACCATATCATTTGTAAATGAGAACTTTCAATGTTAAAAGAGGTAAAATAAAATTTTAGAGAAAATGATACTGTAGTTACTAATCAAGAATAACTTTACTGTGTATACATTTTAACTTTATATATGGGGTTTTCAGAGGTTCTAGTATTATAGTTACATATCACATGGATTATGCAGAGACTCTCTTTCTAGGTCCCATATTGGTAGTCAACCTAAATTTGTCATTTGTTCCAGAAGAATGAACCGGAATTCAAGATTATAAACTAGACTTTTAGAAGGTCATGTACTTGTAAAGTAAAATTTAGAAGAAAAAAAAATAGTACAAATTAAATAGTTGTGCTAGTGGCTTTGACCCTCTATACCCAATCTCTATGATTTTCCTGCTCCCACTCATTGCTATTTCCCATTACAGGAAATTCAGTTTACTGCCATCCCCTTGGCTTCCTCTGGGGCTCATTTCCTGTTTTGATTTATTCATTCTTCAAGGGATGAAGAACTTCTTAGAGCTGGGGTTTTGCTCTTGGCTCTGCCATAATCCTAACCTTATTGTCTTAGTGTTACCAAACTCAAAGGGTTTTCTACTTGGAAAACCTATTTAAAAACAAAGACATGGTTTTCCCAAGGTAGTTTTATTTACTGCAATAAGTAAAGGATATAGGGGATTCATATTCAAAGTTCTGCCTCCCCCATGGAGGTTAACTATTGCTTATGCACACTAGCACTGACATGTTGATTTCTTCTTTGCAGTTGGCTACTTTCATCTGATTGTGTTCCTTTCAACTAATGCCATTTACAGCTGCATCTATAAAATACTATGCTACATTCAAACATTTAGAAAGGGCTTAGATCTGGAGACCTTTGTCCTATTTAACATTGTATAGTCACTTAAACTTTCTGATCTCAGTTTCATCACTTGTAAATGAGAGGTTCATACTAGATAGCTTCTAGGATTTTCCAACTCTAATGCTCCATGATTCTATTATCATTTTCCTTCCCCAGGGAATCTCTCACTCACCTTTTCTTTTTTTTAAAAAAAATATTTTTATTGATTTTATAGAAGAAGGGAGAGGAGAGAGTGATATAAGCAACAATGATGAGAGAATCATAGATTGGCTGCCTCTTGCACACCCTACAACCTGTGCACATGCCCTGATCTGAATCAACCTCCTGGTTCATAGGCCAACACTCAACTGCTGAGTCACACCAGCCAGGCTCACCTTTCCATTTTGTTCAACTTGATGATTTTATGAAGGACATTATCCTCCATCACCTTTTTTTGTGTCATTATTTTATCTATCCCTTTTACTTCTTTCTTTATACCATGGTTCATCTCTCCTCCTTATTCCTGTAGGTCAATTAGCTATCTACTTGTGAGATTTTTGTTGTTGTGTTGTCATTGTTCTTTCCCTTCTCCTCTTAGGATCCAATTTCCACATATATTAAGAATCTTTTTCTTAATCCCAAAATGATATGCACATTTATAGTTGCATATAAATGAAGAGGTTGCACCATCCACTTTGATAACTTTTGAACATGTTGTTCTTTATCCTTCATTTTAGAAAACTCACTTAACTTTATTAAATGTTGCACATACTTAAGAATACACAATATGCTTGTCTCCTATAAAACCTTAATGAAACCTCTGAGAGGTCTTCTTGCCCCAGGCACTACTGACACATTTAGTACTGATGGACTCTAAGAAGTACAGTATTCCTCTACCTGTTTTGCCAAAAATTAAATTTTGCAAATTTTGTTTCTACATAGCAAAATGTACTGCACTTACTTGAACACATTTAGAGACCTCAAAATAGGAATCTAGACCAGCAAAATAAGTGCTATAACAGGCCTAAGTTTGATTTCATAACAGGTTTTCCTACATCTTTTGGTGAGTTCCAGAGGCTCAGTTTTCTTTAAGTTGTTCTTTTTAGCCAAACAAAAAAAAAAATAAGCACAGTTGAATTAATGTACTCTCAACTTTATTTTTAACCATTCATTTATTTCAATTCTTCGGCCCAAATGCTAAGCATTTCTAGTTAGTAGACAAAGTGATTGATTACAGTTTCATTTTTTCTTTTCTTTATTATTTCCTTTTTAATAATCAAGGTCCTCTGGTAATAAGGATCCTTGGGGAAGAGAATGGTAGTAATCCTGGTGTTTGGAGAATAATGAAGATTTATGATTATTATTGTTAGGAACAACAACAACATTACAACTATATATTGTTCAAATTAACTTTACACCAGTGTTGGTGGCTATGCATAATGAAGGTAAGTGTGTTTATGATGAAGATATTAATGGAATTTCCTTGGAATCTGTTAGTTCCTATATTATACTTATTCCCACTTTCATGCTAACAAAAATCCAATAATTTTTTGGTGGAGGGGAATAAACTCAGATACTTACTTTTTAAGCCTTTCTTATAACTAGGGATGATACATTCGTCCCAGTGACAGATGCCACAGTTTAAGGTAATCAATACTAAAAAAAAGGCCTGTGGCTGTGATGCTATAATGTGGAACCACCAAAAAAACACAAAAAACAGTCACCAGGAGATCCAGAGACCAGAACACTGCCACCCCAGCAGGGATATGCATCCTGATCAGGGGTGTGGCCGGTCTGCAAACTGCTGGTGCCCCATGCCCAGGCCGGCCTGTTCTCTCAGTGGAATTGACCCTTGGAGAATAGGCTGTTGGTCAGCTTGTTGTCAGCGGCCTGACAGCCAGGAATCCCATTGGCCTGCACCCAGACAGCAGGTTGGCGGGAGCTCCATCCCTTGTGGAATCAGCCTTGGTCAGCTTGCTGTCAGTGGCCTGACAGCCAGGAATCCCACTCACCCACACTCAGGGCCCAGAGAGATTGTTATTATTTATTTATTAATAAATTTATATATTATTTTCATATACATTTTTCTAATTTTCTTTAATTTCTGATACTTATATTATAGAGAAAGGGAAAATAGTGATATTAAAATATTTCTTAATTAATCCCCTTTAAATGTGCATGAATTCGTGCACTGGGCCACTAGTCTATAATAATAAAAGGGTAATATGCTAATTAGACTTGATGTCATTATGGAAATCATTCCAGACAAAGCTGGGGCTGGAGGAAAGCTGGTGCCAGCATCCAGGGGAAGGAAGGCCTACCCTTGCATGAATTTCATGCATCAGGCCTCCATTTAGACATAAGCACAAATCTGCTGTGGAGGTCTGGGAATGCTGCTTCTTTCCTGATAAAAGAGGGCAGATTGTGGCCAGTGTGTTTATTTTTTTTCTTCTTCCTCACTTAAATGCAAATGAGGTAGTTGGAGTTGCAGCAACTATTTTGCAACCTTAAGAGAAAGAGTAAAAAAAGTACAGAAAGATGTACGCCATGGCATTACTGAGCTGCTGACTACTGAGCAACTGTTTACATTGAAAGTTTTTAATTATGTCAAGAAATGAACCCTTCTTTCAAAGCTATTATAGTTGGATTTTCTGTTCATTGTAGCTCAGTGCTTCCCTAATTGATAATCTCTAATATTTTATTATACGTGAGTAGATATCTTCCCTCTGCTCTTCCTTCTGTTACAGACAAACACACACTTTATAAACACTTTTTTTTGCAAGTCTGTGTCTGTTAAGAGCCCACCCAATGCACATGAGTTAAAACCTGCTTAGTTGAAGGATTTGGTTACATCATCCTACTTAGAGCCTGCAGGAACTAGAGTTGCAGCCAAGAGTGGGTGGTGACAGTTATCTGAGGAGGGCTTGTGTGTAGGGAAAGATTCTGTGCAGGGACAATCCAGTGCTTTCCTGCTCACCCAAGGCCTTCTCCTTCCTGCTCATGGCCTGCTAGTTTGGAGATTATTATTAGGTTCGCCCATTTAACCGTCATAGTTTGACATGGTTAGACTTGAAAATCATGACTTTTTCCTTGTCCCAGACATGAATGAATCAACCTTGATCCTTTATCTGCCACTCCCTGCCTAATAAATTAGCAGAGTTTACATAACCCACAGTCTGGTTGTTTATACTGGGCATCATTAAACACCATTATGCAGCTCCATTTCTTGGCGTCAGCACACATTTTTCCAGGTGGAACTTTCCTTCTGTTAGGTAGTGTCTGAAAGCAGAAAACGTTGAAGTTCCTTTCTGTATGACATTAAAAAATGTGAGAAGGTGGTTAACTTTGCTTTCATAAGTGCCTAAAATAGCTGACTAGGAGAGGGTACTCGTTAAGTGCCAGCCAAAGTGCTGAGCATGCTTGATGCATTACCCCATTTAAATGTTATAGTATTCCTAGGAAGTAGGTACTATTATTTTTCCCACTGACAGATGAGGAAGAAGTGACTGTAAAGAAGTGACTGAAAGATCCACGACTGTTTGAGTTCTAGGTCTGGGCCATAAACAAAGTGTGTGTTGCCAACTGTTCAGAAAGAAGTAGAGCACAGTCCAGAGTCTATCTCACCTTTCTTGATTTTGAGAGGGTTCCTGGCACCTAAAATCACAAATGATGGACCGAAATAAATAGTGTACTGGTCATAGAACTTGGGCTTTAAAATCCCGAGTCACTGAATTTTCAACATGGTGGTCAAGAGGCAAAGGTTCATTAAACTTGCAGGATTAATTTGTTCCAGTTGTTTCTAAATACTTAAAAATTTTTCTAGCCCTGCCAGTGTTTTTCAGTGATTAGAATGTGGGATTTTTGCACTGAAGGGCCATTGTTTCAATTTCCAGTAAAGGCATATACCTGGGTTGCAAGTTTGATCCCCAGTCTGGTCTGGGTGCATATGGGAGGCAACCAATTGATGTGTCTCTCCTCTCTCTCCTCTCTCTCTCTCTCTCTCTCTCTCTCTCTCTCTCTCTCTCTCTCTCTCTCTCTCTCTCTCTCTCTCCTTCCTCCTTTAATTCTCTGTATAAATCAATGAAAAAAATATCCCCAGGTGAGAATTAACAACAACAAAAGACTTTTCTAATATGGTCAGATACAATATAATGGAGGCAATTTTAAATTTTATATAATAAAATCTTTTAACATTGGAAGACCTAACAGTATAGATCCATGAACCAATATTTTTCAAATGACCAATGTATTATGTTTTAAAATTATGCAAGATAGAGCAATGGCTTTTAAAGTAGCGGAGTATGAAGAGTTCTTCAACATAGTTTCAGACTCCACATTAAAACTCATCTTTAAGAAACTACTACTTCTCAAGTTTTGATGTAGTGCACGTGCGCGCACACACACACACACACACACACACATACAAATCCACATTATCTGAAAAGGCATTTAAAAACTATTTTTTCATTCCCAATTAAGTATTTATATATGTGTGAGTTTGGATTTTTTTTATATGCTTGAGCGAAACAAGCATATTGCAGACTACTGAATGCAAAACTGACATCAGAATCCAGACAGAAAGAGATTTACAATGTCAAAGAAGGACACTTTTCTCATTTGTATTTTTAGTAGTTTTTCTTTTAAATATGTTTTATTCGTGTTTAGGAAGAGAGGAAGGAAGAGGAAGAGAAAGATAGAAACATTGATGAGAAACATTGATTGGCTGCCTTCTGCATGCTCCCTACTGGGAACTGAGCCTGTAACCTGGGCATATGCTCTGACTGGGAATTGAACCAGTGACCTCTCGGTGCATGGGCTAATGCTCAACCACTGAGCCACACCAGCTGGGCAAAACATGGCTTTTCTTAATGAATTTATATATATTTTTATTTTAAATAAGTGATTTATTCTAATAAATATTTTAAAACTTTGTGTGTGTGTGTGTGTGTGTGTGTGTGTGTGTATAAAAACTCTTTATGGGCCCTTAATAATTTTTAAGCATTATTGAGTCCTGAGTCCAAGTTTGAGAATAACTGTCCAAGGGAACTGGTAATGGCGTCTAGAGAGTTTCCAGTTCTCTTCCTTCCTCTGGTAGTTGGGAAGAGGGACAGCTAGATTATACAATACTATTTTCACTATGTTATCTTGGGGGCAGGGGTGGTGGTGATATTCTTCTGGGACCTAGCATTGCAACTTTTATTTCCTCATGTGGTCCAAGTCCCCTCCACAGAATTGAGCTGAAACTGGCTCAGCCAAGAACACAAACATACACCCTGAGCTTGATCCCTAAGCTGATGTGGTGGCCCATAAACCATTATGGCTCTTAGCATTATTTATCTTAGAGAACATCAGACCTATCAATGGAAATGATAAAATGAAAATATTTATGCCCAGATTTTCTTGCTAAAGACTTGTGTTTGGAAAGTCTAGAACTTCTTAGTGTTTGTTTCTTCATCAATAAAATGGATAAGAGAGCCAGCTGTGGGTGTCTTGTTTATTCTGCTTTAGTGAGGTCACACTGGCAGTCCTAATAGGAATATTTACACAACAGAAATTAGCAAATGCTCTGCATCAGAGATTTCATGTTTTCATAGAACTGGTTATTGCATATTTACCATTGCTTAACTCTTTACCTTAGAAAAATTGAAATAAAGCAATTCAAAAGATGCCTGGGAGTGAGTGCCCTATAGAAGCTCATGGATACTATGTTGCCTCAAATTCCAAAGTTTTGAGAGCCATTGTGTTGGTAGAAAAGGATCATTCATCTTTGCCAAAACCACATAATTCTTCAATTTATGAAACTTCCAATGGTTAGGCATCGTTAGCAGCCTTTTCCTCAGCCCAGACCTCTGGGCTCAGAGATGTCACCTGTAGGTAGCCCTGCTGCATACAGACCCCAGCTGCTTTCTCATGGAGAGTGAGGACCAGCTACACACAGGCCATGGTAGGGACCAGCTATACACAGGCCACGGTGTACAGCCTTGAGGCCCCTTGGTGCCCCGTGTCATAATCATGTCACTGTTGTGAATTCTAACATGGCTCCTGCTTTGCTGTACTGTACCCATAGAATCAAAGTGGTTCCTTTTCTTTCTTTTACAGCCACAGGGGTGAGTTTGACTAATAGAGGAGTCTGAGACAAATGCTTAAATCTATTGGGCTTTCTGAGGAACCAGTGCATAAATTTGTCTAAACCTTATTACCAAGGTTTAAAAACTAGCTTAAGTTTTACTTATGATTAAGCTTAGGTAGATTTGATTTAATGCCTTCTGTTTTGCTTAAATCAATTTTCATTTAGGAAGTAGGAGAAAGAGGAGGAGGACGAGAAGTTAGAGAAAAAGAAGAATGAAGGCACACTGTTCACTTTAAAATAGTGCTTACTTAATTACTTTTTGCAGATTAATTTTGCAGTTAAATGAGGAAGCTTGCTATTTAATTTATGTGTATATGGTCACTAATTGAGGTGAATACTTATCAAGTCATGTCAAGGTGAAACATCTCTAATTACACATCAATTATGGATTTGGAGAGGATATTTTTACACACTCTACTATTAGGAGGACAGCTACTGTCACAATAAAATAATAAACATTTAAATTATTTTGCTAAACTAAAATAACAAGCTTATATATTTTGAATATTTCCCCATGTTTATTTTTATAAAAATAGCATATTGATTTTTAATCTGCTTCATATTTATAAATATCACATGTAATCCTTTAATATAAAATTAAAATGGGCTCTCTTCCAGGTCAACATAGACATATATAATAATGAATTTTGTAGTTAACTCAGTGTTCTCCTTCCCCTTCCACTTCTTTCTTATTTTTGACAGAACAGATGGACAAGTTTACTTATTTCCCAAAGCATTGAGTGGTTTCCTTTAATTTTAACTAAGGTAACTAAAAAGAATAAATTGTTTCTACAGCTGTAGATGTTTTTGATATTAAAATTATCATTACTTTCATAACTGCTGATTACTATAGGTGCTTAAGTGTCTTTCAGTAGTTCACTAAGGACTGTTATACTTTTAATAACTCAAAACACCCAGCTATGCTTTAAATTATCTTCTCTTGGTGTTAAACTCTCTTAAACTTGAATTGCATCAACATAAGTTTTACAGTATAACCACTTTTTCTCCATAGCAGTTAAAGATATTGACACTTCAACTAAATTTGTGGAAGACTTAAAAAAAGCCTATCTGGAAATAAGACAAAACAGGTATATGCTATTTGTAAACTTGCTTTGAATATCCATGTGGCTGTATCATGCTCTATAAAAAAATGAAACTTCTTGTCATAGTGGTAAAGTTCATCTTTAACATAGCCGAAGCAAAATTTATATTTCAACACATTTGATCAATCGAGTGTTTTGGTTTCTTTCTTTCTTTCTTTCTTTCTTTCTTTCTTTCTTTCTTTCTTTCATTATAATCTTCACAAAAAGATAGTTTTTCCATTGGTTTTTAGAGATAGTGGAAAGGAGGGAGGGTGGGGGGAGAGAGGGAGAGAGGAGAAAGAAAAATATCCATGTGAGAAAGACACATTGATTGGTTGCCTCCCACACACACTCTGACCTGAATGGGGAACAAACCTGCAACCCAGGTACATACCCATGACTGGGAATTGAACCCATGATCCTTCAGTGCATGGAGATCTAGTACTCTAACTACTGAGGAACAATGGTCATGGCATATAATAGATTCTTTATTTGCATGTATGTGCATGTGTGTGTCTGTGTGTTTGTAAGGCATGAACACAGTACTAATGGAAGAAAGCTATCAGCTCTTCTCTCTGAACCCTGCTCACACAAATACAACATGTGTACATTTAGAGGGGCTCATGGACTCCAGGTTATTAACCCTTTGAAAGAATGTAGAATGCTGTACACCCTATTTATTTCATCCTGTCCCTTAGTACTTTTGAAATATTCACTGTTTTCTGAAAGGTTTACTTTAATTTTGTCTCTTAAATTAGATTGCAATTGAAGGAAGGAACAAAGGATCTCAGACAACAATACAAATAACTTTGATTAAAGAGGATATAGTATATATAGCTGAGCAACCATAATCCAGTCAACATTAAAATGTTAAAACAGGATATGTTACCTAAAAGAATAAGTTTTATGTACCAGAAATCATCTGTTTCTGGATGAAGCCAGAAAAACGTGGTGGCATCCTACACTGTGACTTCAATGACATAAAAGCAGAGTTTGCACCACCATCACACTCATGATCAGAGGATGGCCACCTGAAATCCCTGCTCTTCTAAGGTGAGGGGCAAGGAGAGGCCTGGCAATTATAAAAGAGTCAGAAAGACAAAATAGAAAGTAAGAGAAATAAAGGAAAAGAGAAGAGGGAAGAGGATAGAGAAAAGAGAGGAAGAGAGGGTGAAGGTGTGTGGAGCAAGAGAAGATGAGAGAACTCCGGCTAAGAAAAGGGGCCACACTGCGGCCATTGTTTCCAAATAAAAGTTCCTTAATTTTTTTTTTAATAATTACCCACACTTAACTTTTGATAATTTGCCTCTTTTCACTTCTCTTATCATTGACAATCATGAGAAGTGTGAAGGTAGGCAGAAGCACCTGGACAAGTTCAGGTTGAATGCCAGCTACTATAGAAACTTTCTTGTTAAGTTTGGTCAGCCTGAGAACTGGTTGAATTTGCTTCTAAGTTTCCATTCTTCCTTATATTGTATTACTTCCCCAAACTACAAATAATACTTGCATGCATTTTACTTCACCATTTAATTAACATTTTCATCATTAATCATTATCTAGTCTCTTTTTGATGGGGTTCACAATGTCTTTAACTTTGCTAGCATCAAAGAATCTTACACTTCAAAGTTTTAAAAAGTCAGAGGATGGAAAACATTATAGCATTTAATGAATATTTGCATATATTGATACATTTCATTTACTTGGGGAATGATAAAGAGTAGCTAGCACCAAAGCAAATATACTAATGAGTGTGAAACCTGGACACTTTTATGAATAGACTAGAGGCCTGGTGCACAAAACTCACGCATGGGGGTAGGGGGTGTCTCTCAGCCCAGCCTGCACCCTCTCCAATCGGGGACCCCTTGAGGGATGTCCCACTGCTCATTTAGGCCCAATCCTGGTAGGATTGGGTTGAAACGGGAAGTCAGACATCCCTCTCACAGTCCAGGACTGCTAGCTCCCAACTGCTAGCCTGCCTGTCTTCCTGATTGCCCCTAACCATTTCTGCCTGCCTGCCTGATTGCCCCTAACTGCTTCTGCCTGCCAGCCTGATCACCCTCTAACCACTCCCATGCCAGCCTGATTGATGTCTAACTGCTCCCCTGCCAGCCTGTTTGCCTCCAACTTTCCTTCTCTGCTGGCCTGGTCACTCCTAACTGCCCTCTCTTGCAGGCCTGGTCCTTTCCAACTGCCCTCCCATGCTTTCCTGATCACCCACAACTGTCCTCCTTTGCAGGCCTGGTCCTTCCCAACTGCCCTCTCCTGCTGGCCATCTTGTGGTGGCTATCTTATGTCCACATGGGGACAGGATCTTTGACCACATGGGGGCAGCTATCTTGATCTTGTGTGTTGGAGTGATGGTCAATCTGCATATTACTCTTTTATTAGCTAAAATAGAGGTCTGGTGCATGGGTGGGGCCAGCTGGTTTGCCATGAAGTGTGTCCCAGATCAGGTTGGGGGTTCTCCTGGGGTGTGGGATGGCCTAGGTGAGAGGCCTATAGTAATTTGCAGGCCAGCCACACCTCCCAGTGATTCAAGTGGACTCCCTGGTATCTGGAATTTATTTATCTTCTACAATTGAAACTTTGTAGCCTGGAGTGGAGTGCTCACTCCATAGCAGCAGCCATTTTGTTGGAATTTATTTACCTTCTATAATTGAAACTTTGAGTGGAGGCCTGGGCCTGCCAAAGTATGTGGAAAGCCTGGCTTTCTCCATTGCAAGGGAAACTCAAGCCTCCCTCCTGCTCTCTGTCACTGCAGCCATCTTGGTTGGGATTAATTTGCATACTCGCTCTGATTGGCTGGGGGGCGTGGCTAGTATGCAAGGCTTGTGGTATAGCAGAGTGATGGTTAATTTGCATATTACTCTTTTATTAGACAGGATATTTTAGGATGGTTAGCCTCAATGTGCCAAGCATATTTGTATAAGATTTACCTACTTTAGATATCTTAACTGACTTCTTTGCCAATTATTAGACCCATGAGTGTTTTCCTTCTAGAAATTTTATATTTATAAATATATATAAACAATATACCCTTTATTAACTTTTGAGGGAGAGACATGACCAACAACCATGTTGTAGGTCATTATTTTCCAAAGTCTAGTCATCAGAATGGTTATCTAAGCAGGGGTTGGCAAACATTTCCTCTGAAAGACCAAATATCAAATATTTCAGGCTTTCCACAGAGTCTCTGTTTCAACCACCCACCTTTGCTATTGCATCAGGAAAGTGCTCAGAGATAATACATAAACAAATGTGAATGACTGTGTACAAACAAAAATTTATTTACAAAAATAGGCAGAATAAGTATAGGCAGCTTATAAGAAAACTTAAAAAAAAATAAGTATATCAGTAGGGACTATGAGCAGTTATTCCATGTATAAAGTGGAAAAGTTTTAGTTCTCCAACCTGTTACTGTCTCTCTTGGCTGCTTTAGAGGCTTTTCCTTCCCTCAAAACAGTGATATTTCTGTAGACTGGAGTCAGCAAACAATAGCACCAGGCAAATCTAACCTTCAGCCTGTGCTTGTCTGTGATTTTTTCTGGCTGTTATTGGTTAAATAGGTTGAGTTTAATAGTCCTCCTCAGTTACCCCACAGCCCACAAAGCCTAAGCTCCCCACTGTCTAGTCCTTCACAGAAAACACTTTCAGAACCCTGCTGTGTGTAGTTACTTACTGCCTTATTTGAAGACAAAATGCAACAAGGTGGTCAAATGTGTATCATAAACAATAAATATTTGTCCTATGAAGTGTTGTACATAGATAAGCATGAAAAACATGTGAACAGAGAACCAAGACGGCGACACAGGTAAACACCTGTACTTGCTGCTTCTCACAACCACATCAAAACTACAACTAAAAGACAAAACAAATGTCATCCAGAACCATGGGAAAGCTAGCTGAGTGTAAATTCCACAACCAGAAGGAAAGAAAAACGTACATTGAGACTGGTAGGAGGTGCAGAGGTACGGAGTTGCAGAGTCACATGTGAAAAGGCTGATAATTAGGTTCACTGTTGTTTTTTTTCAATCGGGAGGGAGATACAAGCTCTCGATTGTTCTGAGCTCCAGTTCTGAGTGAGACTCTGGGGACCCAGACTTATACGGGGAAACACTAGACTGTCTGGCATTGGGCAGGAATAAGAGGGTGACTTTCTTTCAGAGGTGCTCATAGCGATCATTGTTCCTGCATGGGGCGATGGAACACAGAGACTCAGGGACCTCTCTGGTGCAGGGCTGATTGACAACCAATGATGTTTGCTCCTCTCTGGTGATTCCCTGAGACCCTGTCTCACCCAATTTACAACTCTACCCAAGCTATATGCAGTGGCTTTTGCATATGAATAGCCTGTCCTTTTGCAGTCTAAACCTAACAAACTGCAGCAGGGTCAGAGAGCTCCAAAGCTTCCAAAAGAAGGCCCAAGGCCCGACTGCAGTAGCCTGCCTTGCTTCACAGCTGGGATGTTATTAAAGTGCCAGTTTAATGAGGACAGGCCTGCCTCATGTAAAGCTCCATGGGTCTGTGCAGGCTGCATTGCTTATTGACTCATAAAAGTACTCACTGGGCCCTTAGAATGGTAAGAAGCAAGTGTAGGGTGCATAGGGGTGAAGAGTGTATGGCCTGCCCTAGATGGTATTACATGGCCATGCCATCTTGGCAAGCCCTAGCCTGTACCTGCATTTGAGAAACTTTCTTCACACAATGATTTATGTACAGGTCTCACCAAGCTACTCAACCAGCAAACTCCATTTTTGTTACTCATCTACAATAAAAATGTGGGGAATCATAGGCATTGCCCAAGTATTTAATTGCCTTTCCTGTGAATCATGACAGAAAATGGCCTGGATAGGCAGTGGGAGCCATGCTTAGAGGGAGATGTCCTTGAGAGGCAGAAGCTGAGCTTGTGCTTGATTTGCTGTGACTGGGCTCCAAGATGACAGGCAAGATGATAATGTGACCATTTATAATCACACCAGGGGCCTGGTGCACAAAATTTATGCACTTGGTAGGGGGTCCCTCAGCCCAGCCTGCCTACTTTCACAGACTGGGAGCCCTCAGGAGATGTCCTACTGATGGTTTAGGATGGCTCCCCATGGGCCTAAACTGCGGTCTGGCCTCCCTCTGTGGGAGGCAATTGGGCTGATTAGGGAAAGGTACCAGCCCTATCATTCTGCTGTTGCAGCCACTGCCAGTCACCACAGCTGCCAAGGTGTTTTCATCAACATGGACTCCAGTCCCTTCAACATGAAAAAATGACAACTTTCTTTAGGCTTTTTCAAGATGTGTCTTTCATAAGATATGACCTTTCTTTCTTCCTTCCTTCCTTCCTTCCTTCCTTCCTTCCTTCCTTCCTTCCTTCCTCACTTCCTCCCTCCCTCCCTTCCTCCCTCCCCTCCTCTCTCTCTCTCTCTCTCTCTCTCTCTCTCTTTCTCTCTCTCTCTCTCTCTCTCCTCTCTCTTTCTTCTTTCTTCTTTCTTCTTTCTTCTCTTCACCTGAGGATATGTTTCCATTGATTTTTAGAGAGTGTGGAAGAGAGAGGGAGAGACAGAGAGAAACATCAATGTGAGAGGGACACTTTGATTGTTTGCCTCCTGCATAAGCTCCATCTAGGGAGGAGCTTGTAACCTAGGTACATGCCCTTGATTAGAATCAAACCCAGACCCTGCAGTCAGCAGGCCAAGGTTCTATCCACTGAGCCAAATTGCTAGGGCAGGATATGACATTTCTTATTTCCTCCAGCAGCTAACCTTCTTTTTCCTCCAGGTGTGTGGTGGAAAAACCCTAGATCACCTTCTTGGATTCTTATAACCCAAGTTACCAAGAATACTGCAAGTGGCGGCATACAGGGAACGTAGTCAATGAGCAGTGATAAAAGATGTTTATGCTCAAACTGGTTTGGCTTAGTGGATAGAGGTCAGCCTGCAGACTGAAGGGTCCCAGCTTTGATTCCTGTTAAGGGCATGTACCTTGGTTGAGGGCACATCCCCAGTGGGAAGTGTGCAAGAGGCAGCTGATCGATGTTTCTCTCTCATCAATGTTTTCAACTGTATATCCCTCTTGCCTCTTCTCTGTAAAAAATAAATAAAATATATTAAACAAAAAGAAAATATGTTTCCTCTGCAGTTCATCTGCAGAGGAACCCCTGTGTGTGTCCATTGGGCTAGGGGCATGTCCCCATGGCCTGGAGGGGCACACCCACAAGGCCAGCAGCCAGCCCCACATTGTGGTTGCTGGGCTGGGGGTGTGGACCCGGGCCACCACTAGGTGCCGGTGCATGTGCAAGTGGCCATAGGCCTGGAGTTGCCAGGGGCATTCTAGGACCCCAGCTGCTCAGGGCATACATGTGGGCCTACAGGCTAGGAGTGGCCTGAGTCCCCTGAGGATGTTTCCAGGATCCAGGCTGCTCAGCACCTGCATATGCAAATTAACCCATCATATTTGTCAGGCTAATTTGCATACTCACACATGATTGGCTGGTGGTCAGTATGGAGGTATGGTCAATTGCATCTTTCTTTTTTTAATAGTGTAGATTCCTTATATCCTACCATCCAGATGGGCTCCCTGGGGATCCCAAAACTGATCTCAAAGAGGAAAGTGTCCACAAATTACAAGGCTGCCAAGCCCAGGCCAACATAAGATGGGACTTTGTGAGTGGCTTTGGGTGCTCCTCATAGACAGAGCAACTGTGCGAGGCTCAGGGCCATCTGGGCAATGGGGGTCAGAGATGCATGGGCCCCTAGGAAGCAACCCAGGTTCCCCATTCTGACTTTGTTCTTGAGTACAACTTTAAAGACTTTTGTACATCCACAAAAATGAATTCACATTGAATTTTCAAGTAGAAAAAGTTGAACTTTCAATCAATAAAGAGTAGCTTGACCACTCTTGACCACATCTGTGGGATGTGGGGAGAGGAGAATCATTTTGGAGAGGAAAAGAGTTGTATAGGGCCAGGGCAATGACTGGGAGGCACCCTATCTTTCCTTCTCTTCTCTGTCTCTTTCTCGTTAATTATGTATATGTGTGTATGTGTAAATGCATGTGTGTATATGTATGTGTATATGCATGTATGTGTGTACATATATATGTGTGCACCCAGGGCATGACTGTGGGATGCACAATTGCTCCATGTACTGATGGTGGAGGAGAGCTACTAGTATATTAGTGCATTGACACACACACTTCCTTCTGCCTTCTGAGAGATAACAAGCCCCTCTCTAGTCTGTGGATCCTATTTCATTCGGCCAATCCCTCATGGTATCTAGTGAGTTCATTTTTGGACATGGTGAGCTGGAGGGGAACCATTTTGTGCATATTTACAGGAATTAAAGCCTTCTTCTCTGAGGTAGAAAGAGGGGTTCTTAACAGCAAAGATAAGGTTTTGCCTTCAATAGTCACTTGCAGTTAATCTGTGAATGTGCTCCCTGAAGCCTGGGATTTGCTAGTTTACAGGCAATTGAGCTTTGAGTAAATAGCTTCATTCAAGTTCTTGGGAAGGCCAAGTCTGTGGGGGCTCCCTCTGAAATGCAGTGGCTCACACGTAGAGATGGAGCAGAACCACAGGAATCATTAGCTGTCTGTACAGTACTTTCAGTAAGGAGGTAAGCATGCCAGGGCTACCATCTGGGATAGAGGGTGACTAGCCTTTGAATTTATGTACACCATATCTAGGCCATTGCTCACATGAATGTTCCCTACCCTAGTGAGCAGGAAAACTCTGTTCAGCTGGCTCCAATAGAGGCTGGACAGCTAGGGCATCCTGGAGAAGGATAGAGACAGACAGAGTCCTGAAAATACTTCTATGAGTTGGGATGAAGGCTGTTTGCTAGATCTGGTTTGGCCAGTGCCCTTGATTAAAGGAGAAGAGCACTCTTTTCCCCAAGTTGCCCTTGAGGGAGAGTGACTCCTCGAGCACCTCACTCCAGGGGTGAAACTGCAGGGTCAGAAAATAAGATTTTTGTTTTGGTGACTTACTGAATTGCCTTTGGGGATTTGGAACAAAAGTCCCCCAAAGTCAGTGGCCACTTGCCTTCTGGGGTTCTGTCTAGAAACACAGCACAGCCCTTCCTGCTGCCCTCCTTACTACTGAAATGCAGCTGCAGGGCCCTGCTGTCCAGGAGACATACACTGTGTTTCCTTCCTTTTATTAATATAAACTGACACTTTAAAAACTTCTCTGGGTGACTCCCAGTAGCCCTTGGTTAGAACCACCCCCTTCACAGTAACATTTGCCATTGGGAGCTATTTCCTGGAAGATACTCATTAAGGATTGCATCTAGGTGACTGTCCCTCTGGGAATTTTTCTTAGGATAATTTTGATATAAAAAAATGGCTTAATGTTTCTAGTTTCTTGGGATATATTCCTAGAAGTAGGATCACTGGGTCAAATGGGAGTTCCATTTTCAGTTTTTTGAGGAAACTCCATACTGTTCTCCACAGTGCTTGCACCAGTCTGCATTCCCACCAACAGTGCACTAGGGTTCCTTTTTCTCCGCATCCTCGCCAGCACTTGTCATTTGTTGACTTGTGGATAGTAGCCATTCTGACAGGTGTGAGATGGTATTGCATTGTTGTTTTGATTTGCATCTCTTTGATGATTAGAGATTTTGAGCAGGTTTTCATATCTCTCAGCCTTCCTTCTGTCTTCTTTCTAAAAGTGTCTATTTAGATCAGTTGCCCATTTTTTGATTGGGTTATCTTCTTTTTGTTGAGCTGCATGAGTTCCCTGTAAATGTTGGAGATTAAACCCTTATCGTTGATATCATTGGCAAATATGTTCTCCATGTTGTGGGCTCTCTTGATGGTTTCCTTTGCTGTGCAAAAGCTTTTTATTCTGAGGTAGTCCCATTTGATTATTCTCTTTAGCTTCCATTGCCCTAGGAGCAGTATCAGTGAAGAAGTTCTTTTTGCATATGTCAGAGATTTTTCTGCCTATAGATTTCTCTAATATTTTTATGGTTTCCCTTCTTATGTTTAAGTAATTGATCCATTTTGAGTTTACTTTTAAAATATATTACACAAGTATGGTGTAAGTTGGTGATCTAGTTTTATTTTTTTGCATGTATCTGTCCACTTTTCCCAACACCACTTATTGAAGAGACTGTCTTGCCTCCATTGTATGTTCATGCCTCCTTTGTCAAATATTAATTGAGCATAGTGATTTGGATAAATTTCTGGGTTCTCTATTCTATTCCATTGAAACTAGAAACATAAATCAAAAAGGATATATGCACTCCTATGTTCATAGTGGCACAATTCACCATAGCTAAGATTTGGAAACAGCCTAAGTGCCCATCAGCAGATGAGTGGGTTAAAAAGGTGTGGTACATCTACAAAATGGAATACTATGCTGTGGTAAAAAATAAGGGAGCTCTTACCATTTGCAACAACATAGATGGAGATGAAGAACATTATGTTTAGTGAAATAAGAAACAGAGAAAGATAAATATCACATGATCTCACTCATTTGTGGAATATAATGAACAACATAAACTGATGGGAGGAAATATATATATATATTTCAAGAGAATGAGAAATGCCAATCAGAACGTATAACCTCAGGGAAGAAATTGTGAGGTAACCAGAAACTCAAGAATGCCTGAGAACGCCATTCTAGCCTTACTAGCAATTGTCAGATGTACAGTAATATTACCGGGGGGAAATGGGGAAGTATTTTGGACTTATGCTCCTGACACTTCACAGGTAAGACCCCTTATATGGGCTGATCCCCCACCTAATGTAGTCACCAATAATACCAAATACCTTGGTCATCCAGGAGGACCATGGGAGGGGCAATAAAGTATATTGGGGGTCTCCACCCAGCTTCCCTTTTATATGACACAAAATCAAAACACTGCACCTTTGTGTATAAATTAAAGAGCAGTTTCTGGCTTGTGTGGACACCAAAGAAAGGGTGTCACTACTATCACTACAACCCCCTTGGAGAGGTCCGGAAAATGTAACTAAGACCTGGTCCAAAGAAAAAGAAATGGACAGTCAGTATGAAATGGAATTGCCATGGCTTAGACCAAAGAATATCCTTACATGATATTATTCTACAATGTCATTAAAATTTATCCCAGATCTGTGTTACCCCAATTACTTATAATAGTACCTCAAACCCTTGGGAATCAATAAAAAATCATCTTTTTGGTGCTTGGAGAAAAAGGTAACACGTCTCTTAATATTCTAAAATTACAAAAGCATAATATACAATTATCCCAAGCAAACTTACAAACCAATTCTTTGAATGTCTGGCAGCAATTTAAAAATGACATGAAAGGATTTAATCCCATCCATTGTGTAGAGGGCCTCCTGGGAAGGCACTTGAGCATTCTATATTGGTCCCTCTTGCTCTTTTGGCCAAGAGCGACCCTCTTCTCACCATCCAATTGCCCACAGCTGCTGCCTGAGCTTTCTGTTCATGTCGAGGTTGAAGCCTCGTGATGACTGGTACCATGGATCTGTCTCTCACCCAGTGGGGCGAGCTGGGCCTTTCCTGGAGAAGAAACTCAGGTTCCCCAAGATATGTGATCAGTGCTGGGGCCTGCCAGCAGGTGTGGGAATCCTAAGGCAGGAGCTGGACATAGAGGCCACGGGGGCATAGGGTACCAAGGAGACAGAACTGAACCTCACATCACCCTGCTTGGCCCCAGAGGATGGCTGGTTAGCCAGTGATGGGTAAGATTCCTCAGGGAAGGAATAACCTAAGACAGGCACAGTTGAAGAGGGGCCATCAGGAGAGAACTTGGAGGTCAACTGAGGTGGGGCACACACCCTCATCCCCAAAACTTTGCAGGGGCCTGAAACCTCATCTCTGATGAGGAAGTCTCCTGCCCCCATGGCTGCTTAACTTTCCATGCCCAGCTCAAATTGGGACCTGGGTAATAGACAGGGACTTGGCTGACAGCAGCTGCCCTCTTACTACAATAAGACCTGTTTGAGTTGTCTTGTAAACATGGTGTGGGGAAGTGGGTTTTTGATCCAGCCTACCATCAGGAATGCTCAGGGCCTACTCAAGAAGGCAAATAATCCGTTCCCCTAATATTTACATGGTAAAATAAGATTGTTTTAGAGTAATAAATTTGACAATAAAATAGTAGGTAAGTTTTCAGGCTAATTTAAATTGGCTAATTGAAATAAGCGAATATCCTAGAAAAATTAATTGCACTTGACAAAAAGCTGTTCCTAAAGTGTTAACTAAAATTTTTATTGGTAGTTTATTTCAGGATAAAATCTCACAACAGGAAATAAACCTAAAGCAGTCATATTATAGTGCAAAAAAATCAAGACTACATTATAAAATTTTCAAAAGCCTCCTAATATTTAAATTAAAAAAAGGGGAAAGTAGAAGAATATCATGTAAGGAAAAATATCCTGAAAGTAAGTTACATCTAGAAAATTTGTACTTTAGAAAATTAATTGTAATGCTATCAGCAAGACACCCATGAAAAACACACATTGTGTTAAAACAAGCCAGAGGAAAATCATTTGGGCAAAATATGAAAAAAGATTCCAAGTCAAATTTATAGAAAATATTCCTTTATTAACTTTTGGTCCAGAATATGTTTATATATTTTCAGAAAACAACTCTGAGACCATGTGGATTCTGGCAACAGAGAGAAATTGACAGGACTACTCCAACCATGAAGACAGAAGAGAAGCAGTCCAGAGATGGAAGTCGCTTATGACGCCTTACCATAATAGCAGTCAGCAGCTGTGTATCACTGCAGGTTGCCCAGGACCAAAGCAGAGAGGGTTTGACCTGCATTACCACCATTTGCCCATCATTCAGAACTGAAATATCATTGCTGATATGTACACATAAGGAACTGTTTGACATTGAAATTGGGTATCAAAAGAACTGGTGGCCCAGAAAGAAGCTCACTATAGACTGATTCATATGCCTTTCAGCATAACAATTATTGCTTGTCTCATCTTTGATTCTTATAAGTATATTTCCAGTAGGACATGATCTCACTCATCTAGGGGAAATGGTGAACAACATATACTGATGAACAAGAACAGACCCAGAGATAAGGAGCCATGAGTCAGACTGTTGGACCTCAGAGGGAGGGTGGGGATAAAAGGGAGAGATCAATCAAAGGACTTATGTGCACACATATGAGCCTAACCAGTGGTCAAGGAAAATAGGGATGTGGGGGCATGAGTGGGGGGTGTGGGGAATTAGAATGGGGGGTTGAGGACAAATATGTATACCTTAAACAATAAAGAAATTATTATTATTATTATTATTATTATTATTATTTTTTTTTTTAAAGAAATGGCTTATATAGTCGGCCTCACTTGACTGTTTAGATCTTTCTCACAGTTATTTTCCCCCCTTTCTCTTATTAGTTCCCCATGCAAAGTAGTGAGGTGGCTGAAACTGGCCATGCTAACAAACAAAGCAAAACAGAAATGGAAGAAACTCAGTGTGTTTCCTTATTCAGAAGCTATGGCATGTCTGGGAGCAGGAATTCATAACATTTGAGATGCAGGGAAATTCAATGAAGAAATAGGTTCTTTGAGCACAAAAAAAGAAGCTTAGGGAACAACTAGTTTAATGCTTTTCAAAACTGATTTAATCAGTAGATCTCTGACATACAGGACAGATTAAAGTGAGGCTGATGCTGCTGAGGCAGGTGGGACCTCGATAGCTCCTGCTCTGTAGCAGGTGTCCAGGCTGGTATTGATGGGCAGGAGGCCCAGGCTGGAGCCGAAACTCCAGAGTGGTAGACATATGGGAAGAAAACATGAGAATGTCTTTGTTTTTATTTCATATTTAAAGAAGTCATTTCTGCAACTTTTTACAGCTTACATAATATCTTGATATAGTTTAACATACATATATTTATAATTTACAAATAAATATACACCTACTGGATATAAATATTCAAAGATTTTTCTGAATTTGGAGTACATAATTCAAAAAGTTTTAAGGCCAGTGTGTTAATGGACACAACTTCGAAAGTATCCTCTTTCCTGCTCTGAGGAGGGTGTGAAGGGAAGGACTTTTCTCCCAGCAAACAGATGCTGTTTGGGAGTGAATGGAGCTAGATTTCCAGCTCACACACCTTGTATATAGCACACCTGCTCCCAGGCTTTGCAAAGAAGATTGTGAAAATAACAAGTCCTTTAGAAGAACTTTGATTGGCACAGTCACCACTAGATGAATTTTCATTGAGCAAGTCCTTCCTTGTCTGGCCAGTCTCAATCCCAGCCACTTTTTCCCTTAAAGAAGTTAATCATCTTTCTGTAACAAGCACATTTTCTTTTTTTCTCCCAACATCAAACATTTTTTGAAAAGGACTAATGAGTGAGATGTAGAGGAGGAAAGGATGATGAAAGGTTTTTTTTTAATTAATAAACTTTTATATTTTTAAGAATAAAATTTAAAATCTAATAATTTTAAACCTTGTTTTTTCTGCCCTAGGAACTGAGAAGCAAACTTGTTTACATGTAAACTTGCCCTTGGGCTATCAAAAGGCATAGCCATTCAAATGTAAATGAACACATTGTTTAAAGATAGCTGCTGGCTGGACAATTACCTGTTCTGGGTGGGAAGGGCTTATCCTCCCCTTTCTCCATTAAAATTAAGGTGTTAGCTTTAAAACCTCTTTTTGGCAAGGGACCTTAAACTTTCAGAACTTTAAATTTTTCAGGTAGCAAATCAATTACTTAGCATTTTCTCAAATCAATAATACCTCCACATTCCCAAGGATACACTTCAAGCAAAATACACATCCAAATAGATCAACCAACCTCATCCAGACCCCACATAAGGCACTCACAGATCAACACCCCAGCACTACAACAACTCAACACATCCAGATCTAAGCCTTCAACACTTGATTCAGCAGACCCTCAAGTTCCCCAAAAAGTTTCCAGCCATGTCTGAGAAGCAGCCCAGGGGCTTGGGCAGGCCAGGAGCAAGCTGTTCCAGGCCCAGCTGCTCTGGGCCTGGCCGCTGTTGCTCTGGGCCTGGCCTTTGTTGCTTCGGGCCCAGCTGCTCCTGGCCTGGCTGCTCTGGGCCCAGCAGCCACTGCTTCATGCCCAGCTGCTCTGGGCCTGGCCGCTGCTGCTGCTCCGGGCCTAGATGATTTACATTTAATGTGATATTTTTGGTTTGGTTTAAATGCATCATTTTGTTATAGTGTACCTATTGAATTTTATTTAATTTTCTTTTACCTATTGAATCTTATTTAATTTTCTTTCTCTGTCATTTTTTGACTGAATTTTAATTATTATTCTATTTTCTTTGTTGGTTTATTAGCTCTCTTTGCTTTGTGATTTTAGTGGTTGCTTTAGAATGCATGGTACAGATCTTATCACAATTTACCTTCAAGTGCTATTATGTCACTAAATGTATAAGAACCTAACAATTGTTTATTTCCATTTCATCCCTCATACCTTTATTACATTGTTGTCATAAATTTTATTTACACATTTATAATAATAATAAAAGCAAAATATTCTAATTAGACCAGAAGCTGAATGACTTTTTGGATGTCCTTCCAGGTGGCCTCCCAGATGAAGCCACAGTGGGAGGGGTTGAGGCAGAAGACGTTAGGGGCAATCAGGCAGGCAGGAGAGCAGTTAAAAGCCAATGGTCCCTGATTGTAAGAGGGAAGTCCGAGTGCTGGTTTGAGATAGGACCTAAACTGGCAATTGGACATCCCCTGAGGGGTCCTCGATTGTAAGAGGGTGCAGATCAGGCTGAGGGACTCTCCCCCTACCTCCCTTGCAGGAATATCATTCACCAGGCCTCTAGTTATTTATAATAGTCAAGATGAATAAATAAAAAATATGTGATTACACACACACACACACACACACACACATATATATAATATATATATATTACCATCTTATGGTTGCCAGAGATAAGGGGATAGGATTAAGTTAGGTAAGAGAGTGGAGAAATGGATGAAAATGGATGAAAATGATCAAGGGAAATGCAGTCAATATAGTGTGATAACAATGCCCAGTAACAGATGGTTACTAGACTTAATGTGGTAATTACATTGTTAGATATCTAAATGTTGAATCCCTATATTATACACTTAAAAATATAATATTGTATACCAACAATACTTTAATTTTAAAATATTCTGAATAATAATAACATCACAGAAATACAAAAGATCATTATCTAACACTATACACAAAAATAAAATCAGAATAAAGACTTGAATGCAAGCCTGAAACTGCAAAACTCCTAGAAGAAATATACAATTATTATTTAGCCATAAAAAAAGGAGGACATAGATATAGAAAACAGACTGATGTTTAACAGAGGAAAAGGGACTTGGGAGACTGGGTGAAAAAAGGTGAAGGGATTAAGAATACAATTGGTAGTCACAAAATACTCATGGAAATGTAAAATACAGCATACAGCTTAGGGAATATAGTTAATAATATTGTAATTACAATGTATGATGCCAGGTGGATACTAGAAATATTGGGGGAATCGTTTTGTAAAGTATATGATTGTCTAACCACTATGCTGTACACCTGAAATGAATACCAAATAATATTTAATGTGAAGTGTAAAAGAAAAAGGAAAATTCTGAATTTTGAAGCAATTTAAATATACCTATGCTAAATGAAATAGCTCAGATAGAGAAAGACAAATCCTATAGGATCTCAGGGTTTGTTTGTCGTTTTTTTTTTAAGCTGAACTCATAGAGACAGAGAACAGATTGGTGTTTGCCAGCGGCAGAGAGTGACAGAGTGGGCAAAATGGGTGAAGAAGTACAAAAGTACAAATCTTCAGTTATAAAATAAAGAAATCCTGGCATATAATGTACAGCATGATGACCATAGATCACAGTATTATATATTTGAAAGTTGCTAAAAAAAGTAGATCTTAAAATTTCTTACCACAAGAAAATATTGTAATTATATGAGATAATAGATATTAAGTTTATTTGATAATCACTTCACAATACAAACATATCAAATCATTACACTTCAAATCTAAAACTAATACATTGTTATATATCAATTATATATATTTTTTCTTTTTATATATTTCAAATTTTTTTAAATGCTGTGGCCCCAGAGAAAGAAAATGTTCTTCTAGATCCTAGTTCCCAGTATGTAAGAAGTACTTTTTTTCACTGAAGAGCTGATTCTCTGAGACACATGCAGTCCTATCCTTGTCCCTTTACCTGATAGTCCAGAAATATGAGGAATTAGATGAAGGGATTTTATTTTTCTTCCCCCCATAATTATGACAAGTATTAATAATAAACAACCCCATCCTCATCCAAACCCCATACTAACATGGGTACAAATATCCTTTTCTTTTATGCTGTCTGCTGCTTGACCACATATAACACACAGCAAAAAAATTTCAATGGAGAACCATAAAATGCTATTTTAATCCTTTCCATAATTTTTCTTTAGACATTTACCAAAACTTTTAAGAGATGAACAGCTAATTGCATTGTTTATTTGCCCTAAAGTATCTCTCACAAAATCCTGAGGAAAAAAAGCTCCTGAGGAAAACAAATAAAAAACATTTGTCAAAATACAAAAACAAAAACAAACAAACAAACAAAAAATTACCTGGAGGCACCAGAGAGGGACCAGAAGCAGACAGAAATGTAGGGGAGTCCACACTTGGAAGAAGGAAATCACTCACTAGTTAGTGTTTGCAGTTTCAATAGAGTCAGGTTAACTATGTACTAAAATAAAAATGCAATAGCAGGAGTAGGGAACCTTTTTTTCTGCCAAGGACCATTTGGGTATTTATAATACAATTTGAGGGCCATCCAAAATTATCAACTTAAAACTAGCCTATGTATGGTCAAATATTTATTAACTCATCCCTAATGCCTTGGTAGGACCAGAACAAATGATTTCATGGGCCTTATGCAGCCTCTCGGCCAGATGTTTCCCACCCTTGTTTTAGGGGAACATACCATAAATCCAGAGTCCTTATAACAAATCCTAAATAATAAAGAGCTAATATGCAAATGGTCATCACGCCCTCACACCATCACACCATAATGGCTCAGACACTCAACACTGGGGAGAGAGGAATGGGGACCAGCCAGGCTATGGCCCAGGAGAGGGATAAGCTGCCTTCCCCATGGCCCCGGGTGCTTGCAGCTGTGGCCCAGGAAGTCGCCCACTCATGGTCCCCTATGGCTGCTGCTAGCCTGAGTGAAACTGGCCCTGATTCTGGGTGCCTTAGGCAGGCCTGAACAAGGGAAGCTCAGGTCCCAGGTGCCTGTGACCAACCTGAGGAGGGAATCATGGGTCCCAAGTATGGTATGAGGCAGAGGTGGATAAGGGTGATCAGGCCAGCAAAGGAGCAGTTAAAGGCAATCAGGCCAGTAGGGGAGCATTTAGAGGTGATCAGGCAGGTAGGCAGAGGTGGTTAGGAGCAATTAGGCAGGCAGGCAAAGGGGTTAGGTGTGATCAAGCAAGTGGTTAGTAGACAGCGGTCCCAGATTGTGAAAGGCAGAGGGATCCCAGATTGTAGAGGGTGCAAGCCAGGCTGAGGGACCCTCCTCCCCGTGACTGAAATTTTGTGCACCAGGCCTCTAGTCAATTATAAAATCCAGAAAATTTGAAAAAAACTCAAAAGTTTCTATGGAAACGGACCCAAGACAACTTATATATTGTAATTAGCACACAGCAGTTTTAATGTCTACTCTAGGACATAAAGGAAATCATACTTGTAATAAATGAACTAGAGAAGCTCATCAAAGAAACTGATATTTATTAAGGATCAGTTGGAAATACTAAATCCAAATAAAAAGAAAACTTACTAGGTGGACATAATAGGACAGAGGAGATAACAAATGATTCAGTGAACTTGAACATTGATCAATAGAAATCAACCAATCTGAAGAACAAATAGGAAACAGATGGAAGGAAAAATGAATAAAGCCACAGTGTCAAAATTACGGATCTAAAATACTACCAAAACCAGTTTGGCTCAGTGGATAGAGCATTGGCCTGTGGACTAAAAGATCCCAGGTTCGATCTGGTCAAGGGCATGTACATTGGTTTCAGGCACATCCCAGTAGAGGGTGTGCAAAAGGCAGCTGATCAATGATTTATCTCTCTCTCTTTCTCTCTGCAAAAAATCAATAAAAAATATATTTTAAAAAATAAAATACATACAATTAGTGCAATTAGTGTCCTAGAAAAAACAAACAAACAAAAAAAAACAACAACAAAAAAACCCAGAAGGGAAATGGCACATAATGTTGAAAAAATAATGGCAAAAAATTCCCCAAATTTGGTGAAAGACATAATTTTATATATTCAAGAAGTTTAAAAGAGTAAAAAGACTTTAAAGTGATAATGTATTGAACATGTGTATTCAAGTACTTACCAATACTTTTTTCTTGCTTTGTGTATCATTAGCAAAAAAACAATTCCAAGACTGTTCACATATTCAATTGCTTCTTCTTATACCTGAAGTTACAATGGAAACCTTTTATTCTCTTATATTCTCATTCTTCTTGTTCTCCTAGAATATGATCAGATCACTTCTTTTTAGGGGTTAGCTGGTCCTAAATTATTTTAATTTAACATATAAAAAATTTAACTCTAAAACAAAACATTTAATTTGGTTTACGAGTAAACTTAAAAATATGGCATTCATTTGTAAGCAAATAAAGCACAAATTTTATGACATTGAAGATAGTTCATTATCTTTTGTTTGCATTAGCTTTCAGTTGATCCCTCAAGATAATAAATAAAAGGAGTCCTGAAACCTCAATGACTTCTTCTTTCCAAAAGGGAGATCTTAATTTTGCAACAACTAAAGCTGGATCATTTAATTTTTTGTGGCCTTTTTCTCCAGGCCTCGGACATAACAACCTCCATTGTCTAAGCATTATCCTTTGTCTCTTTGCTGAGTGCATGACCTCAGAATCAGAATTCAATGCCCAAGGCATGCCCAGGTCATCTAGAGATTGTAAAATTGTGAAATCACATAAACTCTTTGGATGAGGCATGTCTAGCTACTGAAAGAAAAAAAAAAAAAAGTATACAACTTTCAAGACATTTCTCTAGAACAAAGAAACTACAAGGCTTATTAAAGGTCTTCATTCTCTGTAGCTTGAAATCAGCCTTTCAACTTGGGCCAATGAGACATGTTTGTTTGGCCAACAGCACAGGCAAATGAAGCGTGGCTCAGGCTCTTGGAAATCAATTCATGATGGCATGTGATTTGAAGTCCTTGCTGCCAACATCAACCCCACTTCTGCAAGCTCCATACAGAGAATATAAAACTAGTCTTTTCCCTTCTTGTTAAATATCTCCTTTATTATTAGCATCATTATTTAGAGAAATTTAAAATCATGTTGCATTTTGCACAAAGATGCCAGCTGCCAACTTCTCTGCACGAGATGGTCGCTTTCGCTTAGTCACTTGGTACGGTAAGTTCTTCTCATTGACTTTGGCATGAAGGCCCATTTCAGCAGAGAAGAATCAGCATGTCAGCTCAGACATGTGATCTTTTCTCAGCGTCACTGCTAGTGCCAACTCATAGTAAATTAGGCGCCTAACTTATTAATGGTGATGAACCCAATAGAGCTAACAGGCACTAGGCTGTGCCACATAGCATTATGTGAGTGGTCAGAAGTGCTGTCAGTGACCAGGCATGGAGTCAGATAACAACTGAAGCTTTTCCCTGGGCTTTTACAAACTTGAGAGTTTAAGAATCAGATAGGCAAAGATACACACAATGTTTGAGATTGAGGATCTGAGTTAAAATTAGAAATATTTATGGCTTGGCACAAAAGCTTCAATTGCTATAAAAACAGGACATTAAAAAACACACCCACACACAACTCTCAACAGCTAGGCATAATTTGACTCTCCTGTTTCAAACACTTTCCTTAATGGCACAAAGAACTAAGTAAGACATGCCAGAAACCCACTCCTGGTTGGCAGAATTACCACCTGCTTTGAAATCTAGTTTATTTTAATTGTCACAAATACTTGGAAAAAAAGTGATTAATGTATTTCAACTCAAAAAACTCAAAAACTCATTCACCTTAGAAAAAGACAATGCCTGCCACTTTTACAGAACCCAAATATGTCTAGAGATGGGGCATGAATTGGGTTGATGCAGACATTTACTAATACTTATATTAGTATCTGAGCAAAGGATCAAAAGGTACTTCTGTTTGATAACCACAAAGCATCTCAGAACCTGGCTATGCTAGACACTAAGTTGTGTAATGTGATGAGACTTTTGGTTTATATATACAGTGAGTGGAATTTTAAAAAAATAATCTACTTCTTTTGTATTGTAATATCAAGTGAAATGCAAAAATTCCTCAGAGTGACATTACCCAATAGCAGCGTCAAGAATTCTAATGACACTTAAATAGTCTGTTTTAAATTCTAGTATCAGTCATTCTTGGTATATTCAGAAATATGAGACTGTAAAATTTGCAATATAGGAGAGTAATTCATTGTAAATGATCTGAAACTGGAAACAATAACTTTTACATTTCAGCACAGTGTAAAATTCAGTTCTATTAGTCAAACATTGTATTTCATTCCAAGTCTATCAGCCATTAGAAATATCCAGAAGAAGAGAAAGTAAAGTGTCAAGTGACTTCTTTAAGATCTCTGGTCATTGACTCAGTACATTCCCAAATAGAAAAAAATTATTCTGGTTATTTGAAGGAGTCAGAAATTGCCCAAGTTAAAAATGGGCTATTTCCTCGGCTAGGTGGTCTCATTGTACCCTGAATCCCTCCTCCTCCCCTCCTTACACAGATCACACACCATTATCATGTTCTAAGTGTGAGTCTTCTACCCCTAGATTTCATAAGGGTGGAGAGTGTGTCTATTTTTTTTTTTTTTTTTACCATCATATTCCATCTTGTGCTATACGTGTTGGTTGAAAGAATGGATGACACAACTTTAAGACTGAATGCCAACGGCATTAACCTAATTGATTTCTTCAGCTTCACTTTTGTTAATAAACATTGAAAGCTGATGCTTCAGTTTAGACATGTGAAAAATGAAGATCAGTAGTGGGCTTTATTTCTGTTTTCTAATTCAGTCCTGCCCTAACTCTAATCTACTCTAAATTATATGGCTTCTATTAGGAACAATTTTTTTTTTTTAGTTTTATCTGATTATAGTTTTTATGCATAGTCAACCAAGATAATAAAAATTGAAATAAAACAAACTATGTAATCCATAACTGAACTGTGGTAAACTTAGAGTCTTTGTTAATTTATAATTAATTATCATTCCCCTTGACAAATTCATATAATTATATAACTATTATTTTATAAATGCGACAAAGGTGGCCTCTTTCTATTGGTCTCTAGGTTATTTCTCTACTGAAGGCTGAGACCCATTAGCACAAAAGCTTGTGGGCACAAAATTCAAATTTTTACACATTCAATTATTTTTAAAATAGTCCAAACAAGCAACATTTTGGTCATTTAGGGCCTGTCTGCTTTGTATTTTCATTAAGCATCCATCACCTGATAGCTGTTATTCATCAATAAAATAGGGTCTCCCTGCCATGCTCTGAGTGACATCACTTTAGCCAGGCAAACCTCTTCTCTGATCCACAGGAATGCACTTGCTTTCTTCTTTTTCTGGATGGTGACCTCCTTACTGTGAATCTCTGGATAGTTTTCTGCAATTTGGGAATTCTACTCTCATGAAACCTTGTCCAACCATTGCCTAATAAAACTTTTGTGTGTTACTGCCCTTCTTATCATATATTTTTCCTTAATCAACCTCAAATTATTTGATCCCCTATACAACGTATAGTTACAAAGAAGTTGACCCGTGAGAAGATACTGGTAGAAATGCAGGTCTAAGGAACATCTTCACTGTAAGCACTTAATTAATCATAAAGAAAACATTTCACCACAATTTCAAAGCCAGAGCTCTTAAGCTAGAAGGATAAATGGATGTACTTTCAAAGGTCTACAATCAGCACCCTTCCAAAAAATATTATAAACCAAGTGCTGTGTGTACAAACTTCTTTTAGGGGAGAGACTCCCTAGCCTTAACTTGATTCTCTAAGAGATTAAGAAACGTTAACATTTAAAAAGCACTACTTTGCCATCTCCTGTAGGCTACAGTTATCCCCTTCATTTTATATGAGTACATCATGTCCTCCTTTAGGCTGGACTTGGCTCAGTTAGATGGAGCACAGAGTGAGAGGGAAAGGCCAAAACCAGGAGACAAATTTACCCCAGAGTCGTGACCATTCCCTTTGTATGTATGAATGACAGTTGAGTATAAGTACAACTTGATACTAAACAATATAAGTAATATAAATACACGACATGGATAGTTTTACAGACTCAATGAAGAGCAGTCAAGTTTTTAGATGATAACATGAGCCATCAGCATGCATGAGTGGAGCCTCCCTCTACATTCAGAATAGGACTGGTTGAGGGAATTTGGAGGTATTGACAATCAAGAGATTCTCACAATGGGGGATGGCTGCAGAGGCAAGAACCAGGCTGGGCTGAAAAAAAACACCCATAGCTCTGTAGTAGAAGTCCACCAAGAAGAAAGGAAGGGAGGTAAAGAGGGAGGGAGGGCAAAAGAAAGAAAAACAGATAGAAAAAGAAAGACAGGAAGGAAGGAAGGAAGGAAGGAAGGAAGGAAGGAAGGAAGGAAGGAAGGAAGGAAGGAAAAAAGGTAGATAGGAAGGAAGGAAGGAAGGAAGGAAGGAAGGAAGGAAGGAAGGAAGGAAGGAAGGAAGGAAGGAAGGAAAGTAGGAAGGGAGGGAGGGAGTAAGGGAGGGAGGGAGGGAGGGAAAGAGGGAGGGAGGGAGGGAGGAGAATTAGATGGGCCACTGCTCTGGACTCACTTAATCAGTCATAAAAGCAATAACTAAAAGAATCAAACTGTTTCCAAAATACTTTATTTGCATCCTAGAACAAAGATCAAGAATACTCATGGTTCAGAAATATCCAGTTCCCAACAAAATAAAATTTCCCACAAAGATTAACAAGCATATAAATGAGAACCATAATCTTATATGATAAAAGTCTAATATGCAAATTTTTTGACCAGTAGTTCAGCTGCTCACTATGACATATGCTGACTACCAGGGGGCGGTGGAGAACATGGCGGGCATTGGCAATGTGGCTGTAGCAGCGGGCAGCAGTGGAGGCACTGCCAGCCCTGATGGGCCCAATGAAAGCGGGATGGTGAAACAGGTGACTGGTGGCACCAGGCCAAGGCAAGTGTAAGCAGGGGCCCGATTGCCTGCAAGTGGGATGGGGGGTGGGGGGTGGGACAGGGGTGCCACCCAGCTCCCAGGCACTGAGGGAGCCAGGCCCTGATTGATTGCCCTGCAGGTGGGATGGTGGAGCAGGTGAGGGGGTGGTGCCAGGCCACAGTGGGGTTCCAGGTGGGGCTGTGGGGTTGTGAGACTGGGGGCATGAGCTGGGGCTGAAAGCCTGGGCACATGAGCTGGGCCCTGATCCCTGCAAGCCACCCCAAGGGACCCCACCCATGCAAGAATTCATGCACTGGCCTCTAGTAAGGATAATAATCAATTAACTGAAACCAACTCAAAATTGACATATATTAGAATTAGCAGTCAAGGATATTAAAACATCTATTCCATCGAATTTCACACTTCTAGACATGAAAACTAAAATGTATATATAGCTGAAACCGGTTTGGCTCAGTGGATAGAGCCTTAGTCTGCAGACTGAAAGGTCACAGGTTTGATTCTGGTCAAGGGCATGTACCTTGGTTGTGGGCACATCCCCAGTAGGGGGTGTGCAGGAGGCAGCTGATCAATCTTTCTAACTCTCTATTTCTCTCTCTTCCTCTCTTTAAAAAACAAAACAAAACAAAAAAACCCAAAAGCAAACAAACAAACAATATATATATAGTGGCCCAGTGCATGAAATTCATGCACATTAAAAGGAGATTAATTAAAGGAAATATTTTAATATTGCTATTTGCCCTTTATAATAGAAGTGTCAGAGATGAAAGAAAATTAAAAATCTTCCTCCTGTCAGAGTCCAGGGTGTGCTTTGAGATGCTAAGTCAAGTCTCCTGAAACCCAAACCCAGCCAGAACCACCCTCATTGGGTGAGATCTAGACCTAGCCGGCCCCATCCTCATCAAGCCCCACCAGGCGGGGGATCATGGATTCAGGTTCCCCATCAATGCCTGCTGGGTGAGGGGTGCAGCCTCAGGTCCCCCGTCAAGCCCTGCAGGGTGAGAGGCACAGTCTCAGGTTTCCTGGCCTGGCACCAGGTCGAGGGTACAGCCTCAGGTTCCTTGTCCCAGTGTTTGGGTGGGGTGCATGGCCTGAGGTCTCCAGTCAAGCCCTGCGGGGTGGGGGAAGTGGTCTGAGGTTCCCCGGCCCAGGCAGGGGTGGGGGTTGCTCTTTGAGGTCCCCAGTCAAGCCCGGCCAAGTGAAGGGTGCAGCCTCAGGTCCCCTGGTGCGGGGTGGGGGGTGTAGCCTTAGGTCTCCTGGCCCAGCACCAGAGTGGGGGCACACCTTGAGCTCCCCCATGAAGTCCTGCTGGGTCAGGGGAGAAGGTGCAGTCTCAGGTCCCCAGGCCTGGTGCCAGGGCAGGGGGGGGGGGCACATCTTGAGGTCCCCCATCAAGCTCCACTAGGTGGGGAGCACAACCTCAGATCCCCTGGCTCAGTACCAAGGCAGGGGTGCAGTCTGAGGTCCCCTGCCCTGGCCCAGCACCATGCTGCCTCAGGTCCCTGTTGATTGCTCCTTAAGGATCATTATGGGAACTTGGCCTCTGCTGTGGGCCCAGCCATCTTGTGTTATGGAAATCCCACCTCCTCTGTGGGTACCGCCATCTTTGTGATGGTGTGATGGTCAATTTACATATTCATTCTTTATTAGATAAGAGATATGTATATGTATATGTATATGTATATGTGTATGTGTATGTGTATGTATGCGTATGCGTATGCGTATGCGTATATGTATATGTATATGTATATGTATGTATATATACTAGAGGCCCAGTGCATGAAATTTGTGCACTGGGTGTGGGGTTTCCTCAGCCAGGCCTGGACCGTCTTGTAATCTGGGACCTCTCAGAGGATATCTAACTGCTGGTTTAGGCCCCATGTGGGATGGACATCCCTCTCACAATCTGGGACCGCTGGCTTCTAATCACTCACCAGCCTGCCTGCCTCATCGCCCCTAACCATTTACCTGCCTGCCTGCCTGATCACCTCTAGCCTCTAACCACTCTACCTGTCTGTCTGATCACCCCTAACTACTTGCCTGCCTGATGACCCCTAACCACCCTGTCTGCCTGCCTGATCACCCCTAACCTCTGCCTGCCTGTCTAAACACCTCTTAACCACTCACTGCCTGCCTGATCTCCTCTAACCACTCTGCCTACCTGCCTGCCTGATCAACCCTAATTGCTTTTGCCTCAGCCCCCACTGCTGTGGCTTCATCTGGAAGGTCATCCAGAAGTACATCCGGAAGGTCATTTGGCTGTCTGGTCTAATTAGCATATTATGCTTTTATTATTGTAGGTTATTATAGATGCCAAAGTGAAAAAAGGGTGGTATTGGTGGTAACTTGCTGTTTAATTTTCGTTGTTTTGTGTTTTATTTTTCCAGTTTACTTCCTATAGTTTATTTCTAGTTTCTTTTCACCTTGGTTGAAAAATGTGCTTAGCCTTAGCCTGTTTGGCTCAGTGTTTAGAGCGTTGGCCTGTAAACTCAAAGATCCCAGGTTCGATTCCAGTCAAGGGCTCATGCCCATACTGTGCACTCAAACTCCAGTGGGGGAAGTGCAGGAGGCAGCCAATACATGATTCTCATTGTGGATGTTTCTATCTCTCTCTCCCCCTTTCTTCCTCTCTGAAATCAATAAAAATAATAAAAAAAAGAAAAAGAAAAATATGTTTGATATAATTTCAGACTCCTTAAGTTATTTGTGTTTTGTTTTGTGGCCTAAAATGTGGTCTATACCGGAAATTATTTCATGTGTACTCGAGAAAAATGTGTATTCTGCAGTTTCTGAATGAAATATTCTAGAAATCTCTATTAAGTCTACCTGGGGCTATTAAGTGTGTGGCATTTAAGGCCATTATTTCCATACTAGCTTTTTTTCTGGATGATGTATTTGTTGAAGTATTAAAGTTTTCTACTATTATAATATTATCAATTTCTGCCTTTATGTCCATTGATTATTAATATACTTAAATGTTCCTATGCTGAGTGCATGTTCCTTTACTTTACCAGTGTGTCCTTTTCTTGTATATTTTTTTATTAATTTGAAAGAGAGAGAGAGAAAGAGAAAGAGAGAGACATCAATATGAAAGAAAACACCAATTGGTTGCTTCCTACCCTGTTTCCCCGAAAATAAGACAGTGTCTTATATTAATTTTTGCTCCCAAAGATGCGCTAGGTCTTATTTTCAGGGGATGTCTTATTCTTCCATAAAGAAGAATACGGTACACATTTATTGTTAAATGAAAATAAAGGAAATTTATTACCTGTATACGGTACGGTAGTACAGTAGTTGTCAACACAAACCAGACAAACTGTGAATCCTACAGTATCAAGAATTTACTCATTTATTCAATGACAATCATGTCATCATCTTCTGGAACATCATCATAACAATCCAATTCCTGAATTTCCTAGTGAATTTCTTGTGACTCCATTTCTTTCAGAATCAGTGGACCAAATCTCTCATGTTTAGCAATAGCACTGTCTTTAAATGAGTACTTCTTGTCAAGGTAGCCTGCTCGCAGTGCATTTGCAATGCAACTGTCAGTGATTTTCTCCCATGAATTCTTCACCCAAGTCACAACTTCTTGCAATTTAGGTTTCACAAAGTTTCCACGCTGATTTCTATCCATTCTATTTTCAATGTAGTCATTAATTTCCATGTGCTCTAGCTACCAGTTTATGGTAAATTAATTTTCATTCTGAGACACAGCCTAGGGGGGGCCTTATTTTCTGGGTGATGCCTTATATTTCACTCAGAAGGAAACCTGTAAGTAGGTCTTATTTTTGGAGGATGTTTTATTTTCGGGGAAACATGGTACACACACCAAGACTGGGGCTCAAATCCTCAACCTGGGTATGTGCTCTGACAGGAAACTAAACCTGCCATCTTTTGGTGCATGGGAAGATGCTCAACCAACTGAGCCATAGCAGCCAGGGCTCTTATATATTTCTAATACTGGTTATGGCCTTTTCTTTCTTTCTTTTTTTAAAAAAATATATATTTTATTGATTTTTTACAGAGAGGAAGAGAGAGGGGTAGAGAGTTAGAAACATCTATGAGAGAGAATCAGCTGCCTCTTGCATACCCACTGCTGGGGATGTGCCTGCAACCAAGGTACATGCCCTTGACTGGAATCGAACCTGGGACCTTTCAGTCAGCAGGCCGGCGCTCTATCCACTGAGCCAAACTGGCTTTGGCTGGCCTTTTCTTTTATGCATGAAGAAGACACCTTAACATTTCTTGTAAAGCCTGGTATTGGTGAAACTCTTTATTTCTCCTTCAATTCTGAATGATAAACTTACCAGGCACAGTATTCTAGGCTGTAGGTTCCTTTCCTTCAGCACCTTAAATATTTCCTGACACTCCCATTTGGCCTATAAAATTGTTGTTGAGAAATCAGCTGATAGTCTTATGGGGTTTTACTTGTATGAGATTTGTTGATTATCTCTTGCTCCCTTTAAGATTGTCTCTTTATTCTTAACTTTTGCCATTTTAATTATAATAAATCTTGCTCTGGGCATCTTTGGGTTCATCTTACCTAGGTATCTGCTTCCTGCCCAAGATTAGAAAATATTTCAGCCAATATTTCTTTAAATATACTTTCTGCCCCCTTTTCTCTTCTCCTTCTGGAATTTATATAATGCAAGTGTTAGAGTGCTTGATTGCTTGATGTTGTCCTGTAGGTCTCTTATACTATCCTCATTTTTAAAAATTCCATTTTTTTTTTTTTTTTTTTTTTTTTGTGGCAGTAGTGGGGGCAGGGTCAGCTGCCGGCAGCTGGAGGAAGGAAAGCCCCAATAGGCCCTAATAGCCAGCCAGGCCTAGGGACCCTACCCAAGGGGTCCCAGATTGTGAGAAGGTGCAGTCCAGGCTGAGGGATACCCCTCCCCCCCTGCACGAATTTCATGCACTGGGCTTCTAGTTTATATATAACTAGAAGTGCATGATTTGTGCTCTGGGTGAGGGGTCCTCAGCCTGGCCTGCACCATCTTGCAATATAGGACCTTTCTGGGGATATTCTACTGCTGGTTTAGGCCCAATCTGCTGGACATCCTTCTCTCAATCCAGGACCACTGGCTTCTAACCATTTGTCTACCTACCTGATTGCCCCTAACCGCTTTTCCTGCTTGCCTGATTTTGCCCCTAAAACTCAAGCTGCTTCTTCTTCTTCTTCTTCTTCTTCTTCTTCTTCTTCTTTTAATATTTATATTTCTTCTTTATTTTTTATTTTAAAAGTCAAGCTTCATGAGAACATGAGGCATTTAACATTATTCCATTTTCCTTACAGAGAGCTAATCATGGTAAACACAGCAAATACTTAATAATTATGAGTTTCTATACAAACACTTTTCAACCAGGAATGTTTTAACAGGCAGTCTCCAAAAACTGGAATTGGAAAACCTTAAAGTAGAGTGCTCAGATTTCAAGCATCAGGTGCTATTAGCAGGATTTCTATCCCAATTAAACTCTAATTCTTAGCTCTCAACAGGCTGGACAATGTCCTTCACTGTCTCCAAAGTTTCTTATTTGTCACTATCCCATCTTTCTTTCTTTCTTTCTTTCTTTCTTTCTTTCTTTCTTTCTTTCTTTCTTTCTTTCTTTCTTTCTTTCTTTCTTTCTTTTTTTGAGTTCAATGTTTTATACCCACATCAGTATCAACATACTATACAAAACCCAACTGCCAGCCTAGCTAGGAAAGCAGGAGGGTAGTCCATGGCAGCATAGAAAACTGAGGTTCTTGTCCCAAAATAGGAGAAAATGGGTTTACAGCCAAGAAAACAAAATCAGAACCCAACACGATCAAGAAGTCTTGAAACTGCATTACTGCATTGAGCGAAAGTGCTGGGGCAGCAGTGTATCTTGGCTGGCCCAGCAGTACCTGCAAGCGACCTCAATTCCCGGGAAGGCTGGGGTCAGATAGGGCCCAGCTCTTGGGGTATTTTCAATAATTTTCCTTTTGGGGGCAGAGGGCTACTGGACAGCAGCTCCATGTGGGGGTAACCAGTGTGGGTTTCACTTCAGGGTTTGGAGGGGAAGTTGGGTCTGTGGGGCGGAACCCACCCAACCCGCTCGGCCACAAATGTCACAGCTGAGGTTCTTGGAAGTGGTTTCATTGAAGGCTTCAATTGTGGTGTGCTTCATCTGCAGTTCCTGGGAGGTGCGTGTGTACTCCTCCTAGAGCTGGTCATACACGTGGCTCTTGTCCTCTGCTTCAAACCAAGGTAACAAACGAAAATTTTAATTCTAATCTTCCTCCCCACAAGGGAAAAGAAAACCTCAATAATAATAATTTCCCACCATAAATCAGATCCAAATACTGTGAGACTGAGGACTATTAGGGCTGACTATGTGCATGCACAATAATAGGCTCATGGTCTAGCGTAGGCGCCCAGGCATCCTCCACAATCCCACAATCCTCTGGTTGCATACTTCGGCTTTTCTAGCTCCTCCTTAAATGGTGTTTCCTTCAGTCAGATTGCAAGTCCAGGGCCTCTAGTTGGAGAGGATTTTTCAGTTCTTTGATGTTGATAGCTGCTTACTATTTGGAATCAGTGAAGTTTTGGAGTACTGCTGCCGTCATGTCATGAACATGTCAGTCCCAATCTCGCTCATGACATGATGACCCACTCAGTCTACAGCTGGCGCCATTCTGGTTCACAATGAGAAAGGTACTGTGCTGAGCCTTTTTCCAATCAGATCATCGTCTTCCTTCCCCAGCAGACTCCAAACCTACTCCCAGCTGACCTCCCCAACCCCAGAGACCCTTAAGACCTTCCCCTCTATTTCTTTAACTTTCCCCCATCAAACTCACACCCTATCACCTTACCTAGGGGTGCCCCTAACCGCTTCCTGGGGGTGGGGCCAGCCTGGGTGAGGGGCCACGGTCTCTGGTCGTTCTGGTCATTTTGGTAGCTGGCTTTAAATATATATATGACATAGCTTCTTGTTCCTCCTATATTCCACCTTTCACTTTTAAGCCCAAGTGATGATAGCTCTCTAATTGCAAAGGCATAAAAATATTTGGGGTCAAAAGAAAATAGTTTAGAGGTCAGGCAGGTCTCATAGGCCTGTAAAGTATTTAGATCACACAAGTGCATGTGCACATACATGTACACACACACACACACATACACACCCTTAAGTCTAAGTCTAAGAGCATCACAGAAAATAGATATTCTTAAATCAAGAATTAAGACCTCTCAAAAATCTAAATTAAACTAAACTAACAATTCAGTCTGTAACTATTCTGTCTCTAAGGCTGTAGCATCCTGACTTACTGCTGTTTATTTAGTGTTGAATTCTGTGCCTGCCATGTGTGTCAGTGCTAGAAATAGCAAACCTATATTCTCCAGTCCTTTGGGGCATTCCTGATACTCTGTGACTAACACACGGGACCCATCATGTGAGCCAAAGAAAGGATTGTTAAATCATGCCAATCTGAGGTTCTAATATGCCAACTGACTGGGAACATTAGGAAGGAGCAAGCAGGGAATGAGACTTAGACTGGGCCCTGGAGGCAGAGGAAAGAGCTGTTGGAGGTAGGTGGTGGCTATGGTGGTCTAGCTAAGTCAGTCCTTGGGGCTACTTAGAAATGTCTCAGGAGGTGGTGCCATCCAGAACTTTAAATTAAAATCTTCCTTCTAGGAAACAGGCTTACAGAGAGGGTTCCTGTCTAGACATGGGATACACTTATTTGTCTCCAAATATTCAAATCCAAATCCCCTTTAGATTCTACTCCATTTGCTTCTCAACATTTATCCAAAACCAGCTGCCTGCTTCAAGGAATGACTAGAATTTCAAGGTCAGGGTCTCTCTTCTGACCCTTGGTGAACCCTGTCAGAGTGTTTCTTCAGTGCTTCATGGTGTAAAAGAGCATGCTCCTGGGCACAGGAGCTGTGTGCCCTACTTCTGTACCTAGCACAATTTTTCATATGCTCCTTAGAACATTTGTGTCACTAGGTTCCTACAAAAATTGTCCTTTGTCTTGCTAGTTTAGTAACAAGTTATCAAGCTTCTCTGAATTTAAATGACAAAATGTGAATCCTCCAGCTAAACCAAAAGCCAGCCTTCTCAATCTTAGTGTGCTCTACCACCTGCTGAAGAGATTCCTGTTCTAGGTCTCCTCTGTTGAAAGCTGAGGCTGCAGTCACTGAGTCAGCAGGAAAGGACACTCACAGTGATTGTGGTCTTCTTTGTTCACTGGGATTTAAAATCCATTGCTGGTGAAACAGATGTCTCATTTTCTTCAGTTTCCAAAACAACCTGAAAAACCAAGAGGTCCTTCCAGAAGTGAGGGTGCTGTCAGCCTGATTGAACAAATAGGCCAATTAGATACTTGATGGTGCAGGCTTCAATCTTGTATCTAAATAGTTGAGAGCACCTAGTGAAAGGGTTTCAATGTGAGTTTGCAGAAAAAGAGATCTGACCTTAGTCATTGAAATACGTGGTTGACAAGCCCATTCTGCATTGTGGCCTCAGATTGAGAGGGTAGTAAGCTTTGAAGCCTTTCTGTGAGGATGGCCATGGCAGGTCTTATAGTAAACCCCAACTTCCACTGCTATAGCTGACTCGACACTAGACTTGCGAGTCAAAGGCAATCACCCATAGTTTGGATGAACCAGGGGAATGTCCTCTAAGAGGCTCCACTGGGAAAACCAGCCCAATAGGCAGAGTGAACTCAGTAATCATTTTTCTCTCTTCTGGGAAGAGTGAATGAAAGTTCACCAAAGAAGTTATTCTCCCAAACAATGCTATACCTAAACTCCATGGAACTGATGTTCTGTTTTTCTTCTGAGTGGCCAGTTGAATTTCTGTTTTGGAAAGACTGTGGCCCTCAGTCACTCCATGGCCCTAATACTTCAGTAAATTCCTGGCAATTAGCACCCAATACTGAAGATTGTCTGTGCCATTCTCTGGCAATTTTAAACAGTCAAAGAAATAAAAGCACTATAGCACATTTTCATTTGAAGCTGAGGGGAAGAGTAAGCCTGACCTCTGGTCTTTTGGGGTCAGATATTTTATAAAGGAATTATATCTTGGAATAAAAAAATAAAAAAAAAACACCTGAAGAAACAAAAGGATCCTAAGCATTTTGGTCATCCTCTGAGCTGTCTATAAGCTTTAGGAGCTGGAAGCAAAGACTAAAGCAGCACCTCATCCCCTAAGTTCTGAGCTCCAGGCTTCCAAAGGTGGCTCTTGACAGTGAGCTAAGCAACTCTGAAAGCATATTTCTCCAATCAGGAGTCTTCTTTTTCTTTGAGACCTAACCTCTGAGATCTGAGCATACCTTCACTTCTGCCTGCTCAGTGGTTCTGTAAGCACTGTCTGAGAATTGTGCTGGTTTGCTGTGGATGTTTGTGATGGGTTTGAGCTAAAAAAGCCTAATGGATATCCTCCACTTCATGTCTATCAACCACAGACTGAAATGTGGTAAGTTGAGCTTTGTACTTTTTCACCATATCCTGAAATAAAAGGGGTATGGGTGTGCAGCAAATCACTATATCAGGTATGTGTCAGTGGGTATAGACATTTTACCTGTATCTTCTAGATAATGTCAAGATGTAATTTCACAGGACTGATTTTCTCACAACATTCTCTCATCTGCCTCTAAATAGTCTGTCTCTGCTGAGCTGCGTACTTAGATGTGAAAATATCAAGTTATGACATTATGTGTAAGCCTGTCTGTCTCTCTTCAGCTAGTTCCCAACAGTATGCCTTTTCATCTAAATGGAATGTTGTTTCTTTTTGTGTGTGTTTTTAATCTTCATCCTAATGTATTTTTCCCATTGATTTTTAGAGAGAGTGGAAGGGAGAGGGAGAGACAGGAAAAACAAAACAAAACAAAACAAACAAAACAAAAAAATCTTCGATGTGAGAGAGACACATTTATTGGTTGGCTCCCACACAGGCAGCACCCTGACGAGGGCTGGGGATTGAATCTGCAACCAAGGTACCTGCCCATGACTGGAATCAAACCTGGTAGACTTCAGTCCGCAGGCTGATGCTCTATTCACCAAACTAAACCAGCCAAGGTGGTCAAGATTTTTGAGATAAAACAAGTGCACTTGGGAAAACATGCTTTTCAGACATATTGATGAGAAGCAGGGAGATCAGATCTTTAGACAGTAGAAGATGAGATGTGTGTGTGTATAGTGTACAGGACAGGTGTATTTGGAGCATGGTGGCCCAGACTTCTGGGTAGCAAAGTCATGCAGACAGTATTAGTAGCTTTTTTTTTTCAATTTAAATCACCTTCTCCCTAAATTGTTGGGCTGCATTTGTAAAACTTCAGAAGACTTTATATAAAACTGCTTGTATTTATTAGGCACAAAGCAGTGGTGGTAAGAACAACTATATAGCTGCCACAAGGGTAATATTCAATATTATATTTGTTTCAGGTGTAACACATAGTGGTTAAACATTTATATAATTTACAAAGTGATCCCCCTGATAACTCTAGTAACCCCTTGATATCATACATACTTATTACAAGATTATTGACTATATTTCCTATGCTGTAATTCACATCCCTATGACTATTTTGTAACTGATAATTTGTACTTCTTAATCCCTTCATCTTTTTCAGCTTGCTCCCCAGCCCCTTCCCACCTAGCAGCATTAGTTTTTTTCCTCTGTATCTATACATTTGCTTTTGTTTTGTTTATTTTATTTTTTAGATTTCACACCTAAGTGAAATGAAATAATATGGTATTTTTCTTTCATTGTCTGACTTTTTCATTTAGCATAATACTCTCTAGGTCCATTCATGTTGTTGCAAATGGTAAAATATATCCCACTTCTTCTTCATCCAGTTGTCTATCGATGGACTCTTAGGTTTCCACCATATTATGGCTGTTGTAGGTAATGCTGAAATGAACATAGGGGAGTATATATCTTTTTAAATTAGTATTTTGGATTTCTTGGAATAAACATATTGAAATGGAAATGCTGAGTCATATGGCAATTGTATTTTTAGAAGAACCTCCATATTGTTTTCATAGTAGATGTACCAAGTTTCAATCCCACAAGCAATGTAGTAGAGTTCCCATTTATCCTCACCAGTACTTAGCATATAGCATATGCTTCCATTTATTTGTATCTTCTTCAATTTTAACTTTCAATATTCTTTTTTATTTCTTTATTGATTAAGGTATTACATGTGTGTCCTTATTCCCCCATTACCTCCACCCCTCATTTATGCCCCCTCCCCCCCCCCCCCCCCGTTGTCTGTATCCATTGATTAGGCTATATACATGCATATAAGTCCTTTGGTTGATTTCTCCCTCTTACCCCCACCATCCCCTACCTTCCTTGAGATTTGATATTCTGATTGATGATTCTCTGTCTCTGGATCTGTTTTTGTCATCAGTTTATGTTGTTCATTATATTCCACAAATGAGTGAGATTATGTGATATTTATCTTTCCCTGCCTGACTTATTTCACTTAGCATAATGCTCTCTATCTCCGTCCATGTTGTTGCCAATGGTAAGAACTCCTTTTTTACCGCAGCATACTATTTCATTATGTAGATGTACCACAGTTTTCTGATCCACTCATCTGGTGATGGGCACTTAGGCTGTTTCCAAATCTTAGCTATGGTGAATTGTGCTTCTATGAACATAAGGGTGCATATATCTTTTCTGATTCGTGTTTCTAGCTTCTTGGGATATATTCCTAAAAGTGGAATCACTGGGTTAAATGGGAGTTCCATTTTTAGTTTTGTTTTTTTTTTAGGAAACTGCATACTGTTTTCCACATTGGCTGCACCAGTCTGCATTCCCACCAGCAGTGCATGAGGATTCCTTTTTCTCCACATCCTCTCCAGCACTTGTCATTTGTTGATGATAGCCATTCTGACAGGTGTGAGATGGTACCGCATTGTTGTTTTCATTTGCATCTCTCTGAGGATTAGTGACTTTGCACAGTTTTTCCTGTGTCTCTTGGTGTTCCTTCTGTCTTCATTCAAAAAGTATCTCTTTAGATCAGTTGCCCAATTTTTTAATTGGATTGTTTAACTTCCTTTTATTAAGTTGTATAAGTTCCCTGTAAATGTTAGAGATTAAACCCTTATCATTGATATTATTGGCAAATATGTTCTCCCATGCAGTGGGCTTTCTTGTGTTTTATTGATGGTTTCCTTTGCTCTGCAAAAGCTTTTTATTTTGATGTAGTCCCATTTGTTTATTTTCTCTTTAGCTTTCATTGCCCTACGAGCAGTATCAGTGAAGATATTGTTTTGGCATATGTCTGAGATTTTGCTACCTGTGGATTCCTCTAGTATTTTTATGGTTTCCCGTCATATGTTTAACTCCTTGATCCATTTTGAGTTGATTTTTGTGTATGGTGTAAGTTGGTGGTCTAGTTTCTTTCTTTCTTTTTTGCATGTATCAGTCCAATTTTTCTAACACCATTTATTGAAGAGACTGTCTTGACTCCATTGTATGTTCATGCCTCCTTTATCGAACAGTAACTAAGCATACTGGCTTGGGTCGATGTCTGGGTTCTCTATTCTATTCCATTCGTCTAAATGTCTGTTCTTGTGCCAGTACCAGGCAGTTTTGAGAAAAGTGGCTTTGTAATACAGCTTGATATCTGGTATTGAGATCCCACCTACTTTGTTCTTCTTTCTCAGGATTTCTGTAGCTATTAGGGGTCTTTTTTTTTATTCCAGATCAATTTTTGGAAAGTTCATTCTAGGTATGTGTAATATGCTGGTGGTATTTTAATGGGAAGTGCATTGAATTTATAGATTGCTTTGGGTAGTATGGACATTTTGATAATGTTGATTCTACCAATCTATGTACATGGTATGTTCTTCCATCTGTTTACGTCTTCTTCTATCTCTTTTTTTATGTGTTCTGTAGTTTTCTGCATATAGGTCTTTCACCTCCTTAGTTAAGTTTATTCCTAGGTATCTTAATTTTTTTGGTGCAATGGTAAAGCGGATTGCTTTTTTAATCTCTCTTTCTGTAAGTTCATTATTAGTGTATAAAAATGCCATAGATTTCTAGGTGTTAATTTTGTATCCTGCTACATTGCCAAATTCATTTATTAAGTCTAATAATTTTTTAAAATATATTTTATTGATTTTTTTGCCCCCCTTCCTCCCTCTCATTCATACCCTCCCTCCCCAGAGTTTTATGTCCATTGGTTGTACTTATATGCATGTACACAAGTCCTTCGGTTGATTTATTATCTCCCCCAGATCTTCCTCCCCTCCCCACTGTAATTTGACAGTCTGCCTATTGCTTTACTGTCTCTATATCTGTCTCTTGGTTCATCAGTTTATAATGTTCTTTATCATCCACAAATGAGTGAGGTCATGTGGTGTTTCTCTTTCATTGATTGGCTTATTTCACTCAGCATGATGTTCTCCAATTCCATCCAGGTTGCTGCAAATGATGAGAATTCCTTTTCTTTTATGGCAGCATAGTATTCCATTGTGTAGATGTACCAGAGTTTTTGGATCCAATCATCTGCTGACGGGCACCTAGGCTGTTTCCAAATTCTTGCTATTGTAGATTGTGCTGCTATGAACATAGGGGTGCATATATCCTTTCTGATTGGTGTTTCTAGTTTCTTGGGATATATTCCTAGAAGTGGGATTACTGGGTCAAATGGGAGTTCCATTTTTAGTTTTTTGAGGAAACTCCACACTGTTCTCCACAGTGGTTGCACCAGTCTGCATTCCCACCAGCAGTGCACGAGGGTTCCTTTTTCTCTGCAACCTCGCCAACACTTGTTATTTGTTGATTTGTTGATGTTGGCCTTTCTGACAGGTGTGAGATGGTACCGCATTGTTGTTTTGATTTGCACCTCTCAGACAATTAGTGACTTTGAGCATGTTTTCATGTGCCTTTTGGCCTTCCTTCTGTCTTCTTTTGAAAATATTCTATTTAGGTCCATTGCCCATTTTTTAATTGAATCATTCATCTTCCTTTTATTTAGTTGTATAAGCTGTCTGTAAATGTTGGAGATTAAACCTTTATCAGTGGTATTATTTGCAAATATGTTCTCCCACACCATGGGCTTTCTTGTTGTTTTGTTGATGGTTTCTTTTGCTGTAAAAAAGCTTTTTATTTTGATGTAGTCCCATTTGTTTATTTTCTCTCTAGCTTCCATTGCCCTAGGGGCAGTATCAGTGAAGAAGTTCTTTTGGCATACGTCTGAGATTTTGCTGCCTGTGGATGCTTCTAGTATTTTTATGGTTTCCCGTCTTATGTTTAAGTCCTGTATCAATTTTGAGTTTATTTTTGTGAATGGTGTAAGTTGGTGATCTAGTTTCATTCTTTTGCATGTGTCTGTCCAATTTTCCCAACACCATTTATTGAAGAAACTGTCTTGACTCCATTGTATATTCGTGCCTCCTTTGTCAAATATTAATTGAGCATAGTGATTTGGGTTGATATCTGGGTTCTCGATTCTATTCCATTGATCTATATGTCTGTTCTTGTGCCAGTACCAGGCTGTTTTGAGAACAGTGGCTTTGTAATATAGTTTGAAGTCTGGTATTGAGATCCCTCCTACTTTACTCTTTTTTCTCAGGATTGCTGTGGCTATTCGGGGTCTTTTATTTTTCCAAATGAACTTTTGGAGAGTTCTTTCTAGGTCAGTGAAATATGCCATTGGTATTTTAATGGGGAGTGCATTTAACCTATAGATTGCTTTAGGAAGTATGGACATTTTGATGATGTTGATTCTACCAATCCATGAACATGGTATGTTCTTCCATCTCCTTGCATCTTCCTCTATCTCTTTTTTCAGTGTCGTGTAGTTTTCCGCAAATATGTCCTTTACTTCCTTAGTTAAATTTATTCCTAGGTATCTTAATTTTTTTGGTGTGATGGTAAATGGAATTGCTTTTTTAGTTTCTGTTTCTGTAGTTTCACTGTTGGTGTATAGAAATGCCATGGATTTCTTGGCATTAATTTTGTATCCTGCTACATTGCCAAATTCATTTATTAAATCAATTAGTTTTTTAATGAATCTTTTGGGTTGTTTATGTACAATATCATGTCATCTGCAAATAAGGATAACTTTACTTCTTCTTTTCCAATTTGGATGCCTTTTATTTCCTCCTCTTGTCTAATTGCAATGGCTAGTACTTCCAGTACTATGTCAAACAAGAGTGGTGAGAGTGGGCATCCCTGTCTTGTTCCTGTTCTTAGAGGGAATGGTTTTAGTTTTTGCCCATTGAGTATAATGTTGGCTATGGGTTTATCATATATAGCTTTTATTTTGTTGAGGTATGATCCTTGTACTCCCACCTTGTTAAGAGTTTTTATCAGGAAGGGTGTTGGATTTTATCAAATGCTTTTTCTGCATCAATTGATATGACTATATGATTTTTATCTTTCAATTTGTTTATGTAAAGTCTAATAATTTTTTATAGAGCCTTTAAGGTTTTCTATGTACAGTATCATGAATAAGGACAGCTTTACTTCTTTTCCAATTTGGATTCCTTTTATTTATTCTTGTTGTCTGATCACAATGGCTCGTACTTGTTAAGAGTACTCCCACCTTGTTAAGAGTTTTTATCAAGAAAGGGTGTTGAATTTTGTCAATAGCTTTTCCTGCATCAATTGATATGACTATATGATATTTATCTCTCAATTTGTTTCTGTGATATATCATGTTTATTGATTTGTGAATATTGTACCATCCTTGCATCCCTGGGATAAATCCTACTTGGTCATGGTGTATGATCTTTCTGATGTAGTGTTGGATCTGATTTGCTAGAATATTGTTGAGAATTTTGGCATCTACGTTCATGAGGGATATTGGCCTATACTTCTCTTTCATTGTGTTATCTTTATCTGGTTTTTGTATTAGGGTGATGCTGGCTTCATAGAAGGAGCTTGGAAGTATTCCTACCTCTTGAATTTTTCTGGAATAGTCTGAAGAGCATAGATTTTAGTTCTTCCTTGAATGTTTGGTAAAACTCCCCTGTGAAGCTGTCTGACCCCAGGCTTTTGTTTGCTGGAAGCCTTTTGATGACTGCTTTTATTTCTTCCATAGTTATCAGACTATTGAGATTTTTAGAATCTTTCTGAGTGGGTTTTGGAATGTTCTATTTTTCTAGGAATGTGTCCATTTCCTCCAGGTTGTCTAGCTTGTTAGAATACAATTGTTCATAGTATTTTTAAAAACAATCTTTATATTTCTGTGGGGTCTGTTGTTATTTTGCCTCTTTCATTTCTGATTTTGTTTATTCAGGTCCTCTCTCTTTGCTTCTTGGTTAGCCTGGCTAGAGGTTCATCAATCTTGTTTATTCTTTCAAAGAACAAGCTCTAGGTTTTATTGATCTTTTGTATTTTTTTTTTTTTTTTTTGGTCTCTATGTCATTCATTTCTGCTCTGATCTTTATTATTTCCTTCCTTCTGCTCACTGTGGGCTTTTCTTGTTGCTCTCCTTCTAATTATTTGAGTTGTTGAGTTAGATTATTTATTATCATTTTTTTTCTTGTTTTTTGAGGTAGACCAATAGAGGTATAAACTTCCCTTTCAGGGTTGCTTTCATTGTATCACATAGGATTTGCAATGTAGTATTTTTATTATCATTAGTATCCAGGATGTTTTTAGTTTCTTCTTTGATCTCATTAATAACCCAATCATTGTTTAGTAGCATGCTATTCAGCTTGCAAGTGTTTGAGTTTTGGAAAGTTTTTATTGTTGTTTGTTTCTAATATTATGCCATTGTGGTCTGAGAAAATGCTTGATATGATTTCAATCTTTTTGAATTTGGTGAGACTTTGCTTGTGACTCAATATGTGGTCTATTTTTGAAAATGTCCCATGTGCACTTGAGAAGAACGTATATTCCATGGCTTTGGGGTGAAATGCTCTGAAGATGTCAATTAGTTCCATCTGATCTAATGAGTTGTTTAGAATTGCTGTTTCTTTGCTGATATTTTGTCTAGAGGACTTATCCAGTGATGTTAGTGGTGTATTAAAGTCCCCTACTATGATTGTATTGTTGCCAATCTCTCCCATGATATCTTCCAGATTTTTTTTTAAATGTATTTGGTTGCTCCTACATTGGGTGCATACATGTTTATCAGGGTTATATTTTCTTGTTGTATTGATCCCTTTATTATTATAAAGTGGCCTTCCTTATCTCTTGTCATGGCCTTTTCTTTGAGGTCTATTTTGTCACATATAAATATTGCTACCTCAGCTTTTTTTTTTTTTTTTTTCTTCTCATTTCCATTTGTCTTTTGAAAAAAAAAAAAAAAAGAAAGATTTTTTTTCATCCCTTTATTTTCAGTCTGTATGAGTCTCTTTTTCTGAGGTGGTTATCTTGTAGATATCAAATGTATGGTTCATTATTTTTTTTTATCCATTCAGCAACTTGATGTCTTTTGATGTGAGCATTTAGTCTGTTTATGTTTAAAGTTATTATTGAAAGGTAATTGTTTATAGCCATTTTCATTTTTTTGTGTCTGTGTTCCTTCTTACCTTTTTATTTCTTCTTTCACACCAGTCCCTTTAGCACAGGGGTCTTCAAACTACGGCCCGCGGGCCACATGCGGCCCGCAGAGGAGTCTGATCCGGCCTGCCAGGTTTTTTGGGCAGTGAGCGCAGCTGAGGTGTTACAGTAGGAATTAGTAGTTCATATAGTCCGGCCCTCCAGCTCTCTGAGGGACCGTGATCTGGCCCCCACTTTAAAAAGTTTGAGGACCCCTGCTTAGCATATCTTGCATTGCTGGCTTGGTAGTGATAAACTCCCTTAGTGTTTCTTTTTGTCTGTGAATTCCTTATTTCCTCTTCAGTTTTGAATAATAACCTTGCTGGATAGAGTATTCTTGAATTCAGTCACTTGGTTTGCATCACTTTGTAAATTTTCTTCCATTCTTTTATGACCTGATGTGTTTCTGTTGAGAAATCATTTGATAATCTATTGGGAGCTTCCTTGTATGTAACTTTCTGTCTCTCTCTTGCAGCTTTTAAGATTCTCTCAGTGTCCTGAATATTTGCCATTTCAATTATGAGTGCTTGGTGTGGGTCTTTTTGGGTTCATCCTGTTTGGCACTCTCTGTGCTTGTGTGACTATTTTCTTTACCACATCAGGGAAATTTTCTGACATTATTTCTTCAAATAGGTCTTCTAACACTTGTTCCCCTTCCTGTTTTTCTGGAACCCCTATTATTCGTATATTGCTTCATTTCATGTTGTCTCATAGCTCCCTTAGGATCTCATCCTGTCTTTTAATTTTTTTCTCCAATTGCAATTCAGTTTGGCTGTGTTTTGCTTCCTGTCTTCTAATTTGCTAATTTGGTCTCCTGCTTCTCCTAGTCTACTGTTGAAACTTTCCATGGTGTTTTTTATTGCAGCTATATCACTCTTCATTTCTTCTTGATTTTTACATAAGGTGTTGATGTTTTACTTCCACCCAGTTTATAAACTCTACAACCCTTATTCTAAATTCTTTTTCTGACATATTTAATGCCTCTGTTTCCATAGCTGCTTTTCTTGTGACTCTTCCTTTTCTTTCCATTGGGGGTATCTTTGTCTACCCATTTTTGGTCTCACCAACAGATCTAGATGTCAAGCTGTGCAGGGGCTGCTCCTTGTGTGGAAGTGGCTTCTCAGGCGGTGATTACTCTTTAGCGGTCATGGTAGCAGCTGCTTCTCAGTTGGCAGCAACTCCTCTGGTGGGTACTGTTCACAGAAGTGGTGTCTCATCTGGCTGGTGTGGGCGGCTGCTCATGTAGCTGTTGTTCATTGGATGGGGGTCGACTGATTATGAGGTTGCTGCTCCTCAGACAGAGGTGGACTGCTTGTGAGGCTGCTATTCTTTAGATGGGGGCTGGCTGTGTGTTGCTGCTATTCCTCATATGGGGCAGGCTGCTCATGATGCTGGTGCTCCTTGGACAGGGGAAGCTTCCTTGCAGGGCTGCTGCTTCTCATACAGTGCAAGTTGCTTTCTTGGTGTTGAGTCGTGTAAGTTTTGTATAAATTTTGAAAATCACCCCATAATCTGATATATTATTGGTGAATATGTTCTCCCACACAATGGGTTCCCTTTTCATTTTGTTTATGTTTTCCTTCCCTGTCCAAAAACTTTTAAGTTTAATGTAGTCACATTTGTTAATTTTTCCTTTCTTTCCCTTGCATGAAGAAGTAGAAAGAGAATAAGTGGATGAGAAGAAAGTGAATGAGAAGAAAATAATAATAATAAGTTTACCAAAAAAATGATATAAAAATTAAAAATAGCAATTAAAAAGTAGTGATGGAAAAATAATATGAAAAGAAATATATCAGAAAAATATTGCTATGAGAAATGTCTCAGGTTTTGCTGCCTATGTTTTCTTCTAGAATTTTTGCGGTTTCATGACTTACATTTAAAACTTTAATCCATTTTTAAAATATATTTTATTGATTTCCCACAGAGAGGAAGGGAGAGGGATAGAGAGCTAGAAATGTCGATGAGAGAGAAACATTGACCAGCTTCCTCTTGCACACCCTCTACCGAGGATGTGCCCGCAACCAATGTACATGCCCTTGACCGGAATCAAACCTGGGACCTTTCTTTTTTTTTTTTTTTTTTTTTAAATATATTTTATTGATTTTGTACAGATAGGAAGGGAGAGAGATAGAGAGTTAGAAACATCGATGAGAGAGAGTCATCGATCAGCTGCCTCTTGCACACCCCCTACTGGAGATATGCCCGCAACCAAGGTACATGCCCTTGACCGGAATCGAACCCGGGACCTTTCAGTCCCCAAGCCGACGCTCTATCCATTGAGCCAAACCGGTTTCGGCAAACCTGGGACCTTTCAATCCTCAGGCCAACGCTCTATCCACTGAGCCAAACTGGTTTCGGCAATTCCTTTTGTTTTTAGTCTTGTGTATGATGCAAGTTGATGGTCTAGTTTCATGTTTTGCAAGTATCTGTCCAATTTTCCCAACACCATTTATTTCAGACTATCTTTACCCTATTGTATATTTTTACCTCCTTGGTGAAATAATTATTGACTAAAAATGCAAGGATTTATTTATGGGATCTCTAGTCTGTTCCATTAAATTATATGTCTGTCATAATGCCAGCACTGTACTATTTTGATTATTATGGCCCTGTAGTATAATTTGATATCAGGTATTATGATATCTTCAATTTTATCCTTTATTTTTTTCAAGATTGCTAAGGCCATTTGGGGTCTTTTGTGGTTCCATATACATTTTTTTGAATATTTGTTCTAGATCTGTGAAATATACCATGGGTATTTTAATCGGAATTGCATTGAATCTATAGATTGCTTTGGATAGTATGGATACTTTTATAATGCTAAGTTTTTCTATCCATAAACACAGTATATATATTTCCACTTGTATTTTCCTCAATTTCTTTACTCAGCATCCTATAATAATTTGAGTACTGGACTTTGCCTCCTGGATTAAATTTATTCCTAGGTACCTTAATTTTTGTGTTGCAATAATAATTGGAATTGTTTTCTTAATTTCTCTTTTTTATGGCTCATTATTGGGGTATGAAAATGCCACCTATTTCTAGATATTAATTTTGTATCCTGACACTTTACCAAATTCATTTATCAGTTGTAATAGTTTTTTGGTGGAGTGTTTAGGATTTTCTAAATACAAGTTATGTCATTTGTGAGTAATTATAATTTTACTTCCTTTTCTAATTTGAATGCCATTCATTTCCTTTCTTATCTTATTTCTGTTGCTAGAAATTTCAGTGCTATGTTGAATAAGAGTGGTGAAAATGAACATCCCTGTATTATTCCTGTTCTTGAGGGAGATGCTTTTTGTTTTTGCCTATTGAGTATGATGTTGGCTGTGGGTGTATTATATATGGCCCTTATTACATTGAGGTATGATTCCTTTATTTTCACTTTGCTAAGAGCTTTTATCATAAATGATTGCTGGATTTTATAAAATGATTTATTAATATTTACAACTATTAATATTATCATGTGATTTTTAACTTTCATTTTGTTTTTGTGATGTGTCACATTTATTGATTTACAAATATTGTATCACTTTTGCATTATCATCATCAGGGATCTTGGTCTATAATTTTTCTTTCTTTCTTGTTTTTGGTTTGGAATTAGGAAGGAGCCGAGGTCATTCATTTTTGAGTAACAGCAGCTGAAAAAGGTTCTAGTCTTTGCCTGAGCTGGGTGGGAGGGACTCAGGGAAGTACCAGGATGGTATGAGTTTGATGGAAACTCAGATATGGCCCTCACTTGAGACTGCTGCCTCATTGGGTGGTGGGGTCAACAAAGCATCTGCAGATACTTTATCTTAAGATACATTAACCCCTCCTGCCAACTCCTTGAAGTCAGACAATTCAGTTCCTCCCCTTATGTCCCTGGCTGTTTTTTGAGATGTTGAACCAGAATGAGTGCATCCACCAGTGAGTAAATCTATGTGTAGGCCCTTTAAGAGGAATACTTGGGACTTCACCAGCCCTCTATCTTACATGGGCTGAATCCATGCTGTTTTTCACAGCCAGATGTGGGAACTCCTCTTTCTGGCCCTGGTGGTCCAGGTTGGGGAGCCTAGTGTAGGGCTAGGATGCCTCACTTCTCAGGTAGATCTCTGCAGCCCAGATATTCTTCCCCATTCTTTTTATTAAACACTCACCTGAGAATATGTTTTTATTGGTTTTTAGAGAGAGGGGAAGGGGAAGAGAGAGAAACTTTAATGTGAGAAACATTGGTCAGCTGCCTGCAGTATGTGCCCTAACTGGGAATCAAACTCACAACCTTTTGGTGAACATGTAGGGAACAATGTTCCAACCAACTGAGCCACCCAACTTGATTTTTTACAGAGAGGGATAGAGAGTTAGAAACATGATGAGAGAGAATCATCGATCAGCTGCCTCTTGCACACCCCCTACTGGGGATATGCCCACAACCAAGGTACATGCCCTTGACCGGAATCGAACCTGTGACCCTTCAGTCCACAGACTGATGCTTTATCCACTGAGCCAAACCGGTTTCGGCCCTCCCCATTCTTACCTGGAACACCTGGATGTGACACCAGCCTGTTTTACTTCTCCACCTCTCCCACCAGTCTTCTTTATGTCTTTTGTAATAGGAATTCTGTTCACCTAGTCTATATGTGGCTTGGGGTGGTTGTTTTATAGTTTAGTTGTCATTTTTATGTGGTTGTGAGAGGAGGTGAATACACCATTTACTTACTCTACCATCTTGACTAGAAGCAAATCCCTGAAAGCATATCTTATTTTACACAAGATATGACTACAAAACAATGAGAGTAATTCAGTAAGATTTTTTCCATTCTCATATCCTTAGGCCCAACTGGCAGGAAACCAAGAACTCATTAATAACCTCTTGTGTCTTCTTTCTCCTTACAGCCAATCAATGACTAGGCTGAAGGACACTGCTATGGGCAAGATTGCTAGCGGGAAAGACTGGTCTTTTGATGACCTTCCCTCATCTAAATGCTACCCCCTGCCCCTGCTAATGGGGGTTTAACATGCTAATAAGACATGGAAAGCATTAAGAAGCATGTAGTTAAATTGTACAAGTGCCAAAAAAACCCCACCCCTACAGGCTTAGGTGTCACTTTTCCTGCCTAAATGTTAAATTCTCCCCAGCCTTTGTTTGGGGAGCAGATGGTTTCCTTTTCCTTTGCTGTGCTGGCTTCCCTTGTGCACAAGTGGGTCTTTCTCACTTCAGTTTCTGGTGCTTTGTCTTAATTTCCATCTTGGGACCTCACAAGGACCTAGAGGGTTTAGTAGTAGAAATCTTTTGTTTTCCTTTTCTATTTTTTTTTTTAAGAATAGTTTATTGATTTTGAGAGAGAAAAAGAGAGGGAAGAGAGAAACATTGATGTGGAAGCACAACATTGATTGGGAAATTGAGCCCGCAACTTGGGCATGTACCCTTGACTAGGAATTAAACTGGCAACCTTTTGGTGCATGGAATAATGCCCAACCATCTGAGCCATACTGGCCAGGGCTAGTGGTGGAATTCTTACCTGTCATATGGAAGGCCTGGGTTTGATTGCAGCCAGTGCCCTGGGCTTTATAATCAGGGTCTGATGATCTCTTTTAATTTATATCCTGGGAGATTTCAAGAATCCAGTCACCAGTAACAATTTGAGGATATTCATTGAAAATTATCAACTAAAAAATCATATACAGCCCATGGGAATGATGATAAAATTCAGTCTTTCTCACAGTTTTCCTTTTCCCTTTTTTCTGGCTCTGCCTTCTCCCTATAACCACATCCCTGCCTCTTGCCCCACATCAGTATGCCTCATTGCCACTACCTGCCTCCTTTCCATATACTTGATTAGTTCTCCCTGTAGTGGAGAATTGATAGGTTTTGTGGTTGTTGCTGTTGCTGTTATTGCTTTGCCAGTATCAGTATTCCTTTATTGTCACCCCTGATGCATGCATCTTAGTTGAAGGCAGGTACTCTGTCCATTACTTTGAAAAAGCCATTCATGACCTCTTCTGTCTGTAGTATGTTGGATGTGGGCCAGACTTGTCAACTGTCTGGTTCATGTGGGACTCAATATTGAAAAAGAAGTTAAAAGATGCAAAGCCTTTAGAAGACGATCCATGAGAGGGGTCATGGCAGAGCTGGTTCTGTGGATGGGCCTTGGGCATGCGTCTGCCACCCAGAAGATCTTGCTTCCTACCTATTTTACAAGCCTGGTTGTTGGTGTTAGGTCAGAGGAATTCCAGAAGCCGATGCATGCAATCGATGGTGATGCAGATAACAGACTAGTGAACCAGATAGATGGCAACACAAATGCTGGTCCCTTCCTGGGACCCGTGATGGATCAGTGCTCCAGGCAAATGGTGGTACAGATATTGGCTCTATTACTGGAACCCCTGCCAGCGGTGGAAATTCCACCCACCCTCAGCTCATGGTCCTCCACCCTCACTGAACACTGTATAAAAATAATGCCTCAGCTCCCACCCAATGCGACTTCTCCGGCCCTACCTTCAGGATTGGTGAACCTCACCAGGGAGTGCAAGTTTAAACTTCTTTTTGACTGGCCTGGACTCTCTGTCTTTGTTCCTTGTCCCTCAAACCTCACAGTTGGCATTTCTGATGATTCTATAACTACTTTCTAGAAATTCTATTCTTTTTTTAAATTTTACTGCATGCTAAGTTTATTTTATTATTAGTCATCCAGAATTCTGACCAGCCATGGCTGGTTGGCTCAGTTGGAACATTCTCCTGTACACCAAAAAGGTTGTGTATTCAATTCAGAGCACACACCTAGGATGTGGGTTTGATCCCTGGTCTAGGCAGGTACAAGAGACAACCAATTGATGTTTCTCTCTATCTCCCTATCCTTTTAAAAAACAATTTGGGGTGGGGGGGCAGAAAAAAAGCAAACATATACTTTGGTGAGAATTTAAAAAAAATTATTATATTCAGACTAGGCCCTGGCTGTGTGGCTTACTTGGTTGGAATATCATCCCATAGACTGAAAAGTTTCAGGTCTGATTCCCAGTCAGGGCATAAATAGAGGTAACCAATGGATGTTTCTCTCTCACATTGATGTTTCTCTCTCTCTCCTCTTCTCCTTCCTCTCTCTTTAAAAATCAATAAAAACATATCCTCAGGTGAGGATGAAAAAAAAAGGAATTCTTACCAGTATACAGGGGTCCAGAGCATCTGTATTTCTCCATTTCTCAGTTTTTCATGAAATAATTTGGTAAATGGTCATTATTGTTTATTATAAAGATCCAGAAAATGAATATTCAATATGTGTAGAAATCATACTCCTGTTGAGTGTGGAAAGGCATACCTAACTTGCTTTCTGTTGGCAAGTTAGTGCTACTATTAAAGCCTCGGAAGCTGATTAATGTGTGCAGTTCAGCAATTGGCCTATTTTCTGTCTAAAGCACCTATATCTTTTTGCCAAGTCTCTCCCCTCCCATTACAGAGGTCTGGATGAGAGAAGTGAGCAAGGGTCCTGTTCTCATCCCACATGTGAGCCTGCCTCCAGTAGGTCCATTACAACCTGCATTCAATTCTATAAAAAAAGACTACATTGCAATCTGCATATTATGTTATCAGACAATGAAACATTATAGTTAAACTTGTTTTTCATTTCAGACCTGGTTACTAAAATTCTCACAGCTAGGTTTGTTACTCAAATGTGGTTAGCTTTCTGTCCTGAAGCGGAGCCTGTAAGCCATGGTCCTTCTGCCTCCATATGTAATTTATTTTTCTTTATGCTGTCATTTAATTTCTTAGCCACAGGAGTTGCAGCATAGAGCATAATGGTAATTGGTGGGCACATGCATGCAGTAGCGCCAATACCTATATATATAGATGTTAGCAGTTCCTGGCTCCACCTGGGCCTGACCAGACTTTGGAATAGAAAGGGGTCTTTCTTTCCTAGTCTCTTTATTAGGGGTTCCAAGCAGACACATCCTTCTTAAATAAGAGCCAACGAACACCCCCCCACACACACACACTTCTCTCCTTTCACATGGGTCCAGTGTTGAGTTGGTATAAAATGAGTTGGTATAAAATTTCTGAATAAAGTATGAATCTATATTATAATTCATTCAGGTATTTTGTAATAAACTATAACATGTACCAATACACTGAAAACAAAAGATGTTCTTTGCTATTTGGATAAAATAAAAATCTGGCAAATATTGGAGACACAGGAAGGGAAACTCAATGGATTAAAATGGAAAATGATTGGTTTAACCATTGAAGTCACATAATTAAGCAACAAGTTCAGTGGGCCTTTCTCCTCAGAGATAGGTTATGAGTATCCAAAATCTGTAAGGATGCTACAACTTTGGGATTTTTAATTGGACAGAACCAGTAGGTAATGGACATTTTTATGCATTTCTGACTTCCTGGCAAACTGCAGGACCAGCAATGGTCTGTGGTCACCAAAGACACCATCGTCCAACCCACCACTATAAGCACGGTCCTAGCTTCTCCAGAGAGGTCACTAGCCTGGGAGGTCCCCCTCTTTCCTCCTTGTGTCCCTTATTTCTGTTGACTTATCTCCCTATCCATAGCCCAGCAAATTCTTCTAACATGCTTAGTACCTGAACTTGGCAAAGCCAGAAACACAGCACTGCCATTACTTGGTGATTTTGGATGAGCCAGTTGGTTTTTCAGGCACTACTTCTACATTTATAAATGATCTGAATGATGTCTCAGATTTCTCAGATCTCTTACATTTTCAATCCTTTCCATTTTAGACTGAGGGTGGGTGGGGGCTATGAAGTCTTGGAATTCATTACAATTTCATTAGGTGGCACAGGGTGTATGCATGGCCCTGAAGCTGTTGAGCTTCAACAAGTAAATACTTGATTCTTGGGTGGCAGCTCAAGCATGTTTACACTTGACTTACAAACTGAAATCTCTCAAGTACTTTACACCCACCAGTGGCAATGCTCACCTTGCCTGAATCTGAGGCAGGCATTCAAAGGAGCCCCTGTGGAGAATGGTTGGCTCACCTTCCTGCCTTGGAATTTACCTCTGCAAGATACCCAAGTGCAGGGATATTGGGGTTTGTCTATGAAAATGATATATCTACAAATACCTGTGTCATGTATAATAGTGTAACCCAAGAAAATCCGTTTCCAGGTATTTCCAAAGGATTCAGTGCTAAAAACTTGCCAATATGGAATATTTTGAAAGGGAAAAAGGAACAATTTCAATCCTTGGAATGAATTCCAAAACTCCTGAAGGGGAGTTCTCAGGGCCGCCACCCTTTCTGTGGCTATTTCCTTTCTGAATATTTCTGGGTCTATGCATTTCCATATGGAGGGATCCTCAGGATGCTGTCCTCATCTCTCTCTGGACCAAGTTGGAGAAAGTCAGTCTACCTTTTTGAATAGAGTAGAGAGGGGGAAAAAGGGAACACAGGAATTTACTTATTGGCTGGGTTTTAAACCTAACAAACTCACTGCTCTAGAAAGATGGTGAAAAAGAGATGATTAAAAAATAATCAATGTGCCCTGACTGGTTTGGCACAGAGCGCCTGCCTGTGGACTGAAAGGTCCCAGGTTTGATTCTGGTCAAGGGCATGTACCTTGGTTGCAGGCATATCCCCAGTAGGGCATGTGCAGCAGGCAGCTGATCGATGTTTCTCTCCCATCGATGTTTCTGACTCTCTATCCCTCTCCCTTTCTCTCTGTAAAACAAATCAATAAAGTAAATTAAAAAATAATGAAAAATAAAAAATAAGCAATGTTTATCTCCTATGATAATAAAAGAGTCGCAGGTCATGAGAAAACTTGAAAAATACTGTCTTTTCTCACCAAATACAATGGAGCACATATAATATTGGCCTCAACCTTTGGAGCCAGTATGAAGATATATCTGGCATTGGGTAGATTATAGAAAGTTTTGGGGATGAGCATTGTCCGAACAGGTATTGGAAATCATGGAGTACACCCTAAGAAGTCCATTCATGCCGAAACCAGTTTGGCTCAGTGGATAGAGTGTCGGTCTGCGGACTGAAAGGTCCCTGGTTCGATTCCGGTCAGGGGCACGTACCTTGGTTGCGGGCACATCCCCAGTGGTGGGTGTGCAAGAGGCAGCTGGTCGATGTATCTCTCTCATCGACGTTTCTAACTCTCTATCCCTCTCAATTCCTCTCTGTGTAAAATCAATAAAATATATTAAAAAAAAAAAAAGAAGTCCATTCATGTGATCAGTTTCCAAGTTGACTGTGCACGGTGGTTTGCCCAGGGAAATCCCAGCTTAAGCTCAATGTACCAGTGTATTTATTAACAGCACCTTATTCACCCAGACTTTAAAAATATATATATATTTTATTGATTTTTCACCGAGAGGAAGAGAGAGGGACAGAGAGTCAGAAACATCAATGAGAGAGAATCATTGGTCAGCTGCCTCTTGCACACCCCCTACTTGGATGTGCTTGCAAACAAGGTACATGCCCTTGACCTGATTGAACCTGGGACCCTTCAGTCCGCAGGCCGACACTCTATCCACTGAGCCAAACCAGTTTCGGCTACCCAGACTTTTGGTTGATAAATTATGTGGCCATCTCTCTATTATACTGGACTACATTTTTAAAAAAAATTCTTTTTCTTTCTTTTTTTTCTCAATATTTCCATCCAAATTCGCTTGCCTCTGGCAAGTTGATTTTCTTCAAGCACCACTGTTACCATATCACTCTACTACTTTACAGTTGCCTTACAGAGAGAAGTTTCCATCTACAGAAGGACATTCAAGTCCTACACAACCCTCACTGAGATACCTACTGAGTGCCTACTGTTTTAGTGATGCTGTGCTCTGTACAGGACTCCCTTAGAAAAGCCCACAGTGCCCTCTACTTCTCTGGCTTCTTGCAATTCTACCTGTCCTTCAAGGCTGTGCTCTGGAGACATCACCTTGAACTCTTGCACCTGTGCTACTCTTATTTCATCTGCCCCATCATTTGTTCCTCACTTTGCTCTTATCCCTTCACTTCCCATACAGACTTTTTGTTATAAAATTATCTTTTAACTAGTTAAGTTATAGCCTACACTGTTGTTAAAAAAAAAAAAAGAAAGATGCTAAATCCAGTAGATTAAGTAAAACAAAGTTACTTTCCTATTGATGGTCCTGGTCCAGAAACGAGTGGACTTTGGCACAGTGGCTCTGCCATCCACAATATATGACCTCTAAAAGGGCTCAATTTTTGCCATACCTAACCAGTAGGAAGGGGGCAGGAGGATTTATATTTAGTGAGATTGCTTACAGTTCTACACTCCTCTCCTACTCATGGCCTGTTGTCCTTAACTTGGTTACACAGCCATACCTAGTTACAGAGGCCAACAAAATTATTTTTTTTTAACATTGGAACCATATGCCTAACTAAACCTGAGGGGTCTGTTACTGGGACAGAGAAGGGAGCACTGAAGACAACAAGCAGGTTTTGCTACAGCATTCATTTAAACTATTTTGCAGAGTTAGGGATATTGAGGTTATAAAAGAAATCAAGATGTGCTTTATATTCCTAAAAACCAAAACTGTCTGAGATGAGAAGAATGTGAATATCATTTTCTTCCATTTTTTTGTGGTTTACTCCTTTTCCATCCATTCCATAACTTCTTCCTCATTGATAAACATCAACTTGTTCTCTATAAATGTGAGTCTTTTCTGTTTTGTTTATAATTTCATTTTGATATCTTTCAGATTCCATATATAAGTGAAATTATATGGTACGTATATATATCACATATTCTTTATCCATTTGTCTATCAATGGACACTCAGGTGGCTTCCATATCTTGGCTATCCTATCTAATAAAGAGGAAATATATTAACTGACCATCATGCCCTAACAAAGATGGCAGCACCCACAGCCAATAAGGAGGGAATATGCTAATTGACTACCATGCCCTCAAAGATGACGTCACCTACAGCCACAAGATGGTGGTGCCCAGTCCCCACAATCCGGACAGAGCGGCAGGCATGTGGCAGAGCTGGGCCCAACCCCAGGTGGGTCTGGCTGCTTTGTGTGCCTGCCTCCAGAGTCCCCCAGTCTCCTCATTCCCCTAGCCACCCAGGATCAACCGGAGGCACAGGCAAGCTTTGGATGTCGACTGCCCAGCCTCACAGGGGCGGGCCTGAAGCGCAGCAAACCTTGGCAGCTGTCCAGCCGCGCAGGGCTGCCTGAGGCTCAGGTAACCAGGGCTGCCAAGGCTTGTGCTGCTGGCAGTGGTAGCAGCAGAGATGTGATGGGGGCTTCGCCTTCCCCTGATCACTGCCGGGTTGCCTTCTACCCCAGAGGGCTCCCGGACTGTGAGAGGGGGCAAACTGGGCTGAGGGACCTCCCCCACCCTGCTTCATTACATGAATTTTCATGCAATAGGTCTCTAGTTGTAAATAATTCTGAAATCAACACATTTATATATATATATGTGTGTGTGTGTGTGTGTGTGTGTGTGTATAAAATTATATATATATATATATATATATATATATATATATATAATATATATATATTTATTTATTTATTTTTCAAATTCGTATTTTAAATTTCTTAAAATAAAATACCCAGAAGTGGAATAGCTGGGTTATATGACAACTCTATTCTTAATTTTTTTTGACGGGCTTCCATATTGATTTTTATAGTGGCAGTATCAATTTCCATTTGCACCAACCCTTTTCTCCACATCCTCACCAGCACTTGTTTGTTGATTTATTGATGATAGCCCTTCTGGCAGATGTGAGGTGATATATTGTGGTTTTAATTTGCATTTTCCTGATGGTTAGTAACAGTCAGTATATTTTCATATGTCTGTTATCTACCTGTATGTTGTCTTCAGAGAAATTTCTATCCAATAGCACTCATGGAAGAGACTGCCTATTCAAGTCCTCTGCCCATTTTTAAACTTTTTGGTGTTAAGTTGTCTGAGTGCTTTATAATCTTGGATATTTATCAATTTGTTAATATAATCTCCCATTCAGTGAGTTGCCTTTTTATTTTGTTGATGATTTCTTCACCGTGTAAAAATATTTTTAGTTTTATGTAGTCCCATTTGTTCATTTTTTCTTATGTTGCTCTTATCTGAAAAGACATATCCAAAAAGATATTGCTAAGGGCAATGTCAGAGTTTACTTTCTGTGTTTTCTTCTAAGAGTTTTATGGTTTGGGGTCTTAACATTTAACTCTTTAATCCATTTTATATGGTGGAATAAAATGGTCCAGATTTATTTATCTATTTACTTACTTGAGGCCCAGTGCACAAAATTCTGCATTCGGGGGACAAAGGGTCCCTCTGCCTGGCTTGCACCCTCTCAAAGTTTAGAAGCCCTTAGGCCCACTTCCCCATGACTAAGCCATCAGTCAGACATCCTTAGTGCTGCCACTGAGGTCAAAGAGATGGCTGCAGAGGCAGGAGAGGCTCCCATCACCACTGCTGTGTCCACCAGCCTCTGGCTTCTGGCTGAGCAGCACTCCCCCTGCAGAAGCACACTATCCACCAGGGGGTACTCCTGTTTAGAGTGTCTGCCCCTGGTGGTCAGTGCATGTCATAGCAACTGGTCGTTTGAGATTCAGTTGAATTGCATTTTAGCTTTTTATTATATAGGATGGAACTACCTGACAGTCAATGTGCCCCTCTGAGGGGTCTCGGGTTGTGAGAGGGTGTAGGCCAGGCCCAGGGGCCCTACTGGTACATGACAGATGCAGGAATTGGCTAGCCAGAGAGGGGCTGTGGGAGGGCTCCAGGGTGTGTCCGGCCCGCTTCAGTCAGTCCCCAGCAGCAAGCTAACCTACCTGTTAGAGCGTCTGCCCTTTGGTGGTCAATGAATGTCATAGTAAGCTGTTGAGCAGCCTTAGCATATCATTAGCATATTACACTTTGATTGATTGAATGGATGACTAGAAACTTAGCATATTAGCTTTTATTATATAGGAATTTATTTATTTATTTATTTACTTACTTACTTACTTATATGACTCTATCCAATAGCACTCATGGAAGAGACTGCCTTTACTGCATTATATGTCCTGGCCTCCTTTCTTGTGGGTCAATTAACCACATAAGTGAGGACTTATTTCTGGGTATTCTATTCGATACTATTGATTTGTATGTGTTTTTATGCCAATAGAGTACTGTTTTAATTACTGTAGCTTTGTAGTAGGGTTTGATATTAACAAGTGTGATACCTTCTACTTTGTTCTTTTTCGAGATTTCTTTGATTATATGGAGGAGTGTTTTGTGGTTCCATATACATTGTAGAATTAGTTGTTTTAATTCTGAGGAGAATTTCATTGACATTTTCATAGGGATTGCATTGATTCTGAATAGTACTTTAGGTAGTAAGAACATTTTAACAATATCAATCCTTCCAATCAACGAGCAAAGTATAACTTCCATTTATTTGTATCTTCAATATCTTCATTGCCCTATATTTTTCATGGTATAGTCTTTTGCCTCTATGGTTAAATTTATTCCTAGGCATTTTATGCTTTTGATGCAATTATAAAAGAGGTTTTTCTAAAAAAAATTATCTTTCTGTTCATTTGTTATTAGTGTACAGAAAAGTAACATATTTCTGTTTACTGGTTCTGTGTCCTGCAAATTTACTGAATTCATTTATTAGTTCTAATCATTTTTGGTGCAGTCTTTAGGGTTTTCTATTTATAGTATTATGGCACCTACAAATAATGAGAGATTTTCTTATTCTTTTCTGTTTTGAATGCCTTTTATTTCTCTTCCTTGTCTGATTTCTGTGGCTAAGATTTCCAGTACTATGTTGAATAGAAGTGGTGATAGTGGGCATCCTTATCTTGTTTCTGAAATGGCTTTCAGAAATGGCTTTCAGCTTTTCACCAAAGAGTATGATATTAACTGTGGATTTGTTGTTTATGGCCTTTGCTATGTTGAGTTATGTTTCCTCTACTCCCACTTTGCTGAGAGTTTTTTTTTTTTTTTATCATAAATGGATGCGGAATTTTGTCAGAAACTTTTTCTGTATGTATTGAGATGATTATATGTTTATTTAATCTCTTATTTTGTTAATATGATATGTTGTTAATTAGAGGGGAGTGTGCCTCATCTTTGGGGTACCACTGGAATAAGCATTTCTGTAGGCCCCCTGGAGGATGAGATATGATAGAAAGTTCTATTTCTGTTGAATTACACACCTGGTTTTCCAAATACCTATTCTCCTTAGTCCATTCATAGAAGAGTAGCTGGGGTTTCAGTAAAGCTAAAATAAAAGCCAGTGTCCAGAGTTTCCTTTCCATGTTTGAGCTAGGTCCAATATAGCATCAGGCCCACTGCAGTCCATTAGTCCATTGCATGTGGGGTCTGCATGTATGTGGGCCATACGGGTGAATGCAAGACAAATAAGAGAGTGTGTTCAATAAGAGTCCCAAGAGCCAAGAGTTCTGAAAACACAAGAAAATTAGCTCTGAATATATATATATAATTGATTTTTTTAATTAATTAATTAATTAATTAATTATTTTATTATTATTATTTTTTTTACAGAGAAGAAGGGAGAGGGATAGAGAGCTAGAAACATCAATGAGAGAAAAATATCCATCAGTTGCCTCCTGCACACTCCCTACTGGGTATGTGCCCACAACCAAGGTACATACCCTTGATTGGAATAGAACCTGGGACCCTTGAATCTGCAGATCGACACTTTATTCACTGAGCCAAACCTATGAGGGCAAGAAAATAAGCTCTTTTGTTCAGCTGATTTTGTATTCCAAATGGCACTTGCAGGGGCCATTCCCATTTTGGCCAATCATCTCTGTTCCCAGGTGTGATTGACAATCAAGTATCTTCTTTATGTCATAGCAATTTTAAGGGGCCTACATCTATCTTACTTTTGTTGGATCCTTTCCCTCCCTGGGAGTGTGAAATTGCATCTTCCTGGTGAAACTGTCTAAATGACATGCCTATAATATCAGTCTTTCTCTTGCTCCTTTCCCATTATTAATAACTTCTTAATTATAACTATATCATTGTCACATTGATGGATTTATAGATGTTGAATCATCCTCGCATCCCTAGGATGAATCCCACTTGGTCATAGTGTATAATCCTTTTAATGTGTTGTTGAGTTTGGTTTGCTAATATTTTGTTGAGAAATTTTGTATCTATGTTCATCAAGGATATTGGCCTATAATTTTCTTCTTTTGGTAATTCTTTTTCTGGTGTTGGTATCTGGTTAATGCTGGCTTTATAAAATAAGTTTGGATGTGTGCCTTCTTCTGTGATTTATTAAAATAGTTTAAGAAAGAGTCCTATTAATTCTTTGTATGTTTGGTAGAATTTACCAGTGAAGCTGTATGGTCCAGGCCTTTTATTTGTTGGTAGTTTATTTTATTTCTGCTTCAATTTAATTGCTAATAAGCAATCTGTTTAGATTTTAAATGTAGTTTTGGTTCAGTCTTGTGATGTCATATACTTCTAGAACTGTATCCATTTCTTTTAGATTGCTGAATTCATGGGCATATAATTTCTCATAGAATTCTTTAATGATTCTTAGTATCTATGTGGTGTCAGTTGTAACTTCTCTTTCATTAATAATTTTATTAATGGCTCTCTTTTGTTCTTAATGAGTTTGGCTAAAGATTTGTCAGTTTTGTTTGTCTTTTCAAAGAACCAACTCTTAATTTCATTCATCTTTTCTATTGTTTTTAAATTTTGTATTTATTGTTTTGTTCTGATCTTAACTATTTCCTTTCTTCCATTTACTTTAGGTTTTGTTTGCTCTTCTTCTACTGGTTTCTTTAGGTGTAGAGTTAGATTGTTTATTTAGTATTTTTTATTTTTTTATTTCTTGAGGTTGGCCTGTATAGCTATGTACTTCACTTTTAAAATTTCTCTTGCTGCACCCCATAGTTTGAAAAGTTGTGTTTTCATTTGTTTCAAGATTGTTTTTACTTCCTGTTTGAATCCTCTTCAATACATTGGTCATTTAATAGCATGTTGTTTAGTCTGCACATACTTGATGATTTTTTTCCAGTGTTCTTCCTGTAGTAGGTTTCTAGTTTCATGACATTGTGATATAAAGAAAAGATGCTGGATATGATTTCAATCTTCTTGAACTTATTAAGGCTTGTTTTGTGGCCTAATATTTGATCTATGCTAGAAGATATTCCATGTGTGCTTGAGAAAATGTGTATTCTGCAGTATTTGCAGTTTGGATGAAATATTATAGAAATGTCTATTAAGTCAATCTGGTATCATGTGGTATTAAGGCCATATTTTCATTAATGTTAAAATCCTTTATAATTATTGTATATGTGGATTTTCCCCTTTATGTCCATTAAAAATTGCATTTACACTTACATGCTCCTATGTTGGCTGTGTAGATATTTATGACTGTTATATCCTCTTCTTTGTTTGACCCCTTTATCATTATAGAATGTCTTTCTTTGTCTTTTTTTCTTTTAAATTTTTGTTCAGTCTATTTTGTCTGATATGAGCATTGCTACCACAGCTTTCTTTACATTTCTATTGAGATGGAATATCTTCTTCTACCCCTTTCAGTCTGTATTTATTTTTGGATTTGAAATGAGTCTCCTATTAGCAGCATGCAGGGAGTCATGTGTTTTAATCCATTTAAACACTGTATGCCTTTTTTTTTAAGCATTAATTAATTTACATTTAAAGTAATTAGTGATAAGTATGTACTTATTGCCATTTTGGTCATTATTTTTTTGGTTGCATTTATACTTCTCTGTTCCTTTATTTTCTCTTGACTTCTTCCCTTGGGATTTGCTGTTTCTCTTTAGTGCTTTATTTGGGTTTCTTTGTTCTTTGTATAATCTTTTATAGGATTTTGTGTTTTGTTTTGTTTTTGTTTTGTTTTTTTGACTTGTGGTTACCATGAGATTTCTGAATATAATTCCATATCTTAGCAGTCTATTTTAACCTGATAGGCATTGAAATTTGAACATATTCTATAAGGACTACATTTTACCCCCACTCCCTTGACACACTTTGTGTTATTAGTGTTCTGTTTTAGATCTTTTTAGGTTATGTATCTCCTAACTCTTTATTGTAGTGAGTTGAGTTTTATACCTTTTTTGTTTGACCCTTGTAGTAGCTTTTAAAATGTTTGTTCATTGTTTTTATTAAATAGTGGCTTTACCTGTGAGATTTTTTCCTTTCTCATATTTTCTTATTTCTGGTCACAGCTTTTCTATTTTGGTTTAAAGAAGACCCTTTACCACATCTTGTAAAGCTGGTGTAATGGTGATGAACTTTAGTTTGTCTAGTCCAGGAAACTATCTTCCCTTTAAATCTGAATGATAATCTTGCTGGCTAAGTTTTTCTAAGTTATAGCTTATTTACTTGCAGCATTTTAAAGATGTCCCGTGACTCCCTTCTAGCCTGTGAAGTTGTTGCAGAGAAATCAGTGGAGAGCCTTATAGGGTTTCCTTTGTGGCATTGGAGCACTTACAGATACTCATATTAGTGTTTGCCTTCTGTGCTTTTCTCCTGCTATGTACTTGGACCTCGGTCAAGAAATTGAGGTCAGAATTTGGTTGTGGCACTCCATGCACTTGGATTAGAACTGTATGTCTCCTTGACCTGGGCCAGAGGTAACAGTGGGCAGTTTCAGGAATTAGTCCATCTTTAGCTATTAATACTAGCTCAGCTAGAGATCATTCTTTATTAGGCAGCATCCAAGAAAAACACAATACCCTCTACTTTCCAACTATTTGTTGAAGTTCTCCCTATTCCACTCTCAAGTTTGTTGAGCATCTCTTTGACTTCTTTATCAGGAAAATTACTTATCTCCATTGCTCTACACGTTATTTTTTTCTGGGGATTTTTTTTTTCTTTTGAGAGATATTCTTCTGTCTTTTTATTTTATTTTAATTCCTATGTTTGTTTGCATATAAACAAATTAGTGTATCTGTCTTCCTCAGTCTTGATAAGGTAACCTTGTGTAGTAGTAGGCGCTGTGTTGGTTGTGTATGCTGAGTGGTTTTATCAGGCCTGTATGAGCTGAACTGGTGCCTAAAGAATCCAGCGTACTAGCCTACCAAGCCCCAGCAGCTCCAGGTGGGGAATCAGATGCTTTCATAATGTCCTATCGATCCTACCTGCTCCCTTTTTTTCAAGGGCAAAATGGGTTCAGGCAATATGTTTGGAAATATGCTACAGAAAACTTGCAGGCTGACCATAACACCTGGATAGAACGCCCACCTACACTAGGTAGGTGGAGGAGTAATAATCAATGACACTCATCGGCCCCTCTGACTTTGGAGGATTTCCACATTACAGGAGAGCTCCCCTGGCTCCTCGGCATTCTCTATAAATTTTCTCTCCTTTTTATTGTAGAAAAAGTGGCCCCATGTAGAAACAAACACTGTTTAGCTTTTTATCACAGGTAGTTTTGGGAAGCTGTTTGAAGTGGAGCAGGAGTTTACCACAACTGAGTCACTAGCCTGGAAGCTAGAGCACCACCCAGCAGGAAGCCAGGTGTACATGGTTATACCCTGTTGTTCTTGCCTGTACCCTTTGTTTGGAGGCAAAAAGACTCCAGGCAATATAGCAGGGAAAGCACTGTAGTAACCTTGCAGGTAGGTGAAAGGGCCAGAATAGAGCTCCCGTGTACACCACTGTAGTAGGGGGGAAGATAAGCAATAGCACTCATCTGCTCCTGAAGGGTCCCTCAGCTCCCAGCCTTCCCTACTCAGTGCTTTTCTCCTGTTTGTTCTTCAGAAGCTGTTTTCAACCCTCGGTTGTTTTTGGAAGTAATTACTCCCAGGCCTTCACCACACTATTGTCTGTGTCCATGGACTATGCATATATGCATATAAATTCCCTGGTTAATCTCTCCCAATCCACTCTACTCACCCCTGCCTTCCCTCTGAGATTCATCAGTCTGTTCCATGCTTCTATTAGTATGTCTCTGGATTTATTTTGTTTACCAGTTTATTTTGACCATATGAGTGAGATCATGTGCTACTTACTTTTCTCTGATCAGCTTATTTTCCTTAGCATAATACTCTCCAGGTCCCTCCATGCAGTTTCAAGTGGTAAGAGATCCTTCATTTTAACAGTTTCATAATATTTCACAGTACAAATGTACTATAGCTTTTTTTATCCACTCATCTAGTGATGGGCACTTGGCTAGTTCCAGATCTTAGCAATTGTAAATTGTGCACATATTCTTTCTTATTCGTGTATGGGGTTTCTTAGGACATATTCCTAGAAGTGGGATCACTGGGTCAAATGGCTACATCAAAATATAAAGCTTCTGCACAGCAAAATAAACCACCAACAAAATGAATATGGTGCCCACTGAATGGGAAAATATATTTGCCAATGATATATCTTGATAAGGGGTTAATTTCCAAAATATATAAAGAACTCATACAACTTAACAAAAGGAGGCCAAACAATCCATCAAAAAGTGGGCAAAGGACCTAAATAGACACTTCTCCAAAGTGAACATACAGAAGGCCAAGAGACACATAAAAATGCTCAAAGTCACTCATCATCCAAGAGATGCAAATTAAAATGACAATGAGGTATCACCTCACACCTATCAGAATGGCTACCATCAACAAATCAACAAATAAATGCTGGTGAGGATATGGAGAAAAGGGAATCTGCAGATGGGTGACCATGTGTCCAATAGCAAGATCAAGTGGTTCCAAAGGGGAAACTATGAGAATGGATATTGGGGAATAGCCATCTCTGTTATGAGGCATCTATGGCAGTGTGATTCATCTTGGATCATCGTAGCATAAGGCCACATTCACAGTCCTGTTTGAAGTATCAGCCAATTGTGTTGATTTATTTTAGTCTATACCTTGCTGACAGGTTGCCTGTTGTCCCATGCCTATTTCTTCCACCTAATTCAACCCCAGATGCCACTCTGGTTTCCCTGAAAGTTTATGAATTATTCCATACTTCAAGCACTTAAGCATGTGTGCTGTCCATATAGTGTTTGAAGACCTGTTATTTGTAATTCCTTGATAATTTGTGCTAAATGTCATTTGACCCTCTTCTGTTTTATTTGCTATCACCCAGAAATGGCTCATTGGTAAGTCATGACTAAGATGGAGGTGTCCTTTGGACACCATGCTTCGTCCTGTGGTGCACCTTTGGATAGCCTCTGCATCTGGTTTCACCACAGGAGCAGGTCTCACATCAGGTCTTGACTTCTTACTCTACCCTGCTTCCCCCAGGTACTTTGAGTGGGACTTTATGTCATGTCCCCATGACTTGAAATTGCCACTCCAGCTCCTCTAAACACATGGGTAAGAGTGAATGGATGATTACAGGCATTTTCATCATTGTCAGATTTTCTTTGGTGTACCTGCCACAACTACTACCATCAGATACAAAGCTGACATGGAATTTGGAAATATAAAAAATATTTGGGAATGTGTTCAATTGATCTGCATTACTTTATTGATCCTATAAATTAAAATATCTATTTTTAAAAATTATTGATAAAAAGTAATGAGAAACCAAGAGACAAAATTATTTTTCTCAGATTTCACTGTTGTGGAACCTGAACCACTCACAAAATGGACTTTTAAACTTAGAATCCTATTGCTAGGAATTCGTCCTAAAAAAAGAATCACAAATATAAACAAAGAACAATGTACCAAGCTGTTCATTCCAGCATTGTATATTGTAGCTAAGGATTGGAAGCTACTTTACTGTCTAACAAAAAGTAAATCATTGAGAACATGATTTCCAAACTTTGATCATTCACAGTTTTCTACACTCATCATCAAGTTGTAATCTTACTCATTTGACACTTTACTTTAAATCTACTTCTTTTTACTTAGTCTCATTCTAAGTAATAATATCCATAACATTATAGGAATATGGAGTAGTTAGATATTTTTCTCATATATATATATTTTTCATATATATACACATATATTATAATATAAGTATTTATCTGTATGTTAGCTAAAGTAATCTTATATATTCCTATACCCTAGATTTAATAACTTAAGAAAATCAAATCATGTTATATAGGAAAATTTTTATATTAAGATGTAAAGTGGAGTAAAATATACACCATGAACTAAATTTTATAAAAATATGTATATGGAAAACTAAATGAAAATACACAAAAAATAAGATTGATCATCTCTAGGTTGTAAGATTAATTAGTTGCTATTTTCTTTTTTATGCTTTGTTATATTTAATGACAATGATTATGCATCACTTTTAAACCAGGGCAAGAAAACTTTTATTTTTAAGCCTTTTATTAAGCATCTATTTGATGAGCATATGAGCTAGCCTAGGACTTGCCTGCAGGTGCCTCTGATGTAGAGGAACAAAGAGCACAGTAAACGTGAGGCAATGAGTGAGTATAGCGCAAGTGCTGCTACAAAAAATGAAGCCTCTTCCCTTTGTTTAATGTTCTTCTTCTCTCACATAAGGATCCAGTGGTTTCCCAGTGACTTAAGTTGGGAGAAACAGACTAACCTCCCCTGAGGATAAACAGATGTCAAATAAGACTGGAAGGCTTTGATTGAATTGTCAATACCTCAGACCTAACAGAGACACCTTAAAAGCCAGCCCTTGGGGCATTTTCACAGGGTTCTCCACTTTTACATATGGGACCCTGCTTGGCCTTCTGAGACCTACAAGAATTAGAAACAGATGAGGAATCTTGCCCTGTCCACACTCATGAGTGAGATTCACTGACAAACTGAAATGTTACAATACTCTCTGGATAGAATGAAAAGTTAACTTGTCCTTATAAGAAATCACCTCAGTGATTATGATGATGATGTGATTATTCAAGAAAAGAGAATAATATTACTAAGTTTACAGGTCTAACACAATGACAAAAATGATTGCTAACAAGTCTATGCAAAAGGAGCCCACATCTCTTTTTGGATATAAACACTGACCACCTGGGCTGGACCAGTGTGCCTGGGGGGAGTCCTGGGAGTTAAAGTATAAATGGTGCGGAGTCCCAGGTTTCAGGGAGCTCAGGCTGGATCTAGGGCGGCAGTCAATCATGTGTTCTCCTGAGATTCTGTGTTAACACAGATCTGCATATTTTGGCTATAAAGGGCAATTCTATTTTTTATAATCAAATTTTGCTATGCAATGAATTTTTCTCATTTTTCTGTTGGATTTTTTCTTTCTTTTTTCAACAGTGTAATTGTAGCTTTCATATCTTAACACCAAATAGCTACAGAGCCCAGTCTGAATAAACAATCTTTATAAGGGAAAATGCAAGAAATTTAATAAGGGGTTATTTTGATTTAATTGTGTCAAGTTCATAACAATTACAGAGTTTAATAATCTTTACAGAGATTTTAATGGAAAAAATTGTATTTTAAATTTTTACTGGTCATTTTAGAACAAGAATCAGAAACTTTAATGTCAAAAAAATCACCTAGATTGAGTCAGAGTCTCTGTCCAAGCCTACTGTGGTTGCAGAAGACACGGGACCCCTAAGGATGTATTCAAAGGAATGGAGGTATATAGAGCTCATGACCCTGATGAAATGCAGGGATTATACACATCTCCAAATACAAAAATGCAAACACACCCACATCCTCTTAAATTACTATCAGTTATGACAGTCAGGATCTTAGGTGCCAGGAGCTCTCAGGATTCAAGTAGATGGCCCAGGGCTGTTCTTGTAGGTCAGCAGGGTTTAACCCTTAGGAGGTAAAAATCTAAGTACATTCTAGGTATAAAGAATTCTTTGGAGGATGTGGGGATTTTGTGTTTTTCTAGGATTCTGCCTAATGATGAACTCTTTTTTTTAATTGATTATGGTATCACATAATTATCCTCATTCCCTCATTCCCATCCCAAAACCCTCTCCACATTTGCCCCCACCTCCCTATTGTCCATGGCCACTGGCTAGGCCCATATGCATGCACACAAGTCCTTTGGTTGATCTCTCCCCCTTACCCCCACCCTTTCCTACTTTCCCTCTGAAGTTTGAAAGTCTGATTGCTGCTCCTCTTTCTCTGGGTTTGTTTTTGTTCATCAGTTTATTTTGTTCATTCTTTCCTCTATATGTGTGAGATCATGTGATCCAAAAAATACCCTTGTAAGAACCGAAACTGAGACAAACCATAATGGTTATGCTGAGAGGCAAATGAATCAGTCTGTAGTGAGTTCCTTTCTGGGCCAACAATTGAGTCTCAATTTTTGAGTCCCAATTTTAATGTCAAAGAGTTTCTTATGAGTACATGTCAGCCATGGTATTTCATATCTGGTTGGTGGACAAATGGTGATGATGCAGGTCCAACTGTCTCTGATTTGGTCCTGGGCATCCTTTAGCAACATCAGCTGCCGTTTGCTGGTATGGCGAGGCGTTGTCAGCATCTTCCATCTCTGAATTGTTTCTCTTTTGTCTTTATGGCTGGAGCACTTCTGTCTATTCCTCTCTGTTACAGGATTCCAGGTGGTCTCAGAGTTGTTTTCTGAAAATATAAAAACATATTCTCTACCAAAAGTTAACAAAGAGATATTTTCTATAAATTTGACTTGGGATCCTTTTTTTTTTCTCCCAAATGATTTTCCTCTGGCTTGTTTTGACACCATGTGTGTATTTTATGGGTATCTTGCTGTTAGCATTTCGAATGAAGGTTAATTTTCTAAAGTACAATTTTTTTAGATGTAAGTTATTGCAGGATATTTTTCCTTACATGATATTCTTCCACTGTCACCCCCTTTTTAATTTAAATAATAGGAGACTTTTGGAAATTTTATAATGTAGTCTTGATAGCTTTTACATTTTAGTTATTTGTGCTAAACTATGACTGCTTTAGGTTCATAACATGTTATGCAATTTTACCATGAGGCACTCTGCCAGAAAGAATTTTTGTTAATACTTTAGGAACAGCTTTTTGTACAGTACAATCAGTTTTTCTAGAATATTAATTTATTTCCATCAGCCACATTAATTTCCTCTGAGAAATTGGCTACCATTCAACTGTCAAACTCAACACTCTACCAACAATCTTATTTACCACATGTGTGTATTAGTGGAATTGATTATTTGCCTTCTTGAGAAGGACCTGAGCATTCCTACTACAAGGCTGGATTTAGATATTAAAAACCCTCTTGCCCACAACATGGGTACAAGACCTCTCAAACAAGTCTTGTTGCAGTGAGAGGGCAGCTGCTGTCAGCCAAGTCTCTGTCTGTTACTTGGGCCCCGATTTGAGCTGTGCATGGGAAGCGAAGCAGTCATGGGGTCAGGAGACCTCTCTCAGAATGGGAGAAGGTTCAGGTGCCTGCCACGTTGCAGGGGGGTGGTAAGGGTCTTGCCCCACCTCTGTTGACCCCAAATTCTCTCCTGATGGCCCCTCTGTGACTGTGCCTGTCTTAGGTTGTTCCTTCCCTGGGGAATCTTACCCGTCTCTGGCTAACCAGCCATCCTCCGGGGCCAAGCAGGGTGATGTGAGGTTTAGTTCTGTCTCCTTGGTAGTCTATGCCCCCATGGGCTCCATGCACAGCACCTGCCTTGGGAATCCCTCTCCTGCTGGCGAGGCCTGGGTATTGATCTCATATTTTAGGGAACCCATGTTTCTTCTCCAGAGAGGGCCCAGCTCACCCTACTGGGTGAGAGACAGATCCATGGTACCAGCCTCCATGGTGTTTCAGCCTCGGCATGAACTGAAAGGTCAAGCAACAGGTATGGGCACCTGGACCACGAGAAGAGGGTCATTTTTGGCCAAAAGAGCAAGAGGGGCCAATATAGAATGCTCAGGTGCCTTCCCAGGGGGCCCTCTACACAGTAGAAGGGATTAAGTCCTTTCATGTCATTTTTAAATTGCTGCCAGTCATTCAAAGGATTGGTTTGTAAGTTTGTTTGGGATAATTGTACAATATGCTGTCGTAATTCTAAAATATCTAGAGATGTGCTACCTTTGTCTGCAAGCACCAACAATATATATATATATATATATATATATATATATATATATATATATATATAATAAAATAAAATAAATGATTTTTTATTGATACCCCATGGTGTGAGGTACTATTATAGGTAATGGGGAAAACCCAAATCTGGGAAAAATTATAATGACCTTGTAGAATAATATCATGTAAGGATATTCTTCTAATGATGATCTCTAACTGAACTAGCCTCTATAGCTAAAAATGGACTTAATTCCTGAAACTGCTCACTGGTGCCTCTGGCCCAAGCCAAGAAGCTATACAGTCCTAATCCAACTGCATAGAATGCCACAACCAGATCCTGACCTCTTTTTTTTTTTTTTTTTTTTTACCTAGATCCAAGTACACAGCACAAGAAAAGCACAAAAGACAAACTCTAATGTCAGTGTCTGTAAGTGCTCCAGTACTCTAGGAAACCCCATAAAGCTCTCCCTTCCATAAATGTTGGTCAGACTCAGGCAACTTTTCTCTCTACCTGCATTTGCTTTTTGGGATTACCTTCACCTTCTCTTTGTCCTTATTTCAATTGCTACCAATGCCACAAGGATACCTGCCACATGGATACTTTCCTCTCCCAGCTCCCATCCAGGAAACAGCATCCTGATTGGTCTGAACACCAGCCTCAGACTGCATTCTGATCCAGGCTGAGAATTCCAGAATAGAGTTGATTGTCTCCAAACCAGTGTCTCAGGGTGAAAAGAAGCAGCAACCTCCATGACTTTCCTCAACGAGGTGTTCCATGATAGAAACCATCTGCTCCAGTGTTGCTCCTCATGGTCCTCGCAGGTTCTGGGTGAAGCAGGAACATGCTGCTTATTTCTGTGTGCAGTACTGGAAACCAGAGACTCCATGAACAAAGTGGCTGCTTTCTTAATTGAGGGATTAGTTTTTTTCTCATGGATCTGGGCCATAATGACTCAAAATCATTACGTTTCGCATGAAAGGCAGTTATTTTTAAAGTTGCACTTCCTACATCACTGCACACATAACATCTTTTAATATTAATGTTTTAGTGTTAAAACAATTTAGAGTTTCAGCAGAGCCAGAACATAGAATATGGGGTGTCAGAAAGGACCTTGATTTGAAGAGCCTGCCTTACTTCTCTTGAGGCTCCCTATGCTCTTCATTGGTATGCAAGGATCGGTTGAAGCTAGAGGTTTAACTTCATACACACCTGAAGTTCAATTGCACATCTCCAATTTGGGGCATGATGGGGTGGGAGGGGTGGTATAAGACCCAAGGAGGGAGATGTATTTCTATGATAAGATATGTTCTCACCTTCTCTCACCCATTTAAGATGGGAAATGAGATATTAGATGGGGATATAATAAAGGAGTTTCTTGGTGAGATGAGGCAGACTTAAAAATAGGAACACTAGGCTAGGAGTCCAGGGACATGTCAGAGGGGACTCCTTTGTGAAGGCTGGATGACTTGTGGTAAGTAAGGGAAATCCAAGTTCAGTAGGAATGTACCACTTTTCCATCTATAATATAATTTTCTTTTGAAATCGTCCTATTCTAAAAGTAGAGAGATTTGCACATGTAATACCAGTACTAGGGAGACCCTCAAAGGAAGAGGTTTGCTTTGACTAATTTCCTTCAGCAGATGAGGAGATACCTACTATTTGAGGAATTGTACTCTGAGGTTTTAAGATATGACAGGTGGGTTAAGGGAAGCCCATTGCAGTGAAGGTGACATTGGGGAAATAACAGTGTATGGCAGGGTCCTGTACAGAAAAACAGATGTAAGACAGCAGAACCATTGCTTCTCACAGCTCTAAGTAGTGGTTGTCAAGCCCATGGAGAAGCAATTAAATCCCTTCCTGAACACAACTCTTTCATCCATATCTGTTGTGGTTTGGATGATCAATCGGAGGTCTGGTCAGCAGAAATATTGCAGTTTTGACTCAATACCAGAAGAAGCTCTGAAGGCAGAAAGGAGGAAGGGTGTGGGGGAAAATGGTACTGAAGCTTGGAGTACCAAGGGGAGAAAACAGAAGGAAGATGTAAGAAGTTTTTTCTTCAGAAGGAAATGTGTTCAGCTTAAACAGCTCCTTCCTCTTGCTGTGAGGCCTGCATGGTGAAAGTCTTGGGTACTTTGAATTGAGCTGTGAAGCTGGTTCACTTTATTCTGAATCAGAAAATACTTTCTGAGAAAGTATGTCCACAGATTGAGAAGAATGACCTTATGGTGTAAGTGTGTAGGGAACATAAATGGTTGCTGGTTGCTGGTTGCTAGGGAAAAACCTATAGTTGTTCATTACATAACAAAGTGAAATTAGCTTTTTTAAACAAATAAACATACACAAAATAAACACAGTTTTCAGGAGGGTGGCAAGAAAACATCGTTTGGCTGTCCCTGAGGTAGAGATGAAGTGAGAGAATGGGAAAGGCAAAAGCAGAACCCTGACTTTACCCAGCATCCCCTGGTTCTGTCCCAAAGAGGGACAGTGATGACAGGGAAAGGCAAAACAAAAGGCAACTGGGACTCAAAAGGCAAAACCAAGCAAAGCAATACAACCTATGAATGTGAAGCCAACTGTTTTTAATCTTCAATCTTTTTGACTGGTCATTCTCTTCACTTTGTTGCCTGAATTCAACCTAGCCCTACCATTCAAGAGGATATCCATTATTTCCCTTATCCTTGATCCATTACAGTCAGCTTCTGCTGCAGCATCTCACTGAACCTATTTCAATGAGTTTGGGGTGACCCCAAATCTTTAGAGCCAGTGGTGTTCAGGATCTCGACTCTTAACTTCAATTCATTTCTCCAACATTATTCAACATTCTCTTTCCAGAATCAATCTCTCTCTGTCACTCTTTCTCTTTCTGTCTCTTCTCCCCTACTCCCCTGCCTCTATCCTCCGTGATCACTTCTTTTCCTTTGACTTTAAAAGCTTACTTTTCCTTTTCCTGATCCTTAAATATTAAAGTTTATGAAGAATTTGCCTTGAGCTTTCCTTCCTTACTTGCTACTCTCTTTTAACAATCTTAGGGGCTTTCATCACTTCAGTTCTCATCAATTCTCCATAACTGCAAAATTCATATCTTTATATTTTTAATTCCAAATCCACTTGGATATATTGTTGGCATGTCTGAAACTGAAGTTGTGATATTTTCCCCAAAATTCCTACAATAGTCTCTTCCTCAGTAGGCAGCTCCATTAGCCCCCCAGCTTTTCTTGTTAGAAACTTCAGGTCCTTTCTGACACCTTTTCTTGAACCTTTATCACCAATTTCCAAGTTCTACCATTCTGCCTTCAAACACTATTTAAAATTGATCAGTTCTTCCCTCCCAGCCATTATCTGATATTGGAATGTTCAGTCATATCCCCTATTATCATGTCAAACCACTGGTCCTTGGCATCAAGTTTAAAATCATTCCCATGGCCTCAGAGTCTGTATTTGACCTGATCAGTGTCTTATTACTGCTACTCTCTTCTCTCCATGCTCCAGGGACTTACTGTTTCTGCCTTCCTTTAGTTTCCTGAATTCACAAGATCATACTACTTCCCAAGTAATTCTTAAGACTTAACCATCACCATCACTTTCTTTATTTTTTAAAATTATTAAATTGATTTTAGAGAGTGAGGAAGAAAGAGGAGAGAGAGAAACATCAATGCTAGAGCGTAACTTTGATGGACTGCCTCCTGCATGCCCCCTACTGGGGATGGATCCTGCAACCCAGGCATGTGCCCTATGGACTGAGTTCAACCAACTGAGCCACATTGGTCCAGGAAACCATCGCTTTCTTAGCATATTCATAAGAATGACAAAAGCATGCCTCTTAATGATCTGTGCTGTAACATTCTAGTAGAAATGTGAAAATCAAGAACATATTGTCAGTAGTATTTATAAATACACTTGCTAATTATTACTGGGAGAGAACATGACTAATGGAGGGTCAGAAGTTTAAAAAAAATAAAAGGTCAGTAGGATTTTCAGACTATTAAAACATTTATTTATGGAGCAAATTTGCATCTGGATTTTTGTCTTTGCCTTGATCTCTGTCTCTTCCCATGCAAAGAGAAGCCATTGTCAGAAAGTTAACTACCCAGGTAAACAGATTTGATATGAATGGTCAGGGTAGGGTAAGGCCTCCTGAGAATGATTGTTGTTGTTTTACATCTGAGGTGAATGGAAACCCCCAGGTATTACAAACCATTGAAATCAAATTGGTTATGTACATAACAACTTGAATATAAATACCTCTATCCTAGAATGAGCCAAGAAGATTCAACTATTAATCTTGAGTGGCTGTAAAATTAGCTAAGAATAATCCCAAGGTATTTTTTAAAATCAAGTCGTATTTTAAATAATGTAGTCAATTTGGAAAACAGTTTGGCAGTTTCTTAAAATGTTAAAGATAGATTTACTATATGACCTGGCAATTTTACTCTTAGTGATCTACCTGAGAAAGATGAATATATCCAAAACATACGTCTACATAAAGACTTACATGCAAATGTTTACAGCAGCGTTATAAATAATTTTCCAAAGAGTGAAAACTGGTGAGTTGATCAACAAACTGTGCCATACCCACTCAATGGAATGAAGTACTGATGCATGCTACAACCTGTATGAACCACAAACATATTATGCTAAGTGAAAGAAGTCAATCACAAAAGACCACTAGTGTATGACTCCATTTTAAGAAATTTTCAGAAAAGGAAAATTACCCAGGCAGAAAGTAGATTTGTGATTGCTGGTTTCTTTTAAGGATTGGGGGAGGAAAATGTTACGCTAACATTAGATTAGAATGCCCTGGCTGGTGGCTGGTGTTGCTCAGTGGTTAGAATGTCAGCCCACACACAGAAGGGTTGCAGGTTTGATTCCCGGTTAAGGATATGTGACTGGGTTACAGGTTCCATCCCCAGCACCATTGGCAACATGTGTGGGAGGCAACCAATGAACGTGTCTCTCTTACATTGATGTTTCTCTCCCTTTCTCCCTCTCACTTCCTTCCTTCCACTCTATAAAAAAAATCAATAAAAGAAATACCTTGAGTGAGGAATAATAAAATAAATAAATAAATAAATTACAAAAATTAGATTGAAGTGATGGTTGCATGATCCTATAAATTTACTGGAAACTACTCAATTGTATACTTAAGAGAGTAAATTCTATAGGCAACTGTACATTGTAGCTCAATAAAGCTTTTTTTATGTCATGTGTTTCTTATGTTCCCAACTATGTTACCAAACTTGCTTTTCCTTTTTTCTTCTAGCTTGCTTTTGTTCCACAGAGTCTGATTTGTGAAGAACACCTACTAGGCTGGATTCCTGCACATTCATTCCAACATTTTTTACTCTGAAGGCGTTCCCTCAAGTCAAGTTTCCCAGATAATATCACAGATATCACATGAGCAGTTGGAGTTATTTTAAAATGCATTTTAGAAGCATTAAAAAAAAATGCTCCTCAAAAGAACCTCTTGCTGATGAGGGCTAATTGATTTTAATTGCTTGTTTGGTTGCCATCCTCATGTTCAGTGCCTGCCACACCTACAGTCACATGGATATTTCACTCAAAGCTAATTGAGAGGGACTTTCTACTAGAGGTTGTGGGACTGGAGGAGAGGACTATTTTTTTCCATGGATCTGAGTGGCACTGTCACTAGGGTGAGCCTGGCTCCACATCCCCTGGCTATCAACCTGGAGAGAATACTTACCTTTCCCGGCCAACCACTGGAGACTCCACCCTGCAGATATCCCTCTCAGCAGACTCCAGCCTGGGTCTGTGGCACAGAGCTTAGTGAGGAGCTTTTGAGGAGGTTTGGGAAGGCTTGAACAGTATCAGAATCACATGGGAAGAGGGGAGGGCCATTTTTTACCCCATGCGCTTTAGTGGCACCTCTATTCCTGTGCAGAACCCTCTCCCAACAGGACCAAATCTTGGTATGTTTTAGCCTGGTAACCTCTGCTGGCCTCATCCTGTAACTCCCTGAGACCCACCCCACCCCACTACAAAGGATTTAGGGACCCAGGCCTTGGAGTACACTAGCTGAATAGCCTCAGACCCAGCACTGGCACCAAATTTGAATCTGTATCAACCTGGTAAACACCACTACCCCCTACCTGGTGACTCACTGAGAACCTATCTCACACAACTCACGCACCACCAGAGGCTTTTCCAGTGACTGAGCTTGACAGGGAACAGGCAGTCAAAGCTAGATTGTGGGGTGTTCTTAGCCTTTTGCTGACCTGCCCCTGGGCTCAGAGCCTGTGGAAGCCAGCCTTGGCATTCAGCTTAGCTCCTCCCATGCACACCCAGGCCCAGAGGAGGCAGACACAGCAAACTGCAATCAAAACATAAAATTTAAAAAATCAATTAACCTGCTCACTGCTTCTGCTAGAAGACCTTGAGATTTTTCTAGGTAAAATTATGCTCAAGTAGTACATGTAGAGAAAATATACCCTATTGGTGGCTATCAAGCTGTTGAATAAGAATAAAGCAGTTTCACACAAACTGACCTGGATAGAAAACCTCGTGTGGTCAAAAGATCAAAGTACTGAAGAACATGTAAAAATACACAGAAATTACACAAATATAATATGTTCATGATATGGGTACATGTATTTATATTTACAGAGGACACCCCAGGCTGTCAACAGTAATGTTTTGGGGAGAGGGGGATAGGATTGGTTGAGAAAAAGGTAAAGCAAGTTCTTTTGTTCATTTAGTTTGGACACTTCTGGATTGGCTTTTAAAAATGAAACTGTATAAAACTTGTGAATGAAAGAGCAAAGGGAAATAAATATGAAAGGTGTGAATGAGTTGTTTCTTTGCTTGTGTTCTCCCTCTATAACTCCTCAAGTGATGGCAGAGCTGTGAATCCTAGTGGGGATTGGCATAAGGTTTAGCGCCATATTTTGGAACTCTGACCACATAGTAATGTGTCTAGTCTGGATAAGACTTACCTGGCTAATGAAACACCTCATTGAGAATGCTGCCTATTGGATTTTAAGCATTTTTTATCCCAGCCAAAACTGGATTAGTACACTGTGAAACAAGGGGGTAGCTTTTCCTGGAAAGCTGCACAATAGAACAGTCCACATGACAGGCTGAGCCTGACTGCTTTGAAAGGTAGATTTATTCCTTTACTACAAAGAAGAGTTGTGCCCACAGCCTAGTGGAGAAGCATTTCTGCCAGCCCTTCCATTTATAACCTCTCCCTCTTTTTAAAAAGCTACAGTTGTTTTAAGATTTCTTGCCTCAGGCGACAACCTCTTTATAAGCAACTTTTATATTCTCCACATGACCTTCCAGTTTTTCCTGTTCCTGGATGCTCAGGAACCCTAAGGTGGAGAGATCCAGCTCATGGTGGAGACAAAAATATTTTCTATCTCTGAAGTCCTCTAGACTTGGAGTAGGGTTGGTAAACTGTAGTCACAGAAGCTGAATCTAGCTCCCAGCCTGTTTTTGTACAGCTCATGATTAAGAACGATTTAAAAATTTTTCAATATTGGAAAAAAAAGTCAAAAGAATAACATTTTGTGACATATGAATATGATATAAAATTCAATTTTCAGTGTACACAAAGACTTTGGGAACATAACCACACTGTTCTTTAAATACTTGTGCTTACAAGAGCAGAATTTAGTAGTTGTGATTGAGACTATGTGGCCTGCAAAGCTTGAACATTTATGATCTTACCCTTTTAGAAGAAGCTGGTTGACTCTTACTTTAATGGGTACATCAGTATCAGGGGCTTTGGTAGTAACATCTGGGAGGAATCTGAATTGAATTCCTCCCTTAAGATTCTAGTGAATGGAGTAAAATTTATGGGGACTCACTCTCCAGCTAACTGAAAAACATGACAGGTGACTTCTTTGGACATGAGCTGAGGTGACCTGTGTGTGGTATTCAAAGGAGTAGGATGGCAGGCATAGCTGGTTATGTGACAGCATCATTCTTAAAACATGACGTTGCCCTGCTTTCCTAACTTCTGAGGCACTGTTCATTGCAATTCACACCATTGATTCAATAATAGCTTTTCTAGAAAGGCAATTACATAATACATGCTAATTTGAAAATGCTAATGAGAAAATATGTTAATTATTTCAGTATTGTTGTCACCCCATTCCCTTCTTCATCCCCCTCCCCCCACTGGGGAAGTGAGCTTCTTGGGGACTGAGACTGTGTCCTATCCCTTTTCAACTGAAGGTTTGTGACATCAGTTAGGTGAACCTACTTCTGGTATTTTAAAAATGAAGTAGGACAGAAGAAACCAAGATGACAGCATAGGCAAACACCTGAACTTGCCACCTTGCACAACAACTTCAAAACTACAACTAAATGACAAAAACAGCCATCATCCAGAACCACAGGAAGGTTGACTAAGTGGAAATTCTATAACTAGAAGGGAATAGAAAAGCACACTGAGACTCAGAGGAGCTGTGTAAATAAAGTGCAGAGGTATGGAAGTGCGTGCACAAGGGGCTGGCAACTGAGTACACAGCTGGCTTTTTCAATCCTCAGAGAGACACAAGCTCCTGACTGCTCTGATCTCCAATTCCAGGCAATACTCTGGGGACCCAGACTCATACAGGGAGATACTGTACAATCTGACAGTGATTGGAACTCGAGGGAAGCTTTCCCTTAGAGGCGCTTGTAGCAATTACCAAGGGACACTGAGACCTGGGGGCCTCTTCCAAGCTGTACACAGGAGAAACCAAGGCTTTTGCATATGAATGGCCTGGTCCTTTGAAATCTAAACTTACCTAACAAACTGCAGCTGAGTCAGAGAGACTTAGAACATCCAAAAGAAGGCCTAAGTCCCCACAGCAGCCTTCATTACTTCACAGCTGGGCCTCATCTGAGCAACTCCAAAATTCAAACAAAGATGAGAAATCTGCAGATTTTTGTAGCTCCTGCTGGGTGGCCTCAGGCAGAGGCTAAGTTAGCACCTCCTTGAAGATCCAAGAACCAGTGTACCCAGGGGTCAGAGTAGGACCATCCAGATTACAACTCCTCAGATCCACAAGGGACACACTCATTGGAGGGGGGCAGATTCAGTAAGCACGAAAGGCCCACTGAAGCAAGTCTTGCCTCATAAAGGTGTCTCTAGCACAGAAGTACTCCCATCATAGACACAGCTGATCCTCACAACCAATTGGCCGGGAGGTCAATTCCTCCCAGTGATACCAACAACAAACAAAGGTTAATTACAACAAGACTGTGCACATAGCACACAAAGGGGTGCACCAAAAATGTCCATCTCAGGTAACTGGGGAGGCTGAGCCACTGGGTCCTATAGGACACCTAGCACACAAATCCACTCTATCAACTCAGGGAAGCAGCCAAAATGTGGAGACAAAGAAACAGGTCACAAATGAAAGAAATGGAGGAAAGCAAACAACTGGATATAGAGTTCAAAACCTCAGTTATAAGGTTTTCAAAAATTTTCTATAAAAGGCCACTAAATTTAGTGAGACTCCTTGAGGATATGAAAAAGGACTAACTGGAAATTAAGCATACACTGACTGAAATAAAAAATAATATACAGAGATCCAACAGCAGACTAGAGGATCACAAGTATCAAGTCAAATATTTGAAATACAAAGAAGCAGACAACACTCAACCAGAAAAGAAAAAAAGAAAAAATAATCCAAAAATATGAAGATAGTGTAAGGAGACTATAGGACAACTTCAAGCATACCAACATCCGAATTATGGGGGTCCCAGAGAGAGAACAAGATACTGAAAACATATTTGAAGAAATAATGACAGGAAACTTCCCCCACCTGGTGAAAGAAAGACTTACAAGTCCAGGAAGTGCAGAGAACCCCAAACAAAAGGAATCCAAAGAGGACCACACCAAGAAACATCATAATTAAAATTCCAAGAGCAAAAGACAAAGAGAGAATATTAAAAGCAGTAAGAAAAACAGTTAGTTACCTACAAGGTACTATGTGGCCTGAGCACCCATATGATTGTCAGCTGATTTCTCAACAGAAACTATGCAGGCCAAAAGGAAGTGGCAAGAAATATTCAAAGTGATGAAAAGCAAGAACCTACAACCAAGATTACTCTACCCAGCAAAGCTATCATTCAGAATTGAAGGTCAGGTAAAGAGCTTCATAGATAAGAGAAAGCTAAAGGACTTCATCACTGCCAAACCAGTATTATATGAAATGATGAAAGGTATTTTTTAAGAAGAGGAAGAAGAAGAAAAAGGTCAAGGTAAAAATTATGAGCAACAAATACATATTTATCAACAAGTGAATCTAAAAATCAAGTGAATAAAAAATCTGATGAACATAATATACTGGTGAATATAATAGAATCAGGGGCATAGAAAGGGAGTGGACTGACAATTCTCCAGGGGAAAGGGGTGTGGGGGATGAGAGAAGAGACTGGCCAAAAATTGTATACCTGTGGATGAGGACAGTTGGGGGGGGGGGGGAGGTGGTACAGGCAGAGGATGGGGTGGGAACTGAGTGGAGGGGAGCTATAGAGGGGAAAAAGAGGAATGATTGTAATAATCTTAACAATAATGATTCATTAAAAAATAAAATAAAAATGAAGTAGAGCAGAATAAGACTAGATATAAAAGCCCAAGTAAACTAAAATATAATAAGAAACAGAACATATGAATTACATAGAATAAGTTTCATTTCACGATACTCCTGTTTCACTTGTAGATATGGATGATGATGGAAACACTTCTCACCAGTAAAATAAGTTTGAAAGTCCCTGTCCTAGGGGACATGTTTGAGCTGTGAGTGTATTAAAATAGCAGTTGCAATATGTGATATGAGATTCCACAAAAGTATCAGGGCAGTGAGAGCTGGAGTAGTAACCTGTGAGGTAGTCAGCCTACCTGCAAGCACTTCTCCAGCACATGCCATGGGCTTTGTGCTGGGCTGAGTGCAATGGAGGTTGCAAAGTAATCCATGATGTGATTTCCATCTTCAAGAATCTATAGCTATTGGGGAGCAAGATTTATGCCTACAAACCAAAACAAAAACTAAGGGAGGTTTAGTTCACTCACAGAGAATGGGAGGAGGAAGTCACACCTGTGGTGAGAGGTTGGAAAACAGGCTGCCTATAAAAGGATGCAGGGATGATAGTTGAATGATTTTGATTTGTTCAACACAGAATATTTACTCTTCAAGTTTCAACCAAAATGAGAAGCCTTCCTTATGAACCCCACTTCATTTCCTTGGGAAGTATCCCTCCTTCCTTTTTTGGTTCCTTCCTTTTTCTGTTCTTGGTGCCTTAGAGCTTAGAGAAGGCAGGATGGTTCTCACTCATTCTCATGTGCTCAGAGCCTTCCACCACAAATGGAAGTACAGAGAAGCAAGTTGGTCTATTCTGATGATAAATTAATGAATGAAGAAATTTGGTGAGTAAGCTTTCAATTGTATAAATGTCGAGCTTCAAAACATCCATTTAGTTCTGAGAAGAGAAATGGCTTAATCTGAACCTGGGGTACCTATGGAGAATTTCCTCTTCAGGTGCTTTTACAAGTGTAACAGGTTCCTAAGGGAAGCTTGTAAGATTTCTTGAAACACATAATGGAGGCCCATGGAAGCTTTGATTACTATAAAAGAGATCTACAAGCAGATTTATGAGAGAAAAATCTTAGAATATCTCTCATCACTTAGAATTTATGACTTTCTGCAAGCTAAGATTTGCATTTTGTTCAGATTGCTTTAATTCAAAGATACATGTCTGGTGTTGTGTTTTAGCAATGTATCTTGTTCATCTCTATGTCATTTGTACTACCAGCAGAGGGACCAGCTTCTTACAGATGCAAAATGTACCTTTGCTTGAATACAATTATTGATAGTTTCATTTCATTTTTCAGCAGCTGAATGTAGGTCTGAATTTTGTTTTTTAGAATGATTACTTGTTTTTCACCTTAAATGTGTGTGTCAGCAACTATTTACACTCTTACTAAGGAGATACATAAAAAAGCAAGGGATATTCTTTTCTTCTACAAAAGAACATTTATTGAAACTGGAGTTTCAGTAACTTAGATGTCACAGGACTCATATGACTCACACCTAGCTTTTTTTTCAATTAAGAAATGTTGCCTTTGCCAAATGCAAGATGAGTTGACAAAAACTTGGCCTTTTGAATGGAAAAGAGCCCTGCAGGTATGTATTTATGGTGCTGATAGCATCATTTTGTCAGGCAAAATGGCTTACTACCCTGCTCAGAGTGAAAGAGGAGACAGTGAGAAATCATCTTCCACTTTGAGTGGAACAAGAAGTTGACCAGTTCATTAAAACTCTAGATTTGAATTGGTGAGCCATGTGACTCAATTTTTCCCTTTCCAAAGAGGATGATGGCTCAAAGAGCCAAAGTTGTTGATGATGACCATCTTAGTGAGTCTGGGTTGTTATAACAAAAAACAAAAAAACAAAATTGAGTAGCTTATAAACAACAGACATTTATTTTTTATAGTTTTGGAGGCTAGCAGTCCAGGATCAGGGTACCAGCAAAGATGTATTCTGGAGGAGGACTTCTTCTGGGTCACAGACTGCTCATTTTTTCCTGTATGATCAAAGGGACTAGGTAGCCCTCTAGGGTCTCATTTATAAGGTTACTAATCCCATTCATGAGGGTTCTAGCCTCATGACCTGATCACTTGTAATATGCCTCACCTCCTAATGTCAACACATTGGGTGTTAGGAATTCAACATATGAATTTGAAGGGACACAAATATGCACAGCTTAACAATAAAAATAGTGACAATGATGTTGGCATCTCCTCTATATTGTAGGGTTTTACATTTCTGGAAGCATATTTATACAATGACCTTATTTATATCTCACATCTCCTTTGCTAGTATGTGCTAGACCACAATGACTAGCTCCATTTAAGAGATGAAAAAACTGAAAGAGAGGTGAGGAGCCTAATTTGAGGTTGGTTAACCAGTGCTTGATTCCCATGCCCAGTGTCTCTGACCTCTGCAGCATTCTGTGATAGTCTCACTTCCCTTCTGCTCCTGGTGGCAGTGCTGGTGACAGATGGTTACTGGAAGGCAAGTAACTATCCCCACATTTACAGAGCGAGACCATAGACACTGTTGACAGTGTCTGATTCCTGCTTTTTAATGTAACAATGTATCATTTTTTCCATATCAGTACAAATAATCTAGTTTATGCTTTTCAAAAGATTCAGCATTCCATAGTATAATATTGTAATTCTGTAAGATTTCTCCTACTGATAGAGAACTATATTGTTTCTCATCTTTCACTATTATAGCCCTTAAACAGCTGTGGACATGTAGCTGTCACTTATGAGATTCCTAGACTCTAGATACATTCCTAGATTTCTAGTTTCCTACACCCTTGCGCCCTAGATTTCTAATTGCTAGGGTAAAATGTCTGTGACTCTTAAATTATATGGATACTACTATGTTGCTCTCAAAATGAGTTTGGGCTGTTATACTAATGTGCCAATGTGCATTTCCACCAGAGTGTAAGCCAAGGTCTTTCTCCACACTCTACCAATTCTGGATATCAATAACCTGTTGTTTCTAACTTCTAATTTCTAAAGAACTGGAACTAATAGTAAATTGATTTTCTTTGGACTATTAGGAGATACAGATGCTGTTAGAGATATTATCTAATTCAGAGAAGGAAGAATACCTTACCTCTACTCTTTCTCCTGCCCTCCAGGCATTGGCTGACCTGCCAGCACAGAGCAGGAAACTGGGGCACAAGTACTCTGGTGATGCACAGCAAGTCAGCAAGTGCAGGGCCTGGATCTGACGTCAGAAAGGCTAACAGCAAGCAGAGCCACTCCATCCCAGTGGATGGTTGTTCTGTGTCATGTCAGTAGGCCTCTGCTAATGCAATATGCCTCGTTTGGCAGCATTTCTATTCCCCTCACTCTCTACCTTTCCAATATTTGATTTTTTTAAAAAAATATTGTGAACATTCCAGATGAATTATTATATTTTCTATACTGAGAGCCTATGTCATTCATTGTATCAGCCAGTCATTTCAAGCACTGCCTTGTGATAGCCCTTATTTAATTAGGGAAGCTCCTGGACATACCAGACATGGGAATTTACTCAGACCAGCTTTAAAAAAAAATGAAGTATATTATAAGGCTATGCATAGCGTAAGGGGAAAATAATTCCATGGAAACTAGAGGGGAAAAAAATTCATAGTCAAATCTGAGCTCATAGAAATTGAACCCAGAAGGTCATTTGGTCCCCATAGCATCTCCAGGGTCTTCTTCAGGAGGAATTTCAGGTCCATCAGCCCAGCATCCACCTTTACCAAGATTCAGTGACTGTCTGACCCTTTTTTCATGTGGCTTCATACTTTTCCTACTAACAATGACTTAATCTATATCCTTTCTCAAAATTTACTCATAATTGTTACTTTCTATTAATTTTAAAATCCTCATGGTATTGACTTGTTTGTGGCCTCTCTCATCAATTGTCCTTTCAGCTTTCACTCCCAGTGTTTGGTAGTTCAAATTCTTGAGAATATAATCTATATGCCCCAGGTGAGGTGAACATATCTTTCTTCTAGGCCACTACCTTCCTGGTACCAAAGGACTTCTCTTATTTCAGAAGCTTGGCTTAGAAGGTGGACTGTATTCAGGAAACAGAACATGGATGCCTACAGACACACTCTGAGTAGAGTGTGTGGGTGTGACAGGATCCCCGAGAAAGAGGAGGTAAGTAGAACAAAGAAGAGACTTCACTTTTTTGTGTGTTGCTTTTAACTTTATGTGTTACTTTTCTCTTCAACTTGACTATAAGCTCCTTAGTTGTGTCAACTATTTTGACCAATCCCTTGTATCTTCCACAATATCCATCCAGTTCATTTAGCTGTTCATTCATTTGTTCATTCATTCAACAAATAGTAAGTGAATTTCTACCATGTTTTAAGCATTGGGCAGAGCTCTGAGGATGCAAAAGGCCACATTTCCCCTGTTAGTACCTCTCTTGCAAGCCTCCTTTTCTCTGCACTTTGTTCCATAAATGAATGTGGGCCTCAAGGATGCTAAGAACTAGGAGAGCAGAAGTCATGAGGTTTCATGTAAAATTCTTATAACTGCATCTCTTCTGAGGGTCAAATACATTCTTCCTGCAATTCGGTGTATCTGCATGGCACCACATATGGCTCCTGATGGCCTCTGACCCTTGTCTTGGCTGTGTGCCCTAATCTATCTTTACCTTCTTGATTGACTCAGCTCTCCTAGTTTTAATGTCATGAGTTTAGTTTATTCCACTCTTTAAAGGGGAACTGAACTCAAACACAGTGCTCTTTCCTGCTCCAGTCCCTATCCTTCTCATTATGATTACATTCACAAGTGAGGAAACTCAACTACTGATTTCTAAGTCTTGGTTTTCACCAAATCACTTTTCATAAATCATCAGCCTTTTGCATTTTGAATAATCTAGTCTTAGACTGAAATTTACTTCAAAAATCTGTTTTTCTCTCCTTTTAAAATTGATTTTACTCTTCTCTTTTACAATAATTTTGAGTCAGGGAAAAAGAGAGCTTGACAAAGGTTGGTGAGGCATTCACGGTGAGTCATCTCTGCATTCCCCACCTTCCTGGGCCTATTCCAGAGGCTGCTCTAGAATCTCAGATGCCACATGAAATGAGGCCTTGTTCACATTTCACTTTTCAAATGGTAGATGTGTAATCACCTGAGAAGTTATGTTATGGTTACAACAGAAATATATTTTGTATATCTGAGCCTGACAAGTTCCCACAGGTGATCCCAGTGGTCATAGCACTCAGTGCCATGTGGAGTTTGTTTATTCCCAAACACAGGGTGATTCCACTTCCCTGGAGTCATTCCTCTCTCTCCACTACTAGTGCCCCTCTCCTGTAGGCACCTGGACACAGTTGAAGGGTTTACTGTCTGCTTTCCTGTCCCTTCTAGAAATAATTAAACTCTACAAGATCTTAAACTCATATCTCCACACTCATTTGCTTTAGAAGTTAGCATGTTTTCAAATTACATCTATTCTGAATGGTTTGTTGTTGGTGTTTTTTTGTTTTTTGTTTTTTCTTTTAGGACTAAGAAACACTGAATTGATCCCCTCACAAAAAACTCTGCAGATGTGTTTAGGAGTGAGAAACAATGGTATCTATTGGAGCTTACATTGGATGAGAAAGGCTTTTCTTTTTATTTCCTTTCCCCCTTTCCTTTCCTTTCCTTTCCTTTCCTTTCCTTTCCTTTCCTTTCCTTTCCTTTCCTGTCTTTTCTTTATTTCCTCCTTCTCTCCTTCCCTCACTCCCTTCTTTCTTTCTTCATAGTTGATTTTACCTGCTTGCTATTACTGGGAAAATATTAATTCCCTTTCTAGCATCTATATTCTAATATGTAATCTCATAAAATTCTCCTGGGTGTGTTCTTATTAAATCCATGCTACCAAATAAGCACACTCACACACACACACACACACACAATACACACACACAAACACACCTACACTCAGAGACACATATATTCACATGCATGCCAAGAGCCCCTATTGAAATAGATTAAGCCCAAATTAGGAAATTCAGTTCTCTGAGTTCTACTCTGATTTTATCTATGACTTCTAGAGAGGTTAGAAAACAAGCCTCAAGTTAAAATGCCACTTTTGATGTGGGTAGAGTTAATATTAACATTGCTTAAAAGGAGCCAGGTTCTTTTTTTTCTGTGCGAGTACTGTTTACCCACTGTAACCCACACATAGGCTCTTGGAGGACTTTAGGTGGCATTGTGCATATTGGTTTGTAGAATAATGGATGTTTATATGGCACAGTTCCATTGTAAGATCAGTCGGTCCCTGCTAGTGATTCATAAACACTGCTTGCAGGTGGTCTCTGTGTGTTACTTCCAGAAGAAAAGCTTTTATTCTCAGGAAACAGGCCTCACCAAAGTCCCACACAGTGCCCCCAAACAGCAGACACAGCTAGTAACTGATGCTGTTGTCACGCATCTTGGCCCTGAAAGCACCACTATTTAAATTTCCCTTTCACCAGAGCCTCCTGGGCATGCCCTATGCAGGCAAAGAGACATGATGATTACACATGCCATTTCTAGGGCTGACAAACCAGCAGCTTATCTAACAGGGAAAAGTTGGCCCAGACATTCAGACTCTGTCTGAATAAACTTTCTCTTGTTTTTTAGCTCACCTCTTCCCATTCCTAGCACAGCAACCTTGTCAGAAAGATGCAATAGATTTTTGTCAGCATCTCTCAAGTGGCACTTCCTTTTAAACACTAATGTTCTGGAACAGCAAAGGCATATAATGAAGTATAATTTATGGCTCCATATCATATTTAGGTTTTCCAGAAAACATTCAAGAAGTGGTTTTTTGCTTGCTTAGATGATATTCCTGTAATCAAGATAGACCTTCAAATTCCTTGGAAGAACCACTGGACTATATTTAAATTTAAATTTTGGGTATTTACTAAAGGATAATTGCAAAAAAAAAAAAAAAAATTGGCCCAAAGAAAGTGTGAACATTATCAGAGGACAGTACTTGCACTTTCCCCTGCTTTTACATATGCTCAATCATCTTCAACTTCTGGCCTGAAAGTGATATGACTCCAGGCAAGAGCCCCAGAAAGTTAGGGTCAGAAGACAAAACTTTAAGTGCTGCCTGTGTCTGCAGCCAGCCAAGTGTCTTGCACTAAACCTTTACCATCTCTGGATCAGGGAACTCCTTTGTCAGAAGAGATTGATTTAAATGGGCTTGAAGTTTCTTATAACTCTTCACATTTGAGTATCTGAACTGTATGCTTCATTATAATCTGTGTGATTCTAGTATAGAGTTGGCAAAAACCCAAGCATATGTTACTGCCCAAAAGAAAACAAACATTTCTGCGTTTGTGAAATCATGGGCTGTGCCTTTGAACGTTTGGAGATACTTAGGCTATCTTGGGTACAGCACAAGAGAACCCAGAGGCAGAAAGCTGTTTCTTAAGAAGATTATTAAACACATGGTACTGTTCAGTAAAGAATAATCTACTGAGGGCAATGGGTTGGTTTTATGCCCCTGCAATTTTTCTTTCAACAGCCAATAGAGAAGAAACAATAAACCATGAGCTTACAAATGTCAGGGCTTTGATTCTAGCGGGGGATTTCTCAGGCCCTCCTTAAGTTGGAGATGTTGTCAAGCAAGAACCTTTGAGAATATCACTAATATTTCTTGATTCCAGAACACAGATGTTAACCCTGAATCTAGGAGAAAGAAGAGAAACATTTGGTCTCTGGGGGAGAACCTCTCTTTTGGTTTTTGAAAGCAGAAGTAAAGATAGGAAGCTGCTAAAGTCAAAACAAATAACAAGCCACCTAGATTAGCAAAGAAACAAAGGGGTTCAACTTTGGTTAGAGTATATTGTATGTCTTTCTTGGGATCCCAGTTTTAGTTGGCTCTTTCTATGATCCTGTACCAAGAATCACCTTTTATTTATTCTGATCAGACCCCTGTGTTTCCACTGCAGAGGGAAGAGTAAGAGTCCAGGTGCATTCTTGGCCAAACAAAGGCAACTTCCAGGTGTCTGTGTGATTCTGTCTGAGACCAAGACTCCCTTTGTCCTGCCACCCAGACTTGGACCTTCTCCAGACTTCTCGATGCATTTCTAGAACATTATGCAAGGGATTGTGTGGGCGTTATTACAACACCGGTTGCTTGTGGCTTCTCTGTATAAACATTCCATATAGAAATTCTTGTTTATAAAATTAATAAATGAGAGGTGATTATTCACATGGGTAAGGTACTTTTCCCCCTTTAGAAAAGCATTTTCCATCTATTTAAGTAGATACTGTCTCTATTTCTTCCTGGTTTTGCCCCTATCTTAACAAACTTGGGCCATTTTCTGTTTCCAGGGCAGCAGGGAGGATGTAAAATTTGTTTTTTTTAATTTATTTTTTTATTTTAGTAACTGCCTTCTCCGATCTTGCTGACTGAAAGGCAGGGCTCTGCTCTGTCCCAGGGACCTCAGAGTGCAGTATGTTATAAAGGAAGTAATTCTTCTCACTGTGACTTTTCCAGAAGAGAAAGATTAGAAGGGCATAACTGGGAGGTGAACGGTATGATGAAAAGACCACTGGGTTAGATGTGAGTAGATTTGGAAGTGAACCTAATTATGCCACCAGTTCTCTATGTAACATTAGGCCAAGGAGGTCATCTCTCTGGACCTTTCGTTTCTTCATCTGTAAAATGAACAACATTTACTGAATGATTTCAATATTTACTCTCAGCACAAATATATCGTGATTCATTAAATTGAGAGCCAGAGATGGGATTTGAAGGCAAAGTTGAAGCTGGCATTTGAAACTGAAATCTTTGGGTCAGAACCATTTGAGGATCTAGTAGAAGGCAAGACATGTCTCTGGAAATAGAATTTCAACTAAAAGTTGATTGCTGTTTGATTTATCAAGCTTTTTCAATATTTATCTCCTTCCTTCCTTGAATGTGAGTTCTGTGAGGGAAGGAACTTGGCCTGCCTTGTCCACTGCTATATCCACACAACCCTGCACTGAGGCTGGCATGCAAAGTTCAGTCAATAAATAATTACCGAATCGCTAGAACTATTGGGGTTGCATCCCTGGTACTGCCAGAGCCAGACTCCATTTCTTGTTTTGGAGGGCCTTACCAGCCCCTCTGATGACATGTCCCACTGATCTTCCAAGCACCTTCTCTTTCTCATTCTTGAAGCTGACCTTTGTTACCATCCTCTTTGTGTTCCCTAATCATTACCCCTTCCATGGTATTGCACATTCTGTTGCACCTGCCTAGAACACCCTCCATCATTTAGTAATGCAATTTTTCAGGACCACTCTGAACTCCTCCTTTCCATAAAGCCCTCCTTCATTGCAGGACCATGTTGAACTTACTGTTAGTGACAACCAGGTTAGCCCTGGTTAGTGCTTACCATCCATCCAAGGTGAATGTGTCAGCATCCCTGGCATGCCTGGTCAGGTAAAGGTTTTTAGCCAGGGTTTGTGTTAAAGCAGAAGCAGTATGGATTGTGGTTCAAAGGTTATCACTGGGAGTTAAATATGTGGGTCACAATTTTTTTCACACATCACCTGGGAGGAACGTTCTGTCTCTGTGCTTGACTCTTGGCCTAAAGCAGGACGAAAGCAGTGCTCACCTGGAGCATTGTTGTAATGATTGAATGAAGTGCTCCTAAGAAGCATTTATGAGCCTGCTCACAGTAACAATCTATGAAAGATTGCCCAAGTTCAAGGGATAAATGAAAAATGTGATTATATCCTTATCCACAGCATCAGGTTACTACCTCAGCACATTTTATAAAAATAACATCTTTTCTAGCTAAGATTATATCATCTTATCATATTAGAAAGATAGGTTTATGGGGTCAGATGATGGGTCACCAGGTTTTAGGTTCATAGATTTCTCAAAGGGTAGAAAGAAGGAGTGGAAAAAAGACAGAGGAAAGAGCATAGTAAATTCTACTTCCTTTTTGTCTCTAGATCTCTTTGAGTTCTCAAAAGGGTATCCCATGAAATTCTTTAAAATAAAACAATAAAAATTCCAAATTTTCACAAAATGTTAGCAATTTTAAAATCTGACTTTGGGCTTGCTATTTGAACACTAGTCACTGAGTTCATGTATCAGTTGTTTGTTGTCTTAAAATAGTACCAAGGTGGGTTTCCTAGATTGGTTGGATGAGGAAATAGAAAAAGATCTGGTGGCCTCAATGGTCTCACTCCTTTCTCCAAAAAGATCCTTAATGAATGCTGGCTCCTTCAGAGTTGTGTTACAGGGTTTTACTGTTTTGTTTAGTTGGTTTGTTTGTTTGTGTTTGTTTCTTATTATTATTAATATATATATTATAAAATATATATATATATAAAATATATATATATATAATATATATATATATATATATATATATATATATATATATATATATATATATATATATATATATATATGTATTTTTTAGGATTTGGAGGACCAGAGAGAAGCAGGGACAACAGTCAGACTTCAGGGAAGTGAATGCAGAGTGCTATCTTTAAAGTGGTCATAACATAGCAGACCCTAAAATGGTTAGAGGTGTTGGAGGAATCCATACATTTAACTTCCCTTCCCTCTTAAAAATCAACTCCATGGCATAGAGGATGGTGAGGGGATATCAAAGTATGAGCCAAATTCTGTTCTATGCAAGGTGGTAGGTATATAATTGACATGGCCCCTCACTCTTATTTTAGAGTTTTAGTTTCCTCTTCTGGAATGCTCTTTTCAACCTTCACAATTCATAGAGTCAAAATAATTGGGAGAAGAGAGAGAGAGAGAGAGAGAGAGAGAGAGAGAGAGAGAGAGAGAGAGAGAGAAGCTGAATATGATACCAATAGAATGAGCTAGGGAATGAAAAGATTGACTTGTTGTTAGTTTTAAATATCTCCTACTATCCTATATAATAAAACCTAATATGCAAATTGACCAAACAGCAGAATGACTAGTAGAACAACTGGTTGCTATGACGCGCACTGACCACCATAGAGTAGATGCTTAACGCATGAGCTGCTCCCAGCCTGCAGGCCCTAGGCCAGCCAAGTTGGGTGCCAATGGGGGCTCCCTGATAGCCCTGCCAGTCACCCTGCAGAATTTACTGTTGGGGGGCAGGGCTGGCTGGTGAGGGGGCAGCAGCAGGGGGCAGGGCTGGCTGGCAAAGTGGACTGGCCCAACCCCCCAATTGTCCCACTCCTTAAATGCCCCCTTGATGCCTCCAGGGGGTGGGGCCAGTGAGCAGGCAGCACCAGGCCAGCCAAGGCAGTGCCAGCAGCCCCCTCACCCCACTCATTGTCCCACTGATGGCTCCACAGATGGGCCCTGGTCACAGGCCAGGCCTAGGGACCCTACACATGCACAAATTTTGTGCACCAAGTCTCTAGTTCGATAATAATCACTGTTCTTTAAATGAGGGGTAAATTTCTTCTTGTCTCTGACATGCTCAGTAACTCCCTAAGTAAACTACTTGAGAAACACTCCATGGCAGCAAGTAAAGACATGTAAGAGAAGCTGTAGGTTAGCCTGGCTGGCACTGTTCTTAGCAATATTTGCTAAATTCCATTCATTAGATTGTTTTTAAACAATGGGGAGACAGGTCATCATGATTTCACATTATAATCCTGAGTTTACAGAATTTCCTCACAGTGTGTGGAACGGGTTTGTAAAATCACTACTACTGACCCTCAGATCAGAGGTGGAATAAACTGAGAACTGAGTAGAAAAGACCTCATCCTTCATATTGCCCCCTCCCTTGCTTTGGGCCCCTTATGTCAGAGTTCAGTGGCTGCTCTGCCTACTGCCAGTCCCTGTGTTATTTCTCCGTTTCTCCACATATTTTGTATTTTACACAATTAGCGCAGTCAAGGCTTTGCCAAGCATTCCACTATTGTAGGTTCTAATACAAATGAAATTTGTATTAATGAGCAATGTTTTCTTCCACTTAACTGTATAGGAAACAGCTGATGGTATATAGGAGGAGGGTACTACTATGTACATCTATTTATTATTATCAGTGAACAAAAATCTCTTTTCTCTTTCCTGTGCATAGCTGTATGCAGACTTGATATTCATTTACTAACAATGTAGCATTTTAAAAGTGATTATTGATATACATCAAATATATAAATTAATTATATTAATAAATTATAGTCTTGTGAGCTGTAATCAACATCAAAAGCAAAATATTTTGCTCTGGTTGGTGTTTCTCAGTGGTTAGAGTGTTAGCGTATGCACAGAAGGTCATGAGTTTGATTCCTGGTCAAGGGCACATGCCTGGATTGCAGGTTCAATCCCAGCTCCCATTACGGTGAGTGTAGGAGGCAACCAATTGATGTGTCTCTCTCATATCGATGTCTCTCTTTCTCTTTCCCTCCTTTCCTCCCTTCCACTCTTTCTAAAAATCAATAAAAAAAAATCCTCAGGTGAAAATTAACAACAAAAAACAAACAAACAAAGCAAAATTTCATAGTTGTCTAATTTTAATTATAAAATGCTATTTAAAAAAAATATATTTTATTGATTTTTTACAGAGAGGAAGGGAGATAGAGAGCTAGAAACGTGGATGAGAGAGAAACATCTACCAGCTGCCTCTTGCACACCCCCATGCCCTTGACCGGAATCGAACCTGGGATCTTTCAGTCTGCAGACCGATGCTCTACCACTGAGCCAAACCAGTTTCGGCATAAAATGCTATTTTTGTACCATAAAAGACCACACAGGGCATTTGTTTTGATCCATTATTAATTAGAACCTTGTTTGTATTAATTAGGAGCTTCATAGATATTGTTAATAAACAAAATATATTTTAAACAAAATTTTAGAACAATTTATGTTTTATGATTCTTCATGATGTATGTTTAATTATCAGATTTAAATAAAAAAGAATTGGCAAATAGTTATAAGTTACAGAATTGTACTGATCAAAGCATAAAAGTGTTGAGAGATTTTCAAGATATTTAATAATAAGATATTGACTGATACTGTAAATTAATAAACAATTTTTAAGTTAAAAATCAGGAGAACTTTAATAAACTGAATCACATTGAAATTACCAATATATTCTCTGAGTTCTACAGAAGTTTAAAAAATTATATTTATGATTAGCTTACTTTGGGGGTTGGGATTCAAAGGTAAGGTATCTTTCAGTCTACATTTTAAAATTACCATTTTCTCCCCTAGAAAATATGGAAGCACCTCATGCTAAGTTTAGGTGAGACACTGACTCTGTTTAGTCAATGAATGAGACAGCGATGATATTTTGATGGCTTGTAGACCCTGCCAAAAAATGTTTGGAATGCGATTTCTACTTCTAGTTACATGGTGTCTTTCAATGATGAGAGGTTTTGTTAGTTAAAAGGCCTGGAACTTACTTGAACAGTAATAATAATATCATCTTTTGTTTTCATAATACTTTGTATCAGCACTTATTATGTACTAGAGGCCCATTGCAGAAAGATTCCTGCAAGAACAGGGCTGCCAATGGGCTCCCCTCCCAGCACCACCTCCTCTCCCGCCATCCCCCATCCCCAGCTTTCCCTGCCTCCTCGGGCCCTTAGCTCCCACCCAATGCTTTTCCTCCAGTCACCACCTTGCTTTCCACTTTCTCTCCCTCTTCCTTCTATGCTGTCTTCAGTCTTCACTCCTCCCTCCCACAGTGTATGCAAATTAACCACCATATTTGTTGGGTTAATTTGCATGGTTGGCTGTGGAGGTAGCGAAGGTATGGTCAACTAGCATTTTTTTTTTCTTTTATACATGTATGTTGTCTCATTCAAGATGGTTAGGATACTCCACCAGCTGCATGACTCAGCACATTATGTGCTTATTGTGAACCTTGGATGGCAAAATGAGAACAAGTAAGGGAGAGAAGTTTCAAGTCTCTGTACAACCTTGGGCCAATCATCACCGTTTCTTTTTAATTTTTTTAATATATTTTATTGATTTTTTTGTACAGAGAGGAAGGGAGAGAAATACAGAGTTAGAAACATCGATGAGAGAGAGTCATCGATCAGCTGCCTCTTGCACACCCCCTACTGGGGATATGCCCACAACCAAGGTACATGCCCCTGACCGGAATCGAACCCAGGACCCTTCAGTCCCCAAGCCGACACTCTATCCATTGAGCCAAACCAGTTTCTGCCTTTTAAAATTTTTTTTGTAATTACTTAATGTTTAAAGTATTACAAAATAGAAGTCTGGTGCACAAAATTTGTGCAGTTTGTGGGGGACCCTCAGCCTGGCCTGTGTCCTCTTGCAGTCTTTGACTCCTCGGGAGATATCCACCAAGCTGGCAATCAGACATCCTTCTCACAGTCTGGGGCTCTCCCAGTCCAGAACCCCTCGCTTCTTACCATTGCCTGCAGCAGAAGCGGGAGAGGCTCCCTTCACTGCCACTGCACTCACCAGCTGTGAGCCTGCATTGAGCGTCTGCCCCCTGGGGGTCAGTGTGTATCATAGTGATCAGTCATTCCCCCTTCGGTCTATTTGCACATTAGCCTTTTATTATAAAGGAAAATATTACATATGTCTCCTTTCCCCCCATTGACCTCTCCCCAGCCACCCCCACTCCTTGACCACCACTTTCGATGGGCAGCTCCCTGTAGATGCTTGAGGATTAGGGATGCCAGAAGTAATATTTATTTAGTAATTCAGTATCTATTATTTTAATTTGTTTTGGTATTGTGCCAAACACTGGCAGTCTGTGATAAATGTGATATGATCTGTCCCTTGAGTACTCCAGGAGTCATGGCAGCTAAGCACCATCATGAATGTGTGGGAGGCTTGGGACAGTGGGACAGTGGTGGCTTCACAGGTAAGCAAGCTGCTTGGTTTGGTTTAGGTAAATGATTACCACCATAGCATTAAAAGAGCAAAACCTTTGGCTGTAGCTTTTATTCACTTAAGTAGATTCATTATTCTCTGTGAGATTCAACTTCTTTATCTGTTAAGTGGAATAATAATTCACCTTGTAGGAAAGTTATGAGAATTAGATATAATGCATAGTTAAAGCAGCTAGGACAGAGCCTGGTATACAGCAGGTGCTTAATGGATAGTAGCAATAATGATAACGAGTCATTAGAATGTATAGTCCTTGGGGACATGGATTTTTGCTGATTTTATTCAGTTTTGTCTACCCCTTGATATGCCTAGGCATTTAATAAATATATTTTACAGTGACAGGATGATGAAAATAGATGACAGCAAAGAAAATTGCACATGGAAAAGAATGTCTGGTCAATTTGGAGCCGTAAGTCATGAGGTTATGCAGGGATGCATGCATACACATGCACACACACTTATGTGTGTGTGTGAGAGAGAGACTAGTATGGGACCATTCAGGAGGTACTTGTAAAAATGTTTGAAAAGCTGGTCCTGCCATCAACTTGATCTAATATTTGGGGAGAAATCATCCCTAAAATCACTTTTTATAATGCCAAAATATTTACTTTTGGGGGGAGAAAGAAGAAAAGTCCTGATAGGTAGCATTGGGGTTTAATTCCATGGGATAAAAGAGCTGTGACTCAAAAACAATATCAACTAGGTGTTTCATCATCAAAGAAGATTTATGTGGAAAAAGAAAGGGTTGCAGCCCAGTACAGACAGGACAGCCATATGTACTCGTTGCACAGAGAGCTGAGGTGGAGAAGAAATAAGGGGAGGAACAGTTGCAAACATAGAACTTTATTGTAAGTACTAGAGGCCCAATGCATGAAAATCCATGCATTGGAGAGGGTGTCCCTCAGCCTGGCCTGTCCCCTCTCACAAACCAGGAGCAATCAAGGGTGAGAGGTGACCAGGCAATCAGGGGAAGGTGATGCCCCATCACACATCTGCAGCTGCCACTGCTGGCAGCACAAGCTTTGGCCAGCCCTGGTTACCTGTGCCTTGGGCTGATCCTGGGCAGTTGGGCAGCCAACATCTAAGGCTTGCCTGAGCCTCAGGCATCGGTTGGGCAGCTGCTATGAAAGGCTTGCCTGAACCTCGGGCAGGTTCTGGGTGTCTGGGGGACTGAGAGGACTGGGGGACTCTGGAGGCAGGTGTGCAGGGCAGGCCTGGCCTTGCCCATGCCTGCTGCACCAGTGTGTCTGACGAGATTAGGTGCTGCCATCTTGTGGCTGTGGGCACCACCATCTTTGAAGGTATGACAGTCAATTAGCATATTCCCTCCTTATTGGCTGTGGGTGCTGCCATCTTTGCAATGGTGTGAGGGTCAATTAGCATGTTTCATATTTATTAGATAGGATAGAGAGCCCTGTAAGGTTCTCGCATCAAGGCTCAAGATGACATAGTATGAAGGCTCCTTCCATGAGCCCTAGCTCCTCTCACAGACCCTCCAAACTGATCATGTTCATTCAATGTATTAGCATAATCTACATCAAGAGCTCTCATCTCAGGCTCATTTTAACTAGTATGGACTGGAGTTTAAATGACTGTATTAAGATTTATGTTTGCCTCTTCCTGTAAAGTGTAAATTGCTTGGGGAATGAGTTAAGTCTACATAATCAACAAGCATATTTTCATTTCAAGGTTCAGAGTTGCCCTAATAAACCAAAACACCTCAGATTTCAACTTCCTGAAGCTGCTATCTTCTGCTGTGTAGCAATTGTAGCAGAGGTGCTTTGAGCTCCTTCTACAAGGTCCCAAATGCCCTAGAACATGTTTCTGTGTGTGAAGTGCTCAGATGGCTGCATTTTGATGGGAGCATTGAGTCAATATTTGAATGAACTTTAGAGAAAATAGACTGAAGATGAGAAAAGTGAAATCACTCCTGACTTTCAAAAACAGGCCCTAGCTAGTTTTACTCAGTGGTTAGAGCATCAGCCCATGGACTGAAGGTTATAGGGTTTGAGTCCAGTCAAGGGCATATATCTCACTTGCAGGCTTGATCTCCTGCCCCACCAGTCGGGGTGCATGTGGGAGGCAACCAATCTCTCTCACATTGATATTTCTCTTTGTCTCTCCTCTTCCTTTTTTTTCCTCCCTAAAAATAAATGGAAAAAATATCATTGGGTGAAGATTAACAACAATAAAATGATTCTCTGGAAAGATCTCTGGTTCCAGAAATGTAGTAGAAAAATAATCTGAAACCCATCCAACTACAAATATCACCAAGTGCTAGAAAAATGTTAGAAAATACTATCTAATAAAAGAGTAATATGAAAATTGACCATCACTCCAAGAAACAAGATGGCTGCCCTGATGTGGTTAAAGATGGCTGCCCCCATGTGGACACAAGATGGCTGCCATAAGATGGCCTGCAGGGAAGGGCAGTGGGTAATTAGGGATGACCAGGCCAGCAGGGGAGGGCAGTTGTGGGCGATCATGCAAGCAGGGAAGGCAATTAGGGGTGATTGGGCCAGCAGGGGAGGGAGTTGGAGGGACCAGGCCTGCAGTTGAGGGCAGTTGGGGGGTGACCAGGCCAGCAGCAGAGGGCAATTGAGGGCAACCAGGCCTGCAGGGGAGGACAGTTGGGGGTGGGGAGCAGGCCTGCAGGGGAGGGCAGTAAGGGGCAATCAGGCCTGGCAGGGAGCAGTTAGGCGTCAATCTGGCTGGCAGCATAGTGTTTAGGGTGATCAGGCTGGCAGGCAAAAGTGGTTAGGGGCAATCAGGCAGAGGCAGGTGAGTGGTTGGGAGCTAGCAGTCCTGGATTGTGGGAGTGATGTCTGACCACCTGTTTAGGCCTGATCCTGGTGGGTCCCAGATTAAAGAGGGTTCAGGCTGGGCTGAGGGACAAACCCCCCCCCCCCCCATGCACAAATTTTGTGCACCGGGCTTCTAGTATCTTTTATAAATGTGGAGCTGAGCTTGTCAGAAAGTCTAAGGTGCTTCCAAGGGTCAGATGGCAACAAGAACTGGTAGGCTGAGCAGGATGTCTGGCTGGGCTGAAGACTGACAAGTGGCATCCCAAAGATTTGGGGCTTGGGGGTCAAAGCCACCCAGAGTAAGTAAAGTGGCAATGAGAGCTGCCTACCACACTTCCAGCCAGAGATACAAAAGACTGTCATCTCAATGAGCAAGTAAAATAAAGGAAATATGTTTACCAGCCAAAAGAAGCAACCCCTAAGTTTCTCTGTCTTGTTCTGGCCTTGGAGTGGACAAAACCTCCCTGGTAATACCTAAAGATGGTCCTATGTCATGTGGAGAGGGCTGTGCAAATGCTAATGAAAAGAAAATTGCTATATTATGTCAATTTATGATTGTTGATACCCGTTCAAAGCCATTAGGAATCTTCAATTTGGTATTCAGTGAATAAGGAAACTTTATTCAGGGCCACAGCACAATTGTGATACAGGACAGCTGTAGAAAAACTCAATAGTGTCACAGCTCTATTATGAAACAACATGACTGTGGAACAGAACATTTGTGAGGTTTCCCTGGGGTGAGGAGGCCTTTCTCCAACTAGACAGCTCTGCTCTGTTCAACCAGCTCTGCTCCACTCTGCCCTGATCTGCTTCCCCTGCCCTACTCCACTCTGCCCTGCTCTGCTTCCCCTGCCCTACTCCACTCTGCCCTGCCCTGCTCCTTTGCTCCCCTGCTCTGCTCCACCCACTCAGCTCTGTTCCATTCCTCAGGTCTGGTAAGAAGTCTTCAGCTCAAACTGGAGCTGCAGCCTTCAGTGAAAAGGGAAAGTGCACTCTATGAGCCAGAGAGGAGCTGACTTACACAGAGGATAATCCCTGCCCTGGTCCCTGATCACTCTGACCTCACTGATCAGGAGGACTCTAAATCTTTGCAATTTGATTGGTCCAGAAAGCACTGCCTTGATTGATTGGTCAGAATGGAGCCACTTTGATTGGTTGGTGAAGATGCTGATGGGGATTCAGCTGCACTAATTGGATGGAAAAAACCTCAGTCCTACTGGTTGAAATAGGATTCCAGGAACTACTTTATAAGGTGCTGGCTCAGATGCAGGAACACAGAGGAGGCAGGCAGTTCAATACAGGCTTCTCCCTGAAGTGCAGTTTGTCTGAGAGGCCCCTGTGTAAAAATGGCTGCTAGGTTCTGTTTAAGTTTGATCCTGGTTAGCCACTAGGGGTCCTTCTTGGTAGGTGTCTTCTATCTCAGGGTCCACAATTAGTAAACAACAAATTTGGCATTTGGGTAAAAGAGTATTATGAGAGATTTTATAAAAGTGACTAAATAATAAGGAAATACACCATTCTGAGATTATGTAACCCTAGTAACATTATCTCAATACATTGAAGTAAAAATTGAGTCTTGCAAGGAGAAATTGGAAAATCTATTTCTCAGTTACCCCTGGATTATAATCTTTGAGGTCAGGCACTTCACAGCTTTGTTCGCTGTTTATTCCAAGGGACTAGAACAGCAAATGCTTGATTAATATTGTTGCAGAAATTGGTAAATAATGCCTAAAACAACTCTCTGGCCTTTCTGTAGACACTTAATCACATGTGGGAGAAGGTGGGAAGAGCTCCCTCCAGCTCCCATTCTGAGAGGATGAATCACCAGACACCAAGCACCCCAACCCTGGGGGTTCAAGCTGCTTCGTGGAATATTTATAAAGGAAATTCCAGCACCTAAAGGATCAAATTAATTCTGTGATTATGTTGCTTAGTTAAGTTTATGGTCTGGCATAGAACAATTCATAATGATTAGGAATGAGAGAGTTTGGAGCACAGTGGAACAGTTCCTCCACTCTCTAGCCATGCAGTTAATAAGATCAACCCTCTCCATTGTACAAAGGTGAGTAAAAGTAGGTTTACAGTTGTTCATATGGCAAATAATACAATAATTAATAAGTAATAATAACAAAATTAACTCTGTGTTTTAAGCACTCACAACTGTGACTCTATGTTTGCCCACCCCTCTATATAGAGCACTGTTTATAGATAGAAAATCACATTGTAGTCAAGTACCCATGGAAGATAGTTAAAATTGACCATAACCTAGCCCCAAATGCAAATCTCAACAACAAAAAATCCTTGCAGCAAACATCTAATTAAACTGGAAATGAAAAACAAAGCCTACCACTACCATCACACAGGGCATGATTATAGTTCTATAGTCTGCTCTGTATCTTCCCTCAATTTCTTTTTCTAATTTTAGCTCATCCCTCCAAGTTAAGGGGGTAAAGTGTCATGATCATCTAGGTTTCAACTTTGAGGGAAATGTCACATGAAGTGAGTTTATAATTGTATAATGTGTACAGTTAACATTTTTTGATTAAGAAATTTCTCCTCTATTCCTATTTTCCTAAGAGTTTTAATGAAACAACGTAGATAGTTATCCAAGCTTAAGTTCTGTCTTTTTTGTTAACTTCATTTTCTTTAATATGTTGTTATTGATTTCAGAGAGAGGAAGGGAGAGATAGGAACATCAGTGCTGAAGAAGAATCATTGATAGGTTGCCTCCTGCATGCCCCCTATTGAGGATTGAGTCTGCAATCCTGGCATGTGTTTTGACTGGAAATTGAACTGTGACTTCCTGGTTTCTTAGTTCTATACTCAACCACTGAGCAACACTGGCCAGGCAAATACACTTGAAATCTTTCACAATTAGAAAACCCCTACAAAAAACACGCCTTTCAGCATCAGCATGCATGCTCAGATGTCCTTAGCAACAGTAACAGGCAACCCCACACAACACTTTCAGACAACTTATGTTGAATAAGAAATGTAGTATTCAGAAAAAGAGAAATAAGTTAAAAAATTTTAGTCAATATTATATGATAATATGGGTCATATATTATATAAAGCACCTAAAGTATTGTATATATAGCTCCTGGGTATGGGTTTGTGGCCAGTGTCATGCTCAATAAGTTTGCATTTTGATATGTTTCACTTACCTTATAGTAAAATGTAGCCATTTATGAAATAATGTTCAAGGCATGTGTCCTACTATATATGATATGAATAATATTTCTTCTATTAAAGTGAAGTGATAATATTTACATTATTTATTACAAGTTAACTCTATTTGTAGATCAGAATTTAAGACTCTAGACTGTGAAGTCAAGTCATCTGGGTTGAAATGATTGCTTGCTGGCTACTTGCCTTGGGCAAGTAACTTTGCATCTCTGGGTCTTTATTTTCTACTTTTAAAGTGAGAATAATAATGATACCTACCTTTTAACACTGTTCTGAGGATTATGACCAACAAAATATGAAGAGTGCCTATAAATAACTGGCAGTTAATAAAAATTAGTCCTTTAAAAGCACTTACTAAAAAGCTAGGGCTGCGATGAGTGCTTTACTTATAATATCTCCATTAATCCCTCAATATTATGAGTTAGCTTCCACTATTATACAGGTTTTACAGATGAAGTAATTGAGGCTTAAGGAGATGAAACTTATTTTAAAGGTCTGTGGTTGCTTAATCTTTGCCCTTATGAATGTTGCTGCTTGCTCATATATATGATCTGTTTGATGCTACATTCTTGATTAAAAATTCAACCCTTGATTTTATCATTGTTCCCATGAGAAAATATTATCCATGTGCAATGGTTTATTTATGGTGCTGTTTTGGGGAATGCACTAAAGCAAAGCACAAGATAAAAAAAAAAAAAGAAAGTTCATTAAATAAAATAAGGCAAAGAAAAATAAATTGCAAAGCCAACATGATAGAGAGGAAAGAACACTGAGTTAAGAATAAGGGCACCTGGGTTCTATTCCTGGTCTGCCTCTAATTGCCATCTATAAAATTACAGGCCGATGAACATCATAAATAGGTTTTCTTTTATCTATGTAAGGAGTGGCTTGAGAGTTAGGAGACCTAAACCCTTTTGCTTGTTGCTCCATTTCTCTGACTTCAGATTTCTTACCTACCATTTTAGTGAATTAAAGCCAGTGATCTCAAAGTTCAACCTTATCAGAGGTTGTGTGTCCTGAATGTTTTAGAGACAATCAGGTCTTAGCACTGAAGAAATATTGTCTGAAAAGGTTGGGTATTTACTGTTCAGAGAAATCTGCAATGTTCTAAGACTAGCTCTGTTGTGTTGCCATGTGTTTGATTTATATAATATGGACATTGGGAAAATATTTACCTTTTAAGGAATAATTAGAATATGTTATTTTTTTTTCTTCAAATTAAATACATTTAATTATAACTCTAGTCAGGATGCACACAGATCTGTCAGCAGTCCCAGCACAACCACTTCCCGACCCGCACCACTGAGTGCTCACCTCAGCCACCATGCACAGGTGAACACAACTCTGGGTCCTAGATGCTGAGGGTGAGATGCCCTCTTTTATTCTCATCTGCACGTCACAGTTTCCCAGGGTCCAAGCCCACAGAATAACAGGATTAAAGCAGGGGAGGAGAAAAGGGGACGCCAATATCTATCCTTGAAAAAAGGTCAGTCTATTTCATGGTCAATAAATCAGTGTTATCTGGTCTGGACATAGTCTTCTGTGACCTGAGATAGAGTACTCATATACTGCTAGCTCAGGGCAGCCAGGAGAAATGACAGATAAATAGGGGAGTAGTGGCTTCGGGAGTCAGCTGACAACTGGGGAGATACTGTGTTCTGATGGTGGAGATTATCTGCCTTGTTTTACTGGAAGATGAATTTGAGTTGGGGATTCTGTGATAGATATCTCCCATATATTGATATATTACAGCTTTGACAGTTGGCATGTTGATGGCATCAATTATCAGGGTTACTGCTTGTCCTTTTCGAATCTCCACTACCCCTTTGAATACCTGATAATTATTATAATAGGCAGCCAAAGTAGCAATGGCCATTACCTGAAACCTTTGGTTTCTAAGTCTGGAAAGGTAGATGATGACATCAGGAATGTGGTATAGAGCACTTAGTATAAGTTCATTCAGACACTGTATGGCCAAGTCAATATTCTCCAGCTTAGCAAAATCACCCAACTTCTTAACATACTTGCTCCAAACCTCTTGAGGCCAGAACTCTCTTCCTTCTTGTTGATCTTTCAGATAATTAAGAATTATGTTTGTTTTCTGCAGAAACAGGCCCATGGAGTTGGTACACTCTATGTCTTCACCAACTAAGGGGTCTTCTAATTCTGAGCCTGAGAATAGATGAGAAAGGCTAATTCCCACCAGCCTTGTTCCACTCCTCTTCAGAGGTCACGTGCTTATCCAAAAAACTCCATCCCAAATCTCATTTTCCAGCAAGTGTTGACAATCACTCTTTGATATTTCACAGCCAGATTTCTAAACTCGAGGGAGATCATTGGGAAGTCCTTCAACACTTGTCGATCATTCTCCTTGCTCTCCATAAGTCGCCAGTAAGGGTCTTAAAGATAAGAGTGAAAGTTGTGTAACAGTGGGACTTTTTTTCATAACCATAAGATGATGGTTATGTCATCTTCTAAAGTGTCCAGAGCTCAGAGAAACAGACAAAATATGCATACTGCATGGCGCATTTTTTCATCCAGCACCTGGATAACAATTGCAAAACTGTGACTGGTCTGATGCAGGTACTTGTAACAAGTTTTCAATCTGCTGCTTAGTGAGTCATGGTCCATCTTGGGTATCACCTTATGCTGGTCCCCCATCTGGAAGTGCAGCAGGCTGTAAAACTCCTCCAGGTGCTCCAAGCACTGCAGGAACTCCATGTTGACAGCAGGATCAAGAATATGTTACTTATGATAGTTTATATTTCTACTTATGAAATCTTTTAAAATAAATTTTTATTAATTTCAGAGATGAAAGGAAAAGGAAAGAGAGAAAAAAATCAATGATGAGAGAGAATCATTGATCAGCTGCTCCTGCATGGCCTCTTTTAGGAATTGAGTCTGCAACCTGGGCAGACCCAAGGGGTCCCAGATTGCTAGAGGGTGCAGGCCAAGTCAAGGAGCCTCACTGATGTATAATTCCATGCACCAGGCCTCTAGTAGATAGATAAAATTTGTAGGTAACTAACTGCTTTTATCTTGCTGCTTTTAAGATTCTCTCTTTGTCTCTAATCTTTGTTATTTTATGATGTATCTTAGAGTGGGCCTCTTTGACCCATCTTGTTTGGGATTGTCTACACTTTTTGAACTTATATGTCTATTTTCTTCACCAGGTTAGTAGTTTATTGTCATATTTTCATACAGTTTTTCAATCCCTTGCTCTCTCTCTTCTCCTTCTTGTACCCCTATGTGCATGTCCCAAAGGCTCCTAAACTATCCTCACTTTTTTGATTCCTTTTTATTTTTGCGGTTATGATTGGGTGTTTTCTGCTATTTCATTTTCCAAATAGCTGATTTGATCTTCTGCTTCATGTAATCTACTGTTGATTCTCTCTAGTGTATTCTTCATTGTAGTTACTGTGTTTTTCATTTCTGACTTTTAAAAAATGTTTTATATCTCCTTTTTTTTTATGTTTCCCATCTCTTTGTTAAAGTAGCCACTAAGTTTATTGAACTTCCTTATAATCAGCATTTTTAACTCTGTATCTGATGGATTGCTTGTCTCCATTTTGTTTGGTTCTTTTTCTGAATTTTTCCCCTGTCCTTTCTTTTGAGGGCTATTTCTTTTTTACTTATTTTGGCTATCTCCCTATTTGTTTTCATGTATTAAGTACAGCTGCTATATTTACTAGGTCTTAGTAAAGTGGCCTAATGTACTAGGTCTCTTGTGAGGCACAATGGTGCAATCTCCCTGGTCACCAGAGGGAAGTGCTCCAGATGTGTCCCTATATGGTCTCTGTGTGTAGTTGTAGTTAAGCCTTGACTGCTGTTGGCACATCTGTGTGATAAATTGACCTCAAACTGATTGGCTACGAGGACTGGCTGTGAGTAGAGCAGAGGCACTGTTATGCAGAGGCTGACCTTGAAACAGGATTTGCTTTAGTGGGATCCTGATGCCTGCCAAGTGTTACCTTTGGGTATTTTGTATATGGAAATGGTTGGTTGGTGCTCTGGTGTGGTATGAAGTTGTTCACAAGGTATTTTGGGTCTGGCTCTTCTTGGGAGGGACTTTGGTGCAGGACAAATCAGCCACTACCTTTGCTCTGCCAAGGTCACCTTGTATGAGCTACAAGGTGGTCTGCAGATGGATACTGCTTGTGCTTAGCTTGGAGATACCTAGGAGAGGCTAAGATGGGAACTGAGGCTGGCTGCTAGTGCCAAGCTTGGGGCTACTTAATCAGAAGCACGGGGCACACCGAGGTCAGATGCTTCTGCTTGTGGTTTATGAATCTTTCTGAGATTTTAGGAACGTCTACAGTATAAGCTAAAACAGATAGTTTGTATAGAAAAAGACTATTATAAATAGCTTGGGCCAGCCCATAATCCAGAGGGCAGGAAAAACAGTGTTAACCAGTTTGCTAGAGACTCAGACTTGGTACCAGTTTGTGCCTGCAAGGGGGATGAAGGAGAAGAGGCTCAACAAAGAAACAATGGCTTCTGCCAGCACTTCTGTCTTAGAAAATGCTGCCCATCCAGATTTCTACCTGAAACAAGATAATTCAACTCCTCCTCATACATTCTTTATGCTTTTTAAGCTACTGTCCCAGTGCTGGAGCTCAGAGTGAGTTTTTCAGTAAATCTGTGTGTGGGCCCTTTAAGAGGAATGCCTGGGACTCTAAGCAACTCTCTGTCTCATTCAGCCACAATTTATGCTGGTTTTCACATCCAGAAGTTGTGGGGAATGTCTCTTCCTAGCACTGGAATCCTGGCCTGGGGAGCCTGGTGTGGGGTTGGACCTCTTCCTCCTCAGGGAAGAGCTCCACAGCTGAGACATCCTCCCAATTTTTATTTACTGCACATGAGTGTGGGATCATCCCATTCCCAATCTGTGCCCACTTACCACTTTCAGCATGGTTTCTTCTTTATATTGTTAGTTATAGGACTTAGATTTCAGGTGGTTCTGACTGATAGTTGTTCAGTAGTTTAGTTGTAATTTTGATGTGGTTATGGGAGAAGGTGAGCATAGTGATTATCTACTTCACTATATGAGCAGAGGCTGAACCCTCCTCGCCTTGGTTTTAAAGTTCCTATATCAGAAGCATTCACATTTAGGAAACAGTTTGAAATCTCTCTAAGACCAAATGTGAAATGTTAAACAGAGGTGCAGAAGAAAAGAGAATTTGAGAAGAAGAGTAAATAATGCAATAAAGACGAAGTATTCAGAAAATTTTTTATTTGTCTTTTACTATAGATACTGACTTCATTTTTGGCTCAGGGAAATCAAACCTGACATCTATGTCTCATTTATTCCAACTGTAAGTGAGGTAATAGTTATTTATATACCTTGAAGGGGTAAGGTTTTGATTAATTAGTTAAAGCGTTAATGTGCTTTGAAGTCCTAAGTGCTATTAAGCTTCATTTAGATTACTTAATAATTTTATGAACTCAGGGTTCTCTTACCAGCTGAAGAGTGGAATCTCTTAATCAGATTTTTCAAATGGCAGAGCAGTTTTAATTCAATCTTCTTCTCAAAACCAGTTCACACTGGCATTTGCAATTACAATAAAAGTTAAACACTTGGGCAATCAACATGTCCTACTGTATGGGGTAGAATAATCTCTTATGATAGTAAAGGTAAATATTAGTTCCTTTTTCTCTTTTTGTTTGATTCCCTTTCCCTTAGTCCCTTATATCTCAATATCTGTTAGAGTTTCATAGCCTAAAAACTTTGAAACAGAAACTCATGGTAATGGCCCTTCCTAGCTCAAAGGTCATGTCTGGCAGTAACCTGGCTGAGATGTTTCATGCTAACTGGTCCTGAGGGTAGAAAATGGATTAGTGTGGGCCACTCGGCCACGTGCTTATTGTTGCCATAAACACAGTTTAATAACAGGGACCTAGTTTCTTACATGTGCTCCAGTGGAAGAATACTGGAGGTCTCAAACAGGCTCACTCTGAAAGGGCACCAAAACTGTTTTAAAACAGCTTATTTAAAATGAGAGTTTAGACTGCATCCTGTAAGTCAGGTGAGAAGGATGAGTGGAGTGATCAGGAGAGTGCTAATGGGATGTACGGTGTTGCTCAACAGGCTTTTGGCTGTCTCAGTATCAGGTCATGCACAGTGCAAGACATATGGCTCCAACATAACCCTAAAGGCCATCTGTTCCCTCCTCCTACCCACAACTCTCAAATGTAAATCTACAGGTGTGGTCCAGCAGGGTTCAGGTCAAGGACAGTGAGTGCAATGGCAGTGTAGTCCAATGGCAGTGTAATCCAATAGTATGGGGTATTTGTTCCCCTTCCCTCCCTGCCCCCAGTGTTCTTCCTTCCACTTATATCAGGAAGTAGGTTTAGAGATTATTCCAATCAGTCAGCAAAGTGTGGAAAAGCAGAAAGAAAATACAGTGATTCCACATCCTGAAGACACATGCCCTTTTAGTAATTCAGTCTTGTCTTTGCTTACCCAGTCTAAGAGCTATGTCCTGGGGAGTGACGTTAGGATATTGTTAGGAATAGATTTTCAGGTTTCATTTTTAAACTTTTCCTAAAGAAAATTATAATTGTAAAAACCTCAGCCCCTTTCTTACTTTTCCTTTATTATTTTAACTTGGTTCCTTTATATAGTTTCATGTTTGTGTCTCCACTATTAGGTGTTGCGTGACATGTACTGCTTATCTTTTTTCTTGGTTATATTTACTCAGCATTTTCTAAATCAGGATACAGGGGAAATATTTTCTACTTTTCAATTTAGTAGGCTACATGGCTTTGATATAAGATAAGACACCCTTGGTTGGGTTTGTGTTCCTGGTTGGGTAAACATTTCTGGTACATATAATATATATGTCATGGAAACGACATGGGAGTAGAGCTGTGATAGCCTGCTGGACGTGTTCCAGCCAGTGGGTAGGGCTGCTTAATTCCAGGTCTGTCCAGTGGTGCATGAACTGAGGGTCTCTTGTGGTCTGACAGACAGTGTGCCTTTCTGACAGTAGCAAACTGTATTGCTCCCAAGTGCCCAGTGTGAGGACAAGAGAGGGATGGAATGAATTCTTGCTGGAGTTGAACAGACCAACATGCAATAACTAAAAATATGGTGTCAGGTGTCAGGAATGAAAATTCTTCTTAAGACACCTAATTAAGTAATTTTTATGAAGAGACAATTCATTGCAATTGTATACATTTTTAAAAGTTGTAACTATTAGAAATAGACTGGAAAGAGATAATAGCCTACATCAGAAGCAGGTATTAATATAAATCACAATGAATGTGTTACAGAATAACTAGAATACAATAATTGTATTAGGAAATGAATTTAGAGGGACTGAACTCATTTTTTTTCCTGCTGTCCTTCTGGGGATTGTGCAAAATACCCATATTTTGTTTCAAGCCTTTGCCCAATTTTGTTGTAAAATTATCAGCATGTGTTTTTCTGCTTCCCTACATTAATTATTATTGAACCTTATTAAGTTGTTTTGATTAATGACCAAATACCCAACCTCTTTAGTAAGTCTTTCCTCGTGAGCTGTTCATCCACCAGGACTTGCTGGCTAAAGTTCTCACTTAGACCTGCTGTCAGGGCTGTATGTTTGAGGAGGGGCTTCCAAGGGAACAAAGTGGAGGAGGAGAAACAGGATCGATGAACATTTTGCACCCTTGATCATTTGGTATTTAAAGAATGAAGAATTGATTATTTGTTGGAGAGTGAGTGAGCATCATACACAGTAATTGTGTGACAGTGGCCCAAGCCGCCTAAGCCTGAGCCTGAGCAAGCTTTCTGCAGGACTTCCCTCACCTGCACACCACCTGAACCTGGCTGCAAATGTCATGTGTGACAAAGGAATTTGGGGGTTAAATAAAGAACAAAATGGCTACAGCCTCACTACCAAATAGAAAATTACAGTTTGTTTAGTTAGAATTCCATATGTCGTGGGCTGTAAAACACACAGGTATCTTTCTCAGGGGGTTGAATAGCATGTGGCTGCAAAGGGGCCTCTTTCTCTCAGGACATTCAGCATTCAGAAACTTCAGTTTTCCTGCCTCCAGTGGCTGCTCAGACTTTCAGTGGCCAGGCTTTTCCTCTCTAGAGTGTCTATAGCACTAGCTTGGTTTTATGCAGAACTAAAGGGCTATTTCTTTGCCTTCAAAGCATTCTAAAAAAGACTGCTGCCTGGCTTGCCCCAAAAATGTGTTTCTATTTCCACAGAACTGTAGCTTTCCATCATCTCTCCTTGAGTGCCTGACCACAGTGGAGGCCTGCAGTGGGGAGGCAAATTCCAAATGGAAAAGGGCCCATCAATCTTATAGAAGTTTAGATCATAAGATAGTCCTTGCACATATCTAACACCCTTCTATTCAGCTACCAGCAATTTTACCACTTTATCCCAGAATGTGTATAAATAAGTGGTTCTCTCTATTGCAATTGTTTTCAACCTTTCTAATGCCATGACCCTTTAATATAGTTCCTCATGTTGTGGTGACCCCCAACCATAAACTTATTTTCATTGCTACTTCATAACTGTAATTTTGCTACTGTTATAAATCATAATGTAAATATCTGTGTTTTCCGATGGTCTTTAGGTGACCCTGCTAACAGTTCTCAACCTCTGGGTTGTGACCCACAGGTTGAGAACCACTGCTGTAGAGCCTAAGACAATCAGAAAACTCAGATGCCTCTTACCTCACTCCCTGACATCAACAACTGTAGCAGAGTTGAGTGAGGGCTGCACCCACCCCAAAAAAGCATGAAATCCCGTGGGGAGCCTAAGAATAAATTCATAGCTTATCTAAGAAAGCCGTCAATGTTGATCAAGGGAATGGCTGCTGATAACATTTTTACTTGAACTTCAAATAGAATTAACTTACTTGCCACTCCCATAAATTTACAGTCTGAAGTAGGCTTAGTCATAAGGAAGAAGTACTAGAACCCTTGCAAGAGTTCTCCTGGTGCTTTTTACTCAGTGTAGGTCAAGAACAGAAGCTAGCAGAAAGGTTTTCTCAGAAGGACTGATAATCAATATTTTGGGCTTTGTTTCTGAGGTGGCTGTTTGGCAAAACAGCCAGGCAGTAGGAATAAGTGGCGAGGCACTCTGCCAGGAACACCTCACAGAAACAGTGAGCACCAGGGGCTAGATTGGTCATGAATTTCTCAAGCTCAAGCCTAGAGATCGGGGTACAAGTGGCTCTAACTCTCTCATGTGAGTTTCCTCAGCAGCCAAGTTCCTAAGCTTCCTGCAGTCTGTTGGGAAGGAGAGGCTGTGGAAGGACTGCCCTTGGCTCAGCATCTGCCCACCTCCCTTCCCTCTGCACTGAATCCCTTTCTGCTCTTTCCTAGAATTCCTCAGAGTACTGGTGCAATCACCAGGCTGGATCCTGAGTCCAGCAGAAGCTCTGAGTCTTTCTGGTTAAACCACATTACTGAACTATTCATTGAAATCCCTTCCCATTCTTTTTAAGCCTACCCTTTCCTTCATGAACTTCTGAAACATAAAACATGGATGCTCTCTATAACCAGATTTCCAGGTCTCCCAATTATAAAAGAGAAAACTTAGAATCATCATGACCAGGGAGAAGCAGCCCAGCTCACATGAATGTTTGAATCTTAAACACATTGACAAATAGGCTTATATATATATATATATATATATATATATATATATATATATATAATAGGCTAATATATTATATATATAAAATAGGCTAATATATATATATATATAAAATAGGCTAATATATTATATATATATATATATATATATATATATATATATATATATATATATTTGATTTGAGATGACTGGGAAAGATAAATAGTTACAAAAAGGTTTTAAAGTTCAACTCTCAATGGTCATTTGAAAGATGTTAGTTTTGGTAAAAGCGTGTTTGGAAGTTAACATGACATGAATCACTTGGTGTATAAAGTATTCAGGGTTCTAGGAGTTGAAGAGGTAGGAAGCAAAACACTGACTACACAGGTTTCCCTAAACTGCTTATCCTTGTTGCATGAGTAGGAACACAGCAGAAAAACTGCCACCATTAGATAGTAATTTGGGAAAATCCTTAAAGAAGAAACATTCTGAACATGCTCTGGGAATAGAAGAATGGATTTAAATAAAGTAACTAACATTTTACCTAATCTAAGGGTGTGGTAGAAGGAAGTATATACTAGAAAGCTACAGGAAATCTCCCTAGACCAAGGGCAAGCACAGTGCAGGGAGTGGGCCTGGAAATGGACAAGCTCTCTCCTTCTTCCCTCTCTCCTGTCTCAGGTCCCTCACCTCTAGTTTGACATGGAGATATCTACACTTTCAACATTTCTTTGCAAATACAGTTTTCTCTTTTACTTGTTGGTATGATGGTTCCAAATGGACACCCCCAGAAGAGCACATTACTCTTCAAACAGGGTGGGGCACATAGAAGGACCTTTGTTAACTAACCCCTTGATGGAATTGACAGAAGTGAATAAATATGGTATCTCCAGCTATTCCTTCACCAAACCACATACCTGGGAGTGAGAAATTAATTGGCTGTTGAGTCAGGATCCACTACTTATCCAGACAGCTCTAAAGCTGTTATTTCTGGAACTTCCAGGTCCACATCTGATATCAGTGGGACAGTTTTCAGAAGAGGTGTGGGAGCCCCCTCCCCAAAGTACACACTCTAGTGGTTCTATTTTGTGTAAAAACCTGGTTACTAAAGCAATGAGATATGAATTTAACAAGTGACTTTGAGTCCAAGCAACTTAGTGAGTTTCTAAGTTACATTCACTACAGAGAAGGGCTCATGAGACCTTCTGTATGTCAGGTGATATCTTAGCAGAAGGAGAGGTGTGGATTCTTCTGTGAACAAAAGCTATATTGGGTGAGTGAGGGGGCATCAACTGATTAAAGATAATTTGCCTCAGAATGTAAGGTGTTCCAACTACCACAGAAAAAAAAATATGGGGGTTCCTCAAAAAACTAAATGCAGAACTATCAGATGATGCAGCATTCTATTTCTAGCTACCTAACCAAAATAAACAAAAATAGGATTTTATTGACATATCTGTACAATATGCCACTGGATTAAAACCCTAAAATATCAAAGGGTAAACTTTATGTTATGCATATTCTAACACACACACACACACACACACACACACACGAAGATTAGGAAATTGGAAGTTCCCAGAAGCAGGTAAATGGGTAAGGAGCTATGTCAAACACAAGAGATAGAGTAAGAAGAATGAACACCAAGCCATTAATTTAGAAAGCATGAGGTCATAGCATTAGCATCCTAAGGTTGGTTTCAGTGAAGTGGGAGGGGGTCAGGACACCAGATTATAGAGATGATGAGGAAAGAGGAAAGTAGAAGAAAGTATTTGATGATGCTCACACCTGAGCGTGTTTCTAGAAGACTGAAGGACCAGGTGAAGAGGAAGATGATTGTCATTCAGTGGTGGGGGAGGTGGCCTCAGATGAGTAATGAATGGAAAAGACCCAAAGGAGACTGAAAGTGGATAAAGGAGCAGAGACTTGTGGGAGGGAGGAGAAGGAACAGTGCAAGCACTCACCTGAATGGAATAGATCTAAGGGAGTAGGAGGATAAAGGGGAAGGAGTGGCTGAGCCACTGCAGGGCCTGAGGTTCTCATCAATCAAAGATTGTTAAACTCAGGGTCCAGCAGAGCACACTCCCACCAGGTTTACAAATCTCAGAGGATATCGATATGGGCACTATCCAAGGTAGAGTGCTGTTCATAGCAGGTCTTGGTGGGAACAGGGATTCTAGGGCTTGGCAAAGACCTCAGTAGGAAGCATAGCTGTGTCCAGGGTCGGTGAGTGGTCAGTGGAAGCCATCAAAGTCCAGGAGGACTAAGGACAAGAGGCAGGAGAGTGAGGGCAGGACAAAATGGAGGGTGTCATCTGTGGTCTGTGGCCAAAGGGAGTTCCAGCAATGAAATTGCTCTCTGAGGGGCTGGAGGGTATGAATAGGATTAGCTACAAGAACCTTAAGTGAGGATGGGTAGAACTTCTCCATGCAATACTTGAGCTCCTTATAGGAATTACCATATTTAGTTGAAAAAAAGATAGAGCAACTTTTTATATAGATTCTTTTATTCAGACACTGCCTCATTAGCCCTTCCCACTGCTACTCTGTTGAAAGGTGAGGTTGACTGATATTTCTTTTATCTGGGTTTCTCTTTTACATTCCCTTTGAAGGAAGACACTGAAATAAGAGATAGAGTTGGACGTGTTGGGGAGACCCTATCTCCTGGGTGCTGGGCTTAGAAGAAGCCTTTCAGAAAAGCTGGAGCTAATGTCTACTCCACTGGCACTGGCTCTGATCTCATCTGCTCATGTCACAGTGTGGAGATAATAATATCCATTTCACAGGGTGACTGTGATACTTTAATGAAAAAAAGTATGTAAAATAATTAACTTATTATCTGATATATGTGAGCATTTAAGAAATGGTAGCTTCTACTGAGGTAGTAGTAATTCATCAGCAGCAGCATCATCATTATCATCATCATCAGAATCCAAACAGATATTTCATTGGGAATTAACTGCCAGGAGATTATTCTGATGCAGCGAGAAGAGATGCCACCACTACCACCCTCAGAGGGATCTTTAGACGACTTTCCATCCTTCCCCCATATCTCCATCTAGCTCCATGGCTCTCACATTTGGCTATCCATTAAAATAAAAATTTGAAGATTCTGATGCTCAGGTCCTGCTCCAGGTGAAACCAGAATCTCCAGAGGTACAAATCACATCATTTTCCAGAGGCTCCTCATGAAATTTCCAGGCATCACCTGAAGTGAGCACTGCCAAACTAGCTAGACACTAATCGCATTCCAGATGCTTCACAAGCAAGCATTGACTTAACTGTTGCACAGGGTTTCAAGTGACTAAAGGAAAGGTTGGGGGCTGCACAAGTCCTGCACACACATTCCCTAAGGCATATGCTTTCTTTTGGCAACTGATGTTCCCCTTGGGACAGAACTGATGTAAATAGACATTGCAACATCCATAGAGATAGTTGTTGAAACAGATGGTGAACCTACAGGATACTGGCCTTCCCTTCCCAGGAAAGACATCCTGAGAGACCCCAGGGCCTAATCACTCTCTTGGTCAATATTGCTGAATAGGAAGTTGCAACTTTCTTTCCGCCCCCCCCCCCCCTTTAATCTTTAATTCAGATCCTCTATAAAGATAAAGTTTATTTTTCCTGGAATATCTGTACAGTTACTTTCTTCTCTCCTTTTATATTAGTGTGAGGGTGAAGTAGCTGGGGGTTCTGCCCTCTGCCACATTTTTTTAAAATAGCTGATGTATCCTTTGATAACCAGTACCATGCAGGTATCACACAGGTGGGGGTTCCCTCATATTTTCCCTGAACAACTTACTACTGGGTGACAAAGTCAGTTACCTCTAGGTAGAGATAATTACAATATGTACCTTCGAAGCTACTGCCTCACATGGAAAAAACATAGGTCTCATCTTCAGGTCCAAGATCCCAGTGCTTATAGACCATGAACTTCATTTTCAGTGTTCAGTCCCAGAGGGGGAAGTCAATCTGTCCACAGGGTTTGGGGAAGATAAGCAACTGGTGTGAAGAGAAAAGAGTAGGATTCAAGAAGCATGGATTTCAGTCTAAATTCCCCACAGCTCAGCTTTGTGGACTGAAACTAAATTATTTCTCTTACCTCAGTCTTTTCAGCTAAAAAATGAGGTTAGATCCCTAGGTGGTTCCCAATAGATGTCTATTCTTGTTACAAGGCCTCTGTGAATAAATCAGAGTTTTCCTGGGATACCCAAAGATCTAGATGTTCATAACCTTTAACTTGTATCACCTTTATGGGCCCTCTGGTTCTAATATTTTCCAGTGTTTCTCATCCCATGATTTCCAGCATGATAATGCTAAGATCCCCTCAGCTGGTGAATACCCACGCCACCCAGCCCCACCTGATTTTGTAGTGGCTGAGAGGTATGTGTCTGCTTTAGAACCCTTTTAAGTATGATGACCTGGTGTGAAAATTTACTATAGTAACCTACTTCCTGGCTCCCTGCCCCTTCCATGGTTACACATGGATAAATAATGCTATGCCATGTGGCGGTTGTGGATTTAGTTTAATGAGGGCCAAGTAAATGGTAATTGTCTTCCCCATTTATCCTAGTAATTAGATGGTGAGGCCATATCTTCAGGGCTTTTAGTGTTTAGAACAAATGGTTCAGTGTTGCAACCCTGTTGCCACATGGCCTAGGGTGACTCTCAGCATTCTGCTGCCAACAGGTCAGCAGTGCCATCCTCACAGAAAACACCCAAAGATCTGCTGAGAAATGCACAGGAGCAGGGTGCCCCACAATTCCATTTTCTTCTTTTTATGTTTCTCTTTACCTGACTAGAGTAGGTGAGGCTGGAAGCTCTGGCAGCGACACACCACTTATTTGGCCAATACTTACTTCCCCTCCCAACAATGCTGCAGGAACTGAGCACCTACTGCGCCAGGCTAAAGCCTGCTTGAGTGTGCACACCCTGCTGTTCCCACTAACTATTTCTTTTATCTGAAAGTTTGCCTTTCATCTCTGTGAGCTCATCAACATTTCTACCTGTCAAGGCTTGGATCAAAGATCACTTTTTCATGCCTAGGAAGAGCCTGTCACCCTCTGAACTCCTGTAATACTCCCGCCTGTCACATTGAGATGATCACGTTGCCTGCCCTTCTGTGCTCTTCCCAGATCTACTCTAAGACTTGCCAGCCTGCCAGTTCCCTAAAAGTAGCTGCATGCCTGCACCCTCTTTGTATTGGCTCCGAGCAGTGGACTGCCAATGGCTCTAAATGTGTACCTGAAACCTTAAATGAATATTGTTTACTTTGGGATTCATTTGAGAAAGAAGTGGAATCATCACAGTGAGATAGGCTTCCTAAGGCCTTCGAAGGCACTGGGTCATAGTCTGAAAAGTTCTTGTTAGTAAGACTTACTGGTCTAGCAGAGCCTGACCCCTCTTGGTCCAATGGAGAAAAGAACAACCACTGTTTTGTTTTGTTTTTAGGTTTCTGATATTGTTTTGATGGTTCTTGTTCTGGTTCTTTCCTTCTGAGCTTGATACTTTCTGGAGCTTGGGCTGCTGTCCTCCATGGCTGTAGGAATGCTTTGATTTTGTGGGAGGAATGCTCTCCAGCTATACAGGTGAGAAGCATTAGGGTAAGGGGCTCCCAGGATGTGGAACATCAGTGCTAAAATTGGCACATTCCTGGCACAAAACCCTAAGAACATCCATGTAGCTTCAAGCATCTGAAGGATCTACATGGGGATGGGGGTGGAGATGGCATGGTGACTAATTGTATCTGGTGGGGTAGGTTATGCCAGCAGATGTGGCAGGAACAACAATGAGGGCAAAAAGACCTCAGGCGAAGCAGTTCAGAGATAAGCTGTGCCCTTTGGGAAACACAGCAGATGGTCATAAAACACTGTGAAGACAAGTCCTGCAAACACCTGCCAATACTGGCTTATCACACCCGAGATTTACAAGCAGAGCCCTGCAAGGCACAGCTACCCCACATCAGAGACATGTAAACAGGGAATCAGAGATAAACTAGTTTCAGGCCTTCTGTGTAGGAATCTTGAAGATGCAAAGCATCGCTTAGAGAGGTCTGAGATGAGTTAATTTTAAATTTTAAGAATTTTGAAGCCAGCTCAGGTGGATAGAAGTGTTTGGAAGCTCAGCTCTGCTCTGTGGTGAGTTCTCAGAACTGAAGTATCTGTCACTGTACTCCCCTGGCTACTCAATATGATTGAGGGCCTTCAACCCAGAAACTGAAAGGTGGGAAACAGAGGAAAACCCTAGGCACTGCCATCATAGCACAGGGATGATGTAGTTCATAATATTTATCTTTAATTAGTATAGATGGGGCTACTGATAAAACATCAAAGTTAGTGATGACAGTCTTTGTTGATCAGTTATCTTGGAGTCATGTTATTTTGCTCTTTCTGGAAGATCAGAGATGGCTCACTATTAATGTCCAAGAATATTACCCAATAAAAAAGCTCCACCTTCACAATACTATTAGGATAAAGCATTTTAAAAATTACATGCATAGTGCTAAATAAATAATTGGAAATTAACAACTTACTTAATCTGCTGGATGTTGGGAAATGCAATAAAAAAACAAAACGATCTTTGAAGAGATTCTGTGCACAGGGAAGGCAGAAGATAGTCTGTCACGTGACAGGGATGCATTTGGTGAACAGATGGAGAGAGAGAATTATGACCTGCAAGGCCATTAGAGAGCATGAGGAGTGGAATCCCAGCTCCATCCCAGTTTTAGTGTAAGTATGGCCTCAATATAGTTCCCTTTCATCACATAACTCAGGTGTGTTTCTACATCCTGCATCTAGGACAGCAATCAGAGCTATAAACAATATCTACCCAGCAACATGCTCTACTGACCACTAGATTTCCAGTAGATTTTTAATAGAAAGGAAATAAATCGCCTATAAAGATAGCTCTGAATTTATTTATTTATTTTTTAAATATATTTTATTGATTTTTAACAGAGAGGAGGAGAGAGGGATAGAGAGTTAGAATCATAGATGAGAGAGAATCATCGTAAGTCACTTTCTGCACACCCCCCATGGGGGATATGCACACAACACAGATACATGCCTTTGACCGGAATCGAATCTAGGCCAATGCTCTATCCACTGAGCCAAACCAGTTTTAAATTTAGAGGGGTAGGTTGCATGAATTTAGAGGGGTAGGTTGCTCTGAATTTAGAGGGGTAGGTTGCATGACTAGCTGTGCCTTCTCAGTACCCTGTAAAGCACTTTTTTAGAATGTTATATATTATCTTATCTAACAAAAAGTGAATATGCTAATTGACCCTCACACTGTCACGAAGATGGCAGTGCCCACAACCAATAAGGAGGAAATATGCTAATTGACTGCCACATCCTCAAAGATGGCAGCACCCATGTTCACAAGATGGAGGCACCCTGTCCCTTCAGGCTCACTGGGGTGGCAGTCACATGCAAGGCTGGGCCCGGCCGTTCCATGTGCACCTGCCTCCAGAGTCCCCCAGTCCTCTTTGTCCCCAACCACCCAGGGCCAGCCTGAAGCACAGGCAAGCCTCAGATAGTGCTGCCCAGCCATCCAAGGCAGCCTGAGGAGCAGGCAAGCTTCAGATGGTGGTTGCCCAGCTGCCCAGAGCCATCCTAGGCTCAGGTAACCAGGGCTGGCTGAGGCTTGTGCTGCCAGCAGTGTCAGCAGCAAAGGTGTGATGGGGAGTTGCCTTCCCCTGATCACCGGGTTGCCTCCCACCCCTGAGAGTTCCTGAACTCTGAGAGGGGGCAGGCTGGGTTGAGGGACTCCCCTCCAGTGCATGAATTTTCCTGCACTGGGCCTCTAGTACAAATCATAACTGAAGTTTAGAAAAAGAATTCAGGAAATTACATATGACCAAAAAAGGTCTACCTTGGTGTTCCTGATTATTTCAGTATCAACTTGAATTATTTATTTTTTCAAGAATGTTATGTTTAGAGACAATTTTCATCAGTAACTCAACCTTTGATTGCTTGTATGTATTGGTTTACCTCCTATTATTTATCCCCACTGCTCTTTCAGCTTTCATCATTTACTGAACTCTGATGGGAAAAGAATGTCTGATTGCTGACATGCTGACAACTTGGTAAGTCACTCACATTCATACCACACACAAATCACAAACACAACACACACACACCACACTCTATACATACATCACATACACATGTAGCACATGCACACATACCACACCCTACACATACAACATACACACACTATACCCCTAAACACACCACACACAGGCCACGCACCACATATATACCAGATACACATACTGTAGACAGTGTGGATATTTTTCTTCAAAGTTAACTGCTTCCAAAGCACCCCATAACTCCTACTTGTCTGTTCTTATTGCTGTAAGAAAGAACAGACAAATAGGTTGATCACCACATGCTTCTTGGCTTTGATAGGAAGGTCCTCAGGGCTGACACTGCTCTTGACCAGCATGTGACTCCTGTCAGAGGTCAGTCGTTCTTCCTGCCTGTGGCTGCAGCTGTGGTATTTCCTTAAGAGGAGGCAGAGGGGCTCTCGCCTGATGGAAACCCTGGAATCTGTGATTTCTGCTCCAGACCTCCAGTTAATAACAAGCAGTGTCTTAGAATATTCCAGTAAATGAGAGGAAATATTGCTTATTTAAGTGTGATGTCATTATTCTTACTGAATTCACATCAAGGAAACAGAAGCTCTGAGTGATGCATCATCTAGTCTCTACAGTCACTGTCTTTCAGAATTCAGCAGGACCGGACTCAAGAGCTGTCCTGCTTTCTTCAACATGTAGAAGATACCTTTTCTTTTAATTTATTTCTTTAAGGTCTTTCACTGTACTGTTTACCAGCCAGCACATTTTTAAGATAATGGGGCTAACATACATTTAAATAGATTTCTGAGTACAATCCTGTAAATGACAGTAGATAAATCACTGAATTATTGATTTATAACCATGGAGGTGATACAGAGAATCTGCTCATGACAGCAGGCTCAGGCCTGTTCCTGGCTACTGAAATACCATAATACCTATGTTCCTCTTAGCTTGTGGTTATGAAACTTGAAGAAGTAACTTTGTGGAATATTATATTTTCTTGAAAAATACCTCTTGCCCTCTAGTTTAATGCATTCCTTTGAAATAAGGTCCATGCATACTGGTGAAGAGAGCAGATCATGTTAGACCACCTCACCTGAAACCTGCTGCAGTTTCAGCCGCATTGGCAGGCAGGAAAACTGAGAACAAGAGACCTTGCCTTCAGATTGACACAATTGAGGAAAGGAGACAGAATTTTCACCCTTGTTTTCCTCTGCTCTCTAGGATGCCTCTGTTCATCCAACTGATGAGACTAGTGCAAAAGTTACTCATCTGAAATTTATTTCCTGGAATTTACTTTTTTTTTTTTTTTTAGAAGTACAAAGGAGTAGTTGTTCACTAAACTCATTGTATAAAATAAGGCTGGTGACTCCTTGCTTAAATGCTACTTCTTCATTTATCTTGATGGGCCTGCAAGTGGTGATTCTATTGTTTGTTTTTGTTTCTTTAGTATAAATCTTATATCCTCAATTTCTTTGAGGTTAAGAACCATGATTTATACTTATTGATTATTTAGCATTTTTTCTGATTAATTAATGGGTGATGAAACATTGATAAAATCTATATCACTATGTTTTTGGTTAAGATTTTGTCTATCCAGATTGTATTAGAGAATCAGACCTACACAAGGATCCCACCAGGAATACTGGGTTACCCTGCAGAAGATGTTTGTGATTTTTACAGTCATTATACTGCCTCTTCATCTTCTCTTTGTTTTGCTTTTTTTTATTAGCATCCTAAATGTACAAAATTCCTAAGGCTGTTTATACAGTCTTAACCAACAATCTCTTATCATTGTATCTTCCTTCATCTTTAACAACTTGTTTCCATTAGCAGAGCCAAAAAGCAGGCTCTTCCCATGAGGCTGCATACTACGAGTTTCCCCTGGGTTTCCTATTCTGCAGGGACAGAACAAGAAAGAATTACTTTCATTTTGATACTCTTCTTTGTTTCAACTTTATTCCAGATCTTTACCTATTCAAGAAGATGCCCATGATGTGCCATTTCCTTTTGGGCTTCTTCTCCCCCACCCCCCCCACCCCCTTTTTTTTTTTTTTTTTTTTTTTTGCCTTTCATCCATCTTCTGTCTCACTGTCTTCCCAGAGATACTCCAAGGCAGGGGTCAGGACCTGTGAACCAAATTCAGTTCCCAGATGTGTGATTTACTTTTTATTTAGTTTTTGTTATCCTCACCCAAGGATATATTTCCCATTAATTTTTAGAGAGAGTGGAAGAGAGGGGGGGAGGAGGAGAAAGAAAAAGGGAGGAAGGGAGAGAGAGAGAGATGAGAGAGAAATAAAGAGAGAGAGAGAGAGAGAGAGAGAGAGAGAGAGAGAGAGAGAGAGAGAGAGAGAGAGAGATATGAGATAGACACATTGATTGCTCGCTTACTGACTAGGGACCAGAATTGAACCTGCAATCCAGGTAGTGCCTTCAATGTATGGTGCATGCTCTATTTACTGAGCACACTGGCCAGGGCTACAGGCATGGGATTTAAGAAACAAGTCAAATTGGGTACCATCACACTAAAATATAGAAAACTTTCAAGGCCCTCCTGAAAGCCAGAGGATCAGGCAACACTGTATTGCACAAGGAGGAAAATTATTGAATGTGGGCATCTGGAGCTGGTACAGGCTCTCTCCAGTCCACTCTTCTTCCTACCAGTCCTACATAGCAAATCCTAACTAGCTTCTGATTGCCCTCCCTCATATGCCCTCCCTACCTGGATCCTGTAGCTTTCAATTTTGTAAAGGAACAAAAACATCTGAGCATAGAGACCCAGTGTGGTATGATGGCTTTAGAACTTTAGGATTTGACTACAAGTTCCACCACCACCAGCTGTCTCATCATGGGTGGTCCTTGAATTTTTTATTTTTGTCTTATCTTTTCTTTATAGGGCTATTGAAAGGAATTCAGGAGACAGTGGCATAAAAGTAGTTCTCAAAAGACAATGTAGACACTGGCTCTGGTGACATATCCCTTGTTTTTATCTCATGCAGCTTCTCCAGGGACCTTGGTGCTGCCTACACAGTTTGTGCCAGATGTTCCCTCTGCCTTTAACTCTCTGAGGGTGGGAATACTTTCCCATGGATTTTAGAGACTATGACACTATTAATTTAGGCAAGCCTTTTTTGTGTGTGTGTGTGTTTGTGACCTCCCTTAAAGGGGCAGGTAAAGCAGAGAAGCATGTTGGACTGATTTTCTTATGGATAGGCCACCTTTTTTGATTAAAGGAAGAAGGTGATTCCTATGTGCTTACCCTCCATGTAAGTTATTATTACAAAGGGCCTCACACACCCACATACTTCCCACTAGTTGGCATGATCCCAGGATAAATAAAGTGTGCATTTTTCTTATTAATCACCAATATAAAAACACATGGCCTCTCTTTCTATTGTTCTCTGCCTGGTTCACACCCTGTATAATTGTGTACTATTTCTATAGCCCTGACATGCCCTAAGCTACCACCAACATTGACTGAATGGCTTATAAAGCGTTTTATCTATTCTCAGTGTCTACATGGAGTTCCCTGAGAGCTGTCCAGATGGTGACTCAGGCCTTCAAGGGCAGTACACAGAGAGGTCACTCATGACCTCATTAACTTCTGTGAGAGTCACCTCATGAAAATATCTAGCTGAATGTCTACATTTGCTTCCTAAACTAACTAAATTCCATTACAATTAAGTATCCCATGTCCACTTTACAAGGCAAGTTCTTTGAAAAGGAGTTTATTATGATAGCAATCTTGACAAAATGGAATAGTTCTTGCATGGTCCTGTATGTCTGCAAGAAAAAGAATTTTGCCCTGAAGAAGACAGGTATTTTACCACAAACATACATGCTTTACAATCATATTGAGCAGGAGTTCAACAGAATATGAGCTACACTCTGGTTGAAAAAACTAAAACAATGCAAAATGTATCCACAATTTTTTTAAGTTTTTAATTTTAGATATACAATAGAATTTTGCTTAATTTCCAGCTGAAGTTAATGTCCATAACTTTTCTCTGAGTTAAAGCAGTGATTTTCAACCAGTGTGCTACAAGAATTTTTAAAACATGCAATACCTGATTATTAAACAGGGGAACTGAGGTCTTCTACCTTAGATTGTCAATTTTAGAAAATGACAACAGTCAATAGCAGTGTGTATGAATGAATCAAAATTATTTTTTGTCAGATCAGCAAAAATTTTAATATATTTTTGGTGTGCCACAGAATTTTAGTAGTTTATGTGTGCTATGAGATGAAAAAAGTTGAAAATAGTTGCGTGAAAGGGTTTTTATAATAACGAATTTCTTTAATTTCAAGTCATATTTAGCATCCTAATTTTAACACATTTGGAATGAGGAAATAATATACTCTGGAGAGATAGTTTTTACTCACTAAATACCTGTGGGGTTTTATATATTCCCCATTTTTTCTAGGCCCATGAAATAGGGGCAAGAACCTTATGTGTCACTTTCATTTTGAGGCAGATAAAAGTTTTTGTGTCTCCTTCATTTTTTTTTTTTTCTCTCTCTCTGATCTTGGAGGCCATGTGATCCAGACAGCATAGTTCTAAGAGCAAGCTGCCCAAACTTCATTCAACTGTGATGATAAAACAAACAAAAAACAAAAACAATATTATGTTAAGTAAGATCTGTGGTGTTTGTTACTGTAGCATAGCCTAGTCTATCCTGTCTACTACAAATATTTAAGGTAAAGGAAATTTTTTTTCCACTGAGAAAGCTAATATTAAATCTATAACACATTTTACAATAATTGTCATAGAACACCCAAATATAAATTTATTTTTATTTATAAAAGTATAAATTTTTAAAGCAGTTGTTACTTTTAAAGAAGGAAACTTTTTTAAAGAAGTCGTTACCTTTAGAGAAGTTGTCAATTGAAGGAAGGTGTGGTTTATAAGAAATTCTCTGTACAATACTTGTAAATTCCCATGCCACCTTAATCCTTATTCTTCTTTTCCCTCCCAATTCTGATATAACCTTTTATATATTATTACATACTTTAGAGAGCCACAAATTAGAGAGGGAAATTTTGTTAAACCTAGTTATAGTAGCTTTCAGTTTTTATTTTATGTAATATAAAAAAAAAAGAGTGATATTCAAATTAACCATCACTCCACTAAACCCACAAGACACACCCACAAGCCAATCAGGAGAAAATATGCAAATAAACCAACCAAGATGGCTATCGCCACAGAGAACAGGAGGAAGGCTTGGGTTTCCCTGGCAATGGAGGAAGCCAAGCTTTCCACTTCCCTTGCCGGACTAGGCCCCCACTCAAAGCTACAAATTTTCAATGACAGAAGTTAAATAAATCCAAACAGAAATGGTGGCAGCCAAGGAGCTGGAAAGAAGAGGAGGCGAGGGTTGGCCCCGGCAATGGAGGAAGCCAAGTTTTCTGCACACCCTGACCTGCCCAGGTCTCCACTTAAGGCTACAAAGTTTCAATTATAGAAGATACATAAGTACCAACAGAAATGGCTGCCGCCACAGAGCAAGCAGGAGGCTTGGCTCAGCTCCAGGCTACAAAGTTTCAATTGTAGAAGATAAATAAACACTAGATATCAGGGCCTCCACTTGGGTCACCAGGGGACATGGCCAGCCTGCAAACCACCACAGGCCCCTCCCTCAGGCTGCCCTATGCCCCAAGGGAACCCCCACCTGATCTGGGACACCCTTCAGGGCAAACCAGCTGGCCTCCACCCATGCACAAGGCCCCTATCCTGTCTAATAAAATAGTAATATGCAGATTGACCATCACTCCAACACACAAGATGGCTGCCCCCATGTGGTCAAAGATCCTGCCCCCATGTCGACACAAGATGGATACCACAAGAATGGCTAGCATGGGAAGGCAGTTGGGAGGGATCAGGCCTGCAAGGGAGGGCATTTGTGGGTGATCAGGCCAGCAGGGGAGGTCAGTTGGAAGGTAACCAGGCCTGCAGGGGAGAGCAGTTGGGGAAGCAGGCCTGCACAGGAGGGCAGTTAGGGGTGACCATACCTGTAGTGGAGGGCAGTTAGGGACAAACAGGCTGGAAGGCAAGTGGTTAGGGGTGATCAGGCTGGCAGGCAGAAGTGGTTAGGGGCTATCAGGAAGGCAGGCAGGAGAGCAGTTGGGAGCCAGCAGTCCTGGATTGTGAGAGGGATGTCTGATTGAATGGGCATTTGGACATCCCTAGAGGAGTCCCAAATTGGAGAGGGTACAGGCTGGGCTGAAGGACACCCCCTCTCACCTGTGCACGAATTTTATGCACCCAGCCTTTAACATATATATTAAAGGCTAGGTGCATAATATATATGAAGGAGGCCAAGAAGGCAATGGGATGAGGTCAGGACCATGGAGGGAGTGAAGAGAAGTCTTGGCATGTCAAGGATAAAGAGATGATAAGGAGGGTGCCAGGCCAGCATGGGAATGGTTGAAGAGATGACCAATGTAGAGACATGCAAGAGATTGAACAAAACAAGTAAATATACTGAGGATAATGGAAGTCAATTTTCCTACCACTGAAGAAGATAATTATAAATATGAAAATGGCAAGGCCAGAATAAACCCTGTGCTGTTGTATTGGAGGAGTATGCATCTGTGGGAAATCATGTTTTCTAATATATTTAATTGTAGACAAAAGAGGTGTACATTTATGGGGGGGAGGATATGTACACAGACATATATTTATTAGCCCCTCCTCTCTCTGAGAGGACCTAGAAGCAATCATACCACAGTAGCTATGAGTGTATCTTGCATCCAGCTCTTAATTGCCAATCAACATTCTCCACTAAAAGGATCTAGTACTTCTTGAAAAAATGGCTGATTTCAGGTTTGGGCAGGGAAGGTCTGGAATGAATATCTTCTTCTACCAGAAAGTAAGGACATACTCAGAAATGATGAGGATTTGTGGAAAGGGGACAGAAGCCAAGCCCAAGGCTTCCACTGGTCAAATTTTACATAAGTTGAGCATCAAAATAAATAATGATAGTAATAGATTATAACTCACTGAATAAAATCACAATCCATGAGTTTTTTCTGATTCAAATAAATTAAATTAATACAGTTTTTCCAAAAAGAATGCAACTATGAAATTTGGAAAGAACTATGAAATGTAAAACTTCCCTCTGAATGACTAAAGTACTAGTGATGCTTGATTCAAGAAAAAATCATTAATGGATGCTAAAACTAGTGGGTAGAAATTTTATAACGAGCAAGGTATTTTCTTATTCTCAAAGTATTTCACTAGAAAATGCTAATTTGTTACAAGGGAAAATAGAATATTTTATTGTGTAGAAACCTGAAGGACCCCCAAACAAGTGACCATACTTAACACCAGTGGAGATTAAACTGAGCAAGATCCTGTGTCTTCTAAGATGAGTCACTGAGAAGAACACCAGATCACTTCAATGGGATTCCTGCCCAAAATTCATAACTTGAACTCAATGGTAAAGTGCTAGATAAGCCCAAATTGTGGGACATTTTACTAGCTTCTCTCTTAAAAACTGATTAGTCCTGCAAGAAAAGAAAAGACTGAGCAGTTATTCTCCAGGGAAGGGAAATAGGGACATGTTGTTAAGTGAAATGTGTGGCCTTCTGTTATATCTTGGACCACTGTGCACCTTCCTTCCTTTCTCTCTTCCCCTCCCCTCACCTTCTTCTTTTTTGCTATAAAGAACATTATTGGGACCAACAATGAAATTTGAAAGAGGTCAGTGGATTAGAGAATATTAATATATTAATATAAATTTATTTTATTTTTCTATTTTTATTTTTATTTTGGTAAAATGCATAACAAAATTTACTATTTTAAGGATTTTGAAGTGTTCAGTTCAAGAGTGTTAAGTATTCTCACATTGCTGTTAAGGTCAACTTTTTTCAATAAACATGTAGATTTATTTATTTTCCTCACCTGAAGTAATGTTTTATTGATTATGAGAGAGAGAGAGAGAGAGAGAGAGAGAGAGATTGATTTGTTGCCTCTGACCTGGAATCAAAACTGCACCCCTTTTAGTGTATGGGATGACACACCAACCAACCGAACTACCCAGCTGGGACATGTAGATTTATTTTAAATCAGTTTAGTAATAATACAGGTTCATTTTGCAGTTTCTAATTAACTAAAATTGAAATTTCTAAATACAACAGTGTCTGCAGTTGCTATATGAATATTAAATTTATAAATTTGTTCAGTTTGATGCTCATTCAGCACACTCTTCTCAATTCTGGTCACTTAGCTACATCCTGAGTTAAGATGGAATTAATATGTATTTCTGCTTTAAAATTACTCATTTTAACTGCCAAGTGAGTCATGAGGTTGTCTGGCACCTACAGAGTTACACTGGCATGTCAAGAGAAGAGAACATAATCCCATAGCAGCAGCCCTTTAAAATAAAAGAAGCCAGTCACAATGCTCATGTAGAACCTTATCAATATTTATGTTGAGCAAAATGATTTAACTGATTTTTCTTCAAGCACGATGCTCCAAAATATCCTCTATGTGTCCTTTGAAACTTGAAAGATCCCAGAATACTATATTCCATGTGGGACATCTTGAAAGATAAGATTTTGTTTTAGTGAGTTACATGGCAGTCCTTGTTAACCTAACAAGTCTGTTTACAAAGTGTGGTAGTTCTGTTCTTTCAATTTGCAGAATTTATAGAGAAGGAAAATTACAGCCTGTATACCCAAGACGAGGTCAATTCCTCCAATGAAACTGGCAGCCTCAAAGGTAGACAGGTTTTAAAGTTGGAGTTCAAGTGGTATGAGTTGTAACAGGCATAGTCACTATAGAAGAGGAAGGCATGGTTGTGGTTTTAGCTGTAGAATTGGTTGGCAGTAGAGTGGCAATGGGCTCAAAACAGAATTCTGTACTGCTCACCACCTGGCAGTCACTCACTTTACATTCCGTCCAGATGCAGGTAGTATTAGCAACAGCACTGCTAGCATTAACACAGCAAACACAGCTCTTGCAGGTTTCAAGGGTTTTGGTACTAGAATGGTGGCCAGCGCAAGGGCCATCAGCAGCACAGGAAAGTCCTGTTGCTGGCCCTGGAAGCTGAGTTTGGAGCCAGGGTGCTGTTCAGAGCCAGTCCTGGCATAGAGAAAGGCCAATGCAGCCTGTAACCCTGAGCGCAGGCCGTCCAGGTCCCTCTGTCTCCTGTGGCGCCACCCTGAGGCTAATGCTACATCTTGATTTGGATGGTTGTCCCTGTAGTTGGAAATTTTCTTCTTTGCCCCTAGGAAATATATATATGCTACATATAAGCACAACTATATAACAGAGAGAACACTGATAAAGTACCGTAAATGTGGTGAAGTAGCATTTGGAGACTTAGATGCAGACTATACAGTTCTTTCTCAGCTACCTTCTCACAACTCACCAGCCTTCCTGGAACCATAGAGAGAGCCTCTTGCTCATTCACTCTTGAGTATGGGTCTCTGAAAAAAAAAAAATTACTGAGCAGTAAAATGTAAATAATGAAGCGAAAACTAAGAGAGAAAAATGAGTGTATCTAATACTCATCCTTCCATGATTACATGAAGAAAATAAAACTCTCACCATTACTATTGAGTCCCATGTTTCTCTCCCTCTGTAAGGCTCAGCTCCATTGCTCTCTTCTTATTCAGGCTTCCCCTCCTCATCCCTAGACTTTACTTCTTTGAAGTCTTATAGCAATAAAAGTGATTCTCTATTGTATCAAGATTTTTGTGTTGTTTTCTGTGTATAGTTTGCAAAAGCAAGGTTTTAGGGGTTTATTTTAATTGTGGTAAAAAACATTTAACATGAAATATGAATAATTTTAAGTGTACAGTTCAGTGGCATTAAGTGCATTCACACTGTTGTGCAACCATCATCACCATCTATTCACACAACACTTTTCATCTTATAAAACTGAAACTACCCAGTGAACAGTAACTCCCCTCCACCCTGCCCCCTCCACCCCCTAGCAACCACCATTCTACCTTCTGTCCCTATGAATTTAAGTACTCTATGTACCTCTTATAAGTGAAATCACACAGTATTTGTCCTTTTGTGACTGGCTTATTTCAGTTAGTGTACTGTTCTGAAAATCCATCCATAGTGTAGCATCTTGGCCATCCTATATAATAAAAGCATAGTATGCAAATTGTCCCCTTGACCTGGAGTTTGAACAAGGGGTGGGCTGGCCAGGCAGGGGAGGGAGGGAGGCCACAGCCAGTGCAGCCAGTAGTGGCGGCAGACGGGGGGGGGGGGGGGGGAAGGGGCGAAGGTGGAAAGGGGGAGTAATTGGTTGGCAGCTGGCAGCTGATAGGGTCCCTACCAGTGCATGATTTTATGCATTGAGCCTCTAGTTGTGAATAATGCTGCTGTGAAAATGGGTGTACAAATATTAGTATTTGTTTGAGTCCCTGCTCTCAGTTCTTTTGATAGATACCCAGAAGTAAGATTCCTGGGACATGTGGTAATTGTCTGTTTAATTTTTTGAAGAACCTCCAAAATGTTTCCACAGTGGCTGCACCAATTTACATTCCTATCAGCAGTAAACAGTGGTTCCAAAGGGTTTTAGTTTTCACCTCCTTTGTGTTTCCTGGTCAACAGGCTCACTCTTGTAAACACTTTGACATTAGGTTTTTAAGAGGCTTTGAGTAAGATCATCATCACACTGCACTATCTGTCTGCTGACAGCACCACTATGTGGAATCATAGCTGGGTCTCATGTGCAACATCTTCCCCCCAGTGTAAGTTGTGATAAGCAAGTAGGCCTCTTCAAACCTGTTCTGGTTATGTCATTCAGACCTGTATATAAGGGCTTACAGAGTATATGATGGGATATAACAAATTGCAAAGCTCATTTAAAGCATATTTCAAAATATTCCAGAGCAATAATGTATGGGCTTCTTAAAGGTATCCACATGTCTCAGATATATAAGAAAGGCATTAAATAAATCTCCATCTTGTTTCTAAAACAAAATATTCGAGGAGATTTTTAATGCTCTTACCATTATGATTAGCATTTTCTGATTACAAATGATAGATGAGCCATAAATTCAGTATTTAGAGTAGTTCAAGAAACAATATAAATCTCCTCTTATCCACTTTAGGAAGATTAGGCAGCTGGCAAGCCCCATGGAGATGGGGTTCCATGGTTCCTGGTGCCTAGGTGTAAAAACAGTGACTTGGAACACAGATTGCTTCTGTTTCTACACCTTTTACCTGAAGGGCCTGTCCCTGAAACCTGCCCTCCTCCTGGGGGTGATGGGAATGGACATCAGGCTGAGTGAAAGGCAGCCTGTTTTATTTTATTTTATTTTTTTAAATATATTTTATTGATTTTTTTACAGAGAGGAAGAGAGAGGGATAGAGAGTTAGAAACATCTGTGAGAGAGAAATCATCGATCAGCTGCCTCTTGCACACCCCCTACTGGGGATGTGCCTGCAACCAAGGTATATGCCCTTGACTGGAATCGAACCCGGGACCTTTCAGTCTGCAGGCCGATGCTCTATCCACTGAGCCAAACCAGTTTCAGTGAGGCAGCCTGTTTTAATTCTTTAAATTGTTTGCTCCACCTTTGAGCCTACATATCTCCATTGCAGAGAGAAATCAAGTCACCACCAGTTTGTTATTCTGAGGAGTTCCTTAAGTTGTGGGATTTGTAAATAGAGACTGATGGCCAGAGTAGGGTGGGGATAGGGTTTTAAGGGCTGGATGAAGAAACAATAGGGCTTGAAAGAAGACTGTTGCTTTGGTTAGTTTTATAACGCAGGAAAGCTGGTGCTGACCAGAAAGACCAGTCCTTACCCCATAAAAGAGGCCATTAATAGGAAGACCTGGGGACAGATTTTCATCCCAAGTTGCACAATGTAATTACCTGGGGAATTTTGAAATATTTAGCCTTCCAGGCCACACCTAAGACCAATTAAAAAAAGATATCTGGTATTAGAATCCATCATTTTTAGAATTCCCCCATTGAGTAGGATGCATGCTGAAGTTTAGGAACCATTGCTCTAAGGCCAAACTCTTATATGACATGTGTGACACCTTCTGAAAAGCATAATGGCTTGTAGGAAATTATTAAAGAGCAGAAAATTACTTTTCTTTAAAAATTGTACATATTTTTAAGAAATCCAATGGGGTGATATGGAAAAAAAATGCTAGCAATAGTTATCCTTGCAAACTAGTGCTGGATTATGGTTAATTTTGTTTTGTTTTGCTTCTCTATATTTTCACAATTTTCTTATCAGGGCCCTGGCTGGTGTCACACAGCGCTTAGAGCATCGCCTCAGAGGGTCTTTGGTTTAATTCCTTGTAAAGACATATACTAGGGGTGTCGAACTCAATCAGAGAAGGGGCCAAAATCTAAAATCCAGCCTAAATCGCGGGCCGAATGGTTTACTGAACAGTCATAAACTGACAATGTCATAAACTGACAGCGGAGTGCAGTGATGACAGCGCGGGGTGGGCCACATTGCAAGGCCTGGCCGGCCGGATTTGGCCCGCGGGCCTTGTGTTTGACACATGTGACATATACCAATATTGCAGGTTTGATCCCTGGTCAGGGTACAGGTGGGAGGCAACCAATCCATGTACTTCTCTCATATAATGTTTCTCTCTCTCTAGCCCTCCATCCCTTCCTTCCACTCTCTCTAAAAATCAATGGAAAAAATATCCTCAGTGAGGGTTAACAAAACAAAATTTCTTAGCAGGGAATCTCTAATCATCCTATATAATAAAAGCCTAATGTGCAAATTGTCACCTCCAGGGTTGTTCCAACAGGAGTTTGAAACCAGGAGACTGGGAGACCAGGAGTTCAACCACTTGCTATGATGTGCACTGACCACCAGGGGGCAGTGAAAAACATGGTGGACATAGGCGACACCCTGAGACCTCTCACCAGCTACCTGAGGGTGGGGGTGACAGGGACAAAGGTATGGTGAGAATGCAGGGTGTTTGCCAAACTTGCTCTCACTCCCCCTGCTACCCTCTCCCATATGCCAGGGCTCGTGTGCCAGAGAAGCCCCTGCTTTAAGGTGCTAAAGGCCTGCAAGAAGCCTGCCCTCACCCACACAGCATCTTCCTGGTGAGTGTTACTATTGTCTGAATTCCTTGTCTTTACTTGGGTTTTAAAATCTATATACTTAGGGAGATCACAGAGAACTGAAATGAAGCTTTCACAACAGGACAGAATAGCATTGCTCCCACATCCCTGGAATCAAAGAGGTATTTTCAAAGGAAAATGAATTTGACTTGAAGGACTCACACAGCTATTGGAACAGGTTCACTGAAAGATGAAAAAATGACATAGTTGAGGGAAAACAAGATGTGGAAAGAGCTGTCAAAAGCCAAGTTAAAGAGAAGTCGTATTAAGATAATCTCTTGATGTATCTGCTTATCACTACTGTTTTCTTCCTTAGACAGTGGTAAAACCAAAAAGAATAATATGAATTTTCATCCCATATCTATTCCCTATTCTTCCCTCCCCCTATTCTGTAAGCCAGTGGTTGTTAACTGGTGTGATGTTGGTGATTAACATTTGGCATGGTCTGGAGATATTTTTAGTTGTCACAGCTGGGAGGAAGGGTTACTGCATCTAGAGGACAGAAGCCAAGGATACTATTAACCATCCTACAATCCATGGGATAGCCTCCTGCAAGAAATTATCTGTCCCAAAACTTCAAAAGTGCCAAGGTTAAAAATTCTTTGCATAGGTATTTATTCTCATGATGAATAGAACCAGAAGGGCAATATGCATTCCTCTTGATGAGCCTTCTGAAAAGTGTTTTGTTGTTTTTGTAAAGTTTTATTCTTACATTGTTCACCATCGTATTTATTCCACCTGTCAAACTGCAGGAGCCTGCCTCATGGTCTTTAAGAACCTTATAAATGTCTCACATGTCTCATATTCAGCCTTTTCACAGATCTATACATCTTCTATGCAATTATTCTTCCTTTATTATCTTCATGATCTATGTTCTACTCTTCTTCCAGACCTCAATTTTCCCTTTATACATTCTATCACACATTTTTCCATTGTTTTTCCTATCCTATGATTGAAAGTCAAGTCCAAACATCATCCTACCTAATAAAAGAATAATATGCAAATTAACCACCACTCTGCTCTACACTCATCAGTCACGCCCACCAACCAATCAGAGCGAGTATGCAAATAATCACAACCAAGATGGCTACAGCTACAGAGAGCAGAGGGAGGCTATGGGGGAAGCCAAGCTTTCCACCTGCCTTTGCTGGCCTAAGCCTCCACTCAAGACTACAAAGTTTCAATTATAGAAGGTAAACAAATCAAAACAGAAATGGAGGCAGCCACAGAGCTGGAAAGAGCGGAAGGCTAGGGTTGCCCCCAGCAATGGGAGAAGCAAAGCTTTCTGCACACCCTGGGTGGTCGAGGCCTCCATTACAGGCTACAAAGTTTCAATTATAGAAGATACACAAACCCCCAAAGAAATGGCTGCTGGCCATGGAGCGAGCAGGAGGCTTGGCTCCGCTCCAGGCTACAAAGTTTCAATTGTAGAAGGTAAATAAATTCCAGATAGCAGGGCTTCCGCTTGGGTCACCAGGGTGTGTGACTGGCCTTCAAACCACCACAGACCTCTCGCCCAGGCTGCCCCACACCCCAAGGGAACCCTCACCCTGATCTGGGACACCCTTCAGGGCAAACCAGCTGGCCCCCACCTGTGAACCAGGCCTTTATCCTATATAATAAAAAAGGATTATGCAGATTGGCCATCACTTCAACACACAATATGGCTGCCCCACTGGTCAAAGATCCTGCCCCTATGTGGACACAAGATGGCCACCACAGATGGCCAGCAGGGGAGGGCAGTTGGGAGGCACCAGGTCTGCAAGGGAGGGTAGTTGAGAGGGACCAGGCCTGCAAGGGAGGGCAGTTGGGGCAATCAACCCTGCAGGAGAGGATAGTTAGGGGTGACCAGATCAGCAAAGGAGGGAAGCTGGGGGCAAACAGGCTGGCAGGGGAGCAGTTAGACATCATCCAGGCTGGCATGGAAGTGATTAGGGGGTGATCAGGCTGACAGTCAAAAGTGGTTAGGGGCAATCAGGAAGGCAGGCAGGCAGACAAACAGTTGGGAGCCAGCAGTCCTGGATTGTGAGAGGAATGTCCGACTGCCCATTTAACGGACAGACATCCCTCAAGGGGTCCCAGATTGGAGAGGGTACAGGCTGGGCTGAGGGATGCCCTTCAACCCCATGCATGAATTTTATGCACTGGCTCTCTAGTAATAAAATAAACCAGGTTTCAAAACCAGGGTTGAGGGAAATTTATGAAGTTTAAAAGTCATATCTAAAATCATGTATCACATAACCACAGGCTTTTGTGGATGTCTGGATGTAATAGGAGACATTTTTTTCTTTTCTGGTTGCTGCTGTTAGGACCATTGAAGACAGCGTGCTGTTTTGCTGATTTGAAACCTGACTAGAAAGAGAAGAGAGAGTAGGTAAGAGATTTCTCTCAGGATCTTGCATCAATAGATAGTTGAGAATAATTATTTAAGTTTATGGCAAAATCAGAGCATTAAATACTAAAAGAAAGCATCATAAGAATTTGTGTGAAGTTGGAGGATTCCTTGCTTTGTTAATGCTGTCAATAAAGTCATCATAAATGACTCATTAGTTTCCAAAGGCTCATCATCTAGGTCATAATCCAACATCAGTCAATTTGAAGAGATTTACAGAGTTAAAAATGGTTTAGGTATTGTATATGTGTGTGAAGAGTCAGATTTGTGCATAGGTGATTATATTCAGACACAAAATAATTCCAAATGAGAAAATGTTCTGAACCCAATGCCCTATATATGGAGAATATCTGAGTCATTTTTCAACACAATTCTATAAATACCTTAATTCCTCCCATGACATGAAACTATCAAGTTGGCAACAATACAAAATATGGCTTATAGAATACAGAAAGATGTGTACTGGACCACAAATGTGCTCATGGTAGAGAGAACCTACTTCCCAGCTATCATGCAAGATGCCATGATATGCTGCATCCAAACGATCAGATGCTGGAAATGTGATGAAAATGCCCTTAGTGAATACAATGCTCTATTCACACATTTCTTTTGCTTGCATGTGATCCATGGGAGACAAAGGACTAGTGATATGAGTATGTAAATGTGCATATTTATGCCTGTGCCTGTGTCTGTATATACAGCTATGTCTATGGAAGTTTTTAGACAGAGATCTAAAATAGACTCAACTGTGAAGGGCTAAGACTTCTAGTATGTCCTGGCATTTAAAACAAAAAACAAACAAATAAAAAAATAAAAAGACACCACATGCAAAGAAAACCAAGTTTGAAATGAAAAAGAAAATGGTGGTTAATTATTGAGCTTCAGTGTTCTTCTGTACTGTAGGTAACTAAATCTTAATGAGAAAGAGAGAGAAGGGAAATTGCAGCTTCGCACTCCTCCTCCCTAACCCTCACCCCTGAAAACTACCAGTTTGCTCCCCACCCCCTCCAGCTCACAGGGGGAAAGGATAGTAAGTACAAAAGGGAAGGGGGAAGTCAGCACAGGTGCAGTAGAAGTCAAATGGCACAGAGAGAGATGCTTGACCATAGAGGCCTGGCAGTCTAACCTGGGAAAGGGATCATTGGCTAGGGGGTAAACCTGTCAGAAACCCACAAAGCTGGGGAGTTGATTGGTTATTTTGTAAAAGCTCTTGGTCATAACCCCAGAGGAACAAAGAAGCCTCTCTCTTTCTCAGTGACCCATTCTGGCCCTGTTTTTCCTCTCTCTCTCTTTTTCACCTGGGAACATGAGACCTGTGGGTCTAGCAGCCAACAGGACCCTATGAGCTCCAAAGGACCAAGCTTTAATATGAAACAGAATCTCTGGACACTGGCCTTTGTTTTGGTCTTGATGAAGGCAAGATTGGGTTTCTCCCTTGGTGGGACAGAGTGAGATAGGACATTGAAAACCCATTGGCAGCCTTCTATTTCCACCAGAATAAATCTTGCCATGCCACAGTCTTCTCTGCATTAGTCCTTAAAATGTTTTTCTCCTGATCCTGTGGAAGAGCCTGATTTCCACCAGGAACACCAGTGCTTACTATACCCACAAACATTTATTGAGTTCTTACTATGTGTCAGTCACACAGATAAGAACTGAGTACACATAGATGAGTAAAACAGACACTGTCCTTTTCCTCATAGATTATGTCAGGGGTTCTCAACCTTTTTAATGCTGCTGGTTTTAGGTGACCCTGCCAGCAATTCTCAACCTATGAGTCTGAGAACAGGTTGAGAACCACTGCTGTAGAGCCTAAGACCATCAGAAAACACAGATATTTACATTATGATTCGTAACAGTAGCAGAATTATAGTTATAAAGTAGCAACAAAAATAATTTTATGGTTGGGGGTCACCACAACATGAGGGGCTGTATAAAAGGGTCATGGCATTAGAAAGGTTGAAGACCACTGGACTAAGTAGTCATTTGGTTGTTCACTTTCTTCTTTCAAAACTTCCATGGAACCCCATCCTAATTTACGGCAAAATATTAGAAAGGACCAACAGCAAAGAGATTGTAAAAGGGCACCATAAAAAACACACATGTCAAATGATTGTCATAGACTAAAAATCTCTCAATTAAAAAAACCACATCTATGGTGTGAGCCCTTCTTGGTGCACACTTGTGACCTTCCTTCTCTCAGGAACATACCTTTTACCTAATGTTTTTACTCCTAAACTCTTATGGTCCCCATAAAACTTGCAAGTAGGGGAGCAGGAAGCAGTGGCAAAAGACTCTCCTTTTGCTTCTGTAATTTCTTTCCTGAGTCCATGTACTCACTACCCTCCAGCCTGTCTTCTCTTTCAAGGAATTTTTCATGGATGTTTTTTAAAATTGGGGGGGGGGGGTAGGGGGGGGGGAAGAGAAATCCTGTGAAATAGTCATGGGTATTTCACAATGCTTAAGGTAGAGAAACTGAAGTTCAGAGAGGCCAGTGTCTTGTCCAACCCCCTATTGTGAGAAGTGCCAGATCTGCTGGTTTGGCCCAAGTGAGTCTGGTTGCAAAGGCCAGTGCTTCATACTGCACCAGACTGCTTTCTATACCACTAACTATGGGGTAGGGAAGAAGTGCTCCTGCAGTGGTCTTGTGCTTGCTACTTGGTGGTTTATCACAAGTTTGAGACCCCATATTGAGAAAACTGGGGAAGAGGAGCTGAAACAGGAAACAGAAAATTTTTCATCAGACCTCAAAATGCACTTGGCAGGACAGAACAAAGAGGCTCTGACTTTGGAAATGCACCGATCCTTTTGTTCTGGAGGTGCCAGTGACCATGGATGCCGTACCTTTGTCCTCCTGACCCCTAAACCAGGGGTCCTGATCAACCTCAGCTGCCAAGACAACAGGAAACAGATAACACTACACTTTTATTTAGCCCACAAGGTGACTGTTATGTCATCAGAAGGTCTTGAGGAAAGAAAGGTCAGTTAAAGCTTAAACAGCCCCCTGAAGTTGAACATCTGAGCTTAGAAGTCTCAGAGAACTCATCTCTTTGAAAGTGAGGGAAGTTTAATTATTTTTAAAAGCTGGCAGAAGTCCAGGATGTGAGGATGTTTTCTTTCTTTTGTGTGAGGCAAATAAGCAAGGGGGGAAAGAGTGTGTGTTTGGATGAGGGAAGAAAGGGAGTTACTATTTTGGGGCCTGACAGCAAGAGCATAGAGGCGGAAGGAGCCCAACTCTCCTTGAAGCTGCTGATCAGAAGGCATGCCAGAGGCCATGGGGAGTCGCTTAGGGTGGATTTGCTGGGGAAAGAAGCCTTGAGGTGATGGGGCCAGAGGGAGGGCACATCACTGCTTTCTTTAGTCTTTTTCCCTGTGGAGGTTGGAGTGGGTGAGGAGAAGGGCAAAGAAGCTGGGAGAGGAGAAGGATAAAACTTCTTTATATGAACCTTAAATATAATAATAATAATAAAAAAGGACCTATGGTCAATGGAAGGGAGTGTGTATGTGTTGTATATGTGTATGCATGCATGTGTGTATATGTGTTTAGCAATAAAAGGCAGAAATTAAAAATTGTTGCAATGATTTGCTCATAAGGACAACTATAAAAAATTTAGTAAAGTTATTAAAATTGTTCCTAAAAAGTTAAGCACAAAATCTGAAGAAAAAAAATGTTTTAAGTTGAAAAAAATATTGAATGATCCGAGTACTGTCTGGAAGATATTCACAGCCCACCCAGAACTATTCTCGAGGCTTTACACCTATCAGGACTTATCTCTGTAAGGGAAATCTACCTCACACATGATGTTTCCAACTGAGCAACTAGAAAATTAAATCCCAGGACATGATAGTACTCTGCTTCCTAGTGTCTGTTCTTCATTCTTTCACCATTCCTTCAATTCTGTGCAGATATTAGAAAATTATAACTGTACTTTTAATTCTATAAGTGTTTGCAATATAGGAGAAAAATGCATCATGACTACCAGGTGATACAGTCTGCAAACTGAAGAGTGAAAAAAATGGACTCCATCTTTGTATAATTAAAAGTCAATATCTATTGGATATTTCTTTATTTTATTTTTTAATTTCCATATATAAGTAGAATAATATGGTATCCCCCCCCCACACACACTGTCTGACTTATTTCATTTAGCCTACAACCCAGTACATCCATCCAAAACAGAAATGAACTCGTAGATACAGAGAACAAACTGAGGATTGCCAGATGGGAGGGGTTGGGTGAAAAGGTGAAAGGATTAAGAAATACTAATTGGTAGTTACAAAATAGTCATAGAGATGTAAAGTACAGCACTGGGAATATATTCAATAATAGTATAATAAATATATGTGCTGCCAGTGAGCGCAAGACTTATGAGGAAATCACTTTGTAAGTTTTCAACCACTATGATGTATTGATGTATAACTGACACTAATATAATATTGAATGCCAATTATAATTAATTAAAATATAAAAAGTCAATATCTATTAAAAGCTAATATTCTGTTGGTTTAAGCATCTGATAGAAATATGTAGTTAAAAAAATGTTTCCCAGCTGAATCTCAAAAGAATTACTGAGAAAATATATAGAACTTGAGCTAGATAGAAATTTAGAAAGAGGTGAACAAGGGGGGAAAAGAAAATGGAACTCAAATTTCAGGTGGGAGTCCATAAGGCACATAGAAGACTATTGTGGAGAATAGATTCACTGTCCACAGATGAGTGATATCATTAATCAGGAGAGTGGGAAAGAAGTTCAGTGACTAATACAGTAAATGAACATCATAAAATTACTCAACAAATTCTGTCTTCAATCATTTGGCTTCTATAATCAGGATTACTACAAAGAATATTCCCAGAGTGCCCAGACTGGCTTAAGAGGAAAGCCAGGATACACCGTCAGACACTTGTGTCCTCAGCAACTGTCTTCTGCTAGGATGCCCTCTTCCTGCATGAAGACAGTTCACCCACCTGGTAATGACAGACAGCTGGGCCCTGCAACTTGGGGTTTGGCCGAGAGTGGTTACGCATCTCTGTGTCAACCAGTTCTGTGAAGTGGCAATGTAGAGATGAGCCTATCTGACAGTACCATGGTAATTTACCAGGACGGACAATAATACATACCTACTTTAATTAGGGAATGCCACAGTTTTTCTGTTTCACAGCTCAAATTAATCCTGGAAGCAGTGTGTCATTTTCTACTTGAGCCAGTTTTACAGAAATTGAATTTTCTCAAATATTCTTTGGGTATTTCTTTATCTCAAGGACACCCAAAATAGCTGAGAGTGGTGAAATCAATTTCCTAATTAATATAATTTATTTCCTCTTGCTTTTGAGAAGAAAACCTTGGGAATTATAGTAAAAATATATATAATTTCTTGCAAAACAAATAAAATTTCATGTAATATCTAATTAAGAGTATTTAACAATATGTTTGATGATAACACCCCCCCTCTCTCTCTCTATCTATCTATCTATCTATCTATCTATCTATATACAAAATTTTTGCATGGGAAGGGGGTTTTCTCAGCCCAACCTGCCAACCTGCACCCTCTCCAATAACAGACCCCTTGGGAGGTATCCGAATGCTGGTTTAGGCCTGAGTCCTGTGGGCTAAAAGGGCCTAAACCTATCCCTGTAAGTAATTTTAAGTATTTTTAGTAGTATCTACCCTAACTACTGTTCAACACAAAAATGGACACTTGTGAATATCATATTTTCATTCTTTTCCTCACTCATTCACAGTAAATTATTTTAAAGAAATAAGAAAGGAACATGATTGTTGCAATTTGGCTATGTACTTTTACTTGTTAATCCCATAAATTCCCCCAAATCTTGTAGAGAAGTAATCTCTCATTTCCCAAATCGAAAGACTCATTTTTTCTAAAGAAAATTAGATTTGCCTGACCAGCAGGGATCAGTTGTTGAGCATTGATCTATGAATCAGGAGGTCAAGGTTGGATTATCAGTCAGGGCACTTGCCCAGGTTGTGAGCTCACCACCAGTGTGGGTGGTGCAGAAGGCAGTTGATCAATGATTCCCTCTTATCATTGAGGTTTCTATCTTACCCTCCGTATCCCTTCCTCTCTGAAATCAATTAAAATATATTTAAAAAAAATAAAATGAGATCTGAGTTCCAAAATGCAGTGCCTTATTTGGGCTCTTCCTTTAGTCCCACTAAGGATCTCCCCCACTCCGCAGTCCCCCTTAAGGCACGTCTGTCCAGGGGACAGGGCCCAAGAAGATTAGGGAGGGGAGGGATAAGGACATTGGTAACCCACATCCAGAAAAGGTTGGCCACTTTATATTACAGGATTTAGCAAATGAACTCTGTCCTGATTTGCCTCCATTATAAGTTCATGTAGAGAATAACATTCTTTGTTCTCTATTGACATGGCTTCAGTTTTGCCACCAAATAAAATATCTAATTGTTGACCATTTACATCTAGAATTATTCAGAGGAAAATATACTATCTTCATTTTGAGATCTATAAACAAATTTTCAGTGCCTCCTACCCCTAGTAAGACCATTAACATGACCAAAAGAGAACCAGCTATAAATATATGCCAGGCTCAGAGACCCTGATTGTTATTTTATGATAGCATCAATCAAATAAAATTTTTCTTACCCTTCCTTACATCTACTCCCTCTTCTACTACCCTTTGTTTATGCCCTGTTTGGAAACGTGGAAACAAAGTAAGAAAATAGGGAAGAACCAATCCCACCTTCCCCCTTCCTCGCACCACCAGGAGGCTAGGGACCATGTGGCAGAGGATTTGTTGTTGTACCAAGGCTATAGTTCTTCTTCTCATTGGGACTGAGCATTGTAATTGCTTACTTATGTTTGCTTTTTAGTATATCTTATAGTATTTTAATATTTTCTATTACAAAAAAAATGAGCAGAAAATTATGGAGATGACCTAATTTTTCTCTCATGAGCAGGGGAAGATGGGTAGGGGAACAATATAAATAAAAGTGGCTTTTATGACTACATTCCTAAGTCTTGTTTTTCACTGTAACAGTTACAGTTACCAAAATACTTCTCTGTCATTCAAGTTCACTTACAATCATTTCACTAAGAAGCAGACTCAGTGAAAACCTTAAGTAGAAAAAGCCTATTTAGACTTCATTGTTTGCAAAATTAATATCTCCTGGGAAGCAGGGTCATCTCTCTTTCCCATGGTCCTTCCTGTCCTCTTACTTAAGGCTTCCCTGATGAATCTGATGCCTTTCACCCTGTCTGGCCTACACAGGGAATATTTTGCCAGATTTTTTAACCATGTCTTTTGCTCTGAATCCATGTTAAGCCCAACCCTCTGCTTCTTTCAACTTGACTGCTTTGCCTCTGTGGGAGGTGGGACGGAAATCACAGTTTCTGCCACTCTGTATGTCAAAGGAGGTTTGTTTATCCTACTATAAAGTCAATAGGCAACCAACTTCCTGCCAAAGACTGCATTCTGGGACAAGAAAGCCAAGCTGATAAAAGGGTTGTTTGTAGACAGCTGGGCTGAAAAATATGCTAATGGTGCACATGATAATGGTGCACTTATTTCCCCTGTACAGCCACCGATTGAGGAATGTGGTCATTAAATGGACCAAGAAGGTTTAGGTTGACCTTCACCTACCTCTCTGCTCAAAAGAAACTTTGGTTTCACCAATCTGGGGTCCATACTGTGGAAATAACTGACTGCCCTGTAGAAAAGTGTCCTTGGAGAGTACACTGCTCTTTCCCCACCCAGGACACAGGACTATATCTGTTCCTGTGATAAGCCACATGGAATTCCCAATTAGGGCAAGTTTGGGGTTTCTAGAGATGTTTGTTCCTCTAATGGGCCTTTGTTATTTTGATGAGATCTGTTTAAAGGAACAGGCTGACTCCATTTTTCCCTGCTTCCCTGTGAGTCCAGCCAACTCAAACCTGCTTTGAATACTTAAGGCTTAAACTGTATTTCTGTAGCATCTCAACAGTGTACCATTTGAACCTGACCACACCTGGAATTAGTTATTTAACATATGTCTTACCAGAAGGTTGTCATGGAGGAATGGCCTTCCCCTGGTCTATTCATGGTATTTCCTGTATCTGCCCCTTAATAATGCTCCATTAGAACTGAATAAATAACATTGGAAATGGTGCCACAATGCTCAGAGTATGGCATAGTCACAGTTGCTTTTGTTTAGCAAGTGGTTGTAAGAAATGAGGGTCCTATCTTTGTTTTTTGTGCTGGTTTCTACCATATTCCATTCCCCTCCAGTACTCTTCCAAGTGAGTGGTAAACTGCTAAACACGATATGTCTCCAGATAATTATATGAAGAAAAGGAGAGGAGTGAATTAACTAAAATATTTCTAAACAACATACACCACTTCCCTCACTGTATACACTATCCAGGGAGCTACAAGAGAAGAAAAAAGCAGAGTGCTGATTGTAGCAATAACTATCAAAGGATAGTTTTGTCACTAAAATAAATAAATAAATAAATAAATTAATTAATTAATTAATAAAGCAACATAAAATAAGATAAATTTAATTGCAACTGGCACACAAAAAATTTCCCATTTGACATACAAGACCAAATACCAAGAATCCAGAGGAAAATCTAATCATCGCATATTCCTTTCCTGCAGCAGCCCTCAATATGCCAATGTGCTCTGGAGAGTGAAGCTGTCTATATAAAACTAAAGGCACGTCTATTGGGCAGAGCATTCCTGCCCAAGAGCAACCCAGTGTCCCATTGATCCAGGTCCTCCAGCATCTCCACAAGTATGAGAGAGCAAAGATAGAAAGGAACTCGTGGGTTCCTTTGATAGAAAGGGTCTCAGAGTACTAAGCCCTCTGTCTAGGCCAGATTTCTCTCTTCTTGAATCATTCACACATGAAAGTATCAATAAAAAAAGACTTTATTTTTTTTTAACTTAACAACTGAACAAACATTAACTCAGATAAAAATTACTCTTTTACAAAGATAACAACACACCTGAATATTTGAAAAAAACACCATCATCTGACCCAGGAAATTTATCAGTCAAGTAGTGGAAGGGAAGGAGGATGAACAGGAGCAAGCCTTTGATGTCTTCTGTGTGCCAGGCACTTTAACACCTCATTTTATTCTCATAATACTCTTGTGAGACCTTTTTAAACAAATAATGTCCCTCATAAACCAGAGAAGGTAAGTAGCTTGCAGGTAAGAGTGGAATTCAAATCCTGACCCCTGACATCTGAATCCAGCCTAACACTGTCCAGGACCTGCTTTATCATACTAGTCAGATGTTGGGTCAATAATGCTTTTATTGATCGCTACAAGGAAAACTACAGAAACTCAGAAACCATCATGCTTTATTTATATTTTGGTCTTTGATATATATTTTTTAAAACATAACAAAGTGTGTTTTTAAAAGTTTACATAAATATCCTGTTGATTTTTCTTCAGTAGGTTGTAAGTTCCTGTACAGTTTAATGTTCCCATGCTGTTGATGACTTCCCAATATAAGCCTTCCTTCCTACATTTGTTTGCCCAGTTCTTTGATTATTTAGGCTTTCAGACCAATGGTCAGACTAGCTAGCCCAAGAAAACATCATTGTCTTACACTCAATTTAACCTCTTATTGTATGTATTTTTTTGTTTGTTTGTTTGTTTGTTTCATTTTACACACCACTTTAATTCACTTTCAACCAAGATTTTTATCCCTGACATGAGTTAGTACTTTCATTCAAACCTTAAAGGGGGAAAGATGAGAAGATACAACTCTCAAGAAAACTCTGATAAATGACTCATCCTAACTTTCGAAAAGCTGGGAAAAGTAAACAAAACCATTTTTACTGAGGATTGCTTACTATGAGGCCTAAAGTCAAGTCACTGTAAGAAGAAACAATAGACTTAAAACCTAACTATGACTCTGTAGTTCCTGACAAGACAGGAGAATGCCATGTGTTGAGGTAGCTCATGATTTGTCTAATGGCAATAAAATTTGAAAAGCAAGAAGATATGTATATGTACAGCCTTGCTCACAGCAACATTACTCACAAAAGCAAAAGGTGGAAGCAACCAAAAACCCATTCATAGGTGAATGGTTAAATTAAATATGGTGTATATATATAAAAGAATATAATATTATTTGATTTGGAAAGGAAGGAAATTCTGATTTATGCTATCCATGAATGAACCTTCAGGGCATTATTCTCAGTGAGATAAGCCAGTCACAAAGGACAAACATTATATTATTCAACTTATATGAGGTTTATAGAGTAGTCAAGTTTTTTTGTGTTTTTTTAAAAATATATTTTATTGATTGTTTTACAGAGAGGAAGAGAGAGGGATAGAGAGCTAGAAACATCAATGAGAGAGAAGCATCAACCAACCGCCTCCTGCACACCCTCTACTGGGGATGTGCCTCCAACCAAGGTACATGCCTTTGACTGGAATCAAACCTGGGACCCTTGAGTCCACAGGCTGACACTCTATCCACTGAGCCAAACTGGTTTTGGCTAGAGTAGTCAAGTTTATAAAGAAAGTAAAATGGTAGTTGTAAAGAGCTGGGGCATGGCAGTGGGAATGGAAGTTAGGTATAGAGTTTCAGATTTGCCAGATGAAAAGAGTTCAGAAGATGTATGATGGTGATTATTACACACAATGTCAATGTATTGAATGCAGCTGAACTCAACACTTAAAAATGGTTAAGATGGTATACTTTATGCTATGTGTATTTTACCAAAATTTAAAATAAGCAAGAATCACTTCTGTGCACATTCCAAGGGCTTGGTTGTATTATTTGCTCCCAGCCATAGTGCCTGGATTATGTTATAGAACTGTTTTTGGTACATAAGAGACAGACCTTTATTTAGTCCTAAACTGTGCACAGATGGCTTCATGTCTTCATCTGCGGCATTGCAGTGGATAAATTATCTCAAGCTGTGAAATCGCAGGGGGTGATCAGGACTTCTTTAATTAAGAGAATTCTATTCCTAGAAATTAGCAATCCTATCTAATAAAAGGGTAATGTGCAAATTAACCATCACTCCGCTACACCCACAAGCCATGTCCACCATCCAATCAAGAGCAAGTATGCAAATTAATCCAACCAAGATAGCTACAGCCACAGAGCAACCAGGAGGCTTGGGTTTCCCCGGCAATGGAGAAGCCACACTTTCTGCACATCCTGACCGACCCAGGCCTCCATTCAAGGCTATAAAGTTTTAATTATAGAAGATAAATAAATCCCAACAAAAATTGTGGCAGCCATGGACCTGGAGAAAGCAGAAGGCTTGTGTTTCCCCTGGCAATGGAGGAAGCCAAGCTCCAAGCTCCCGCAGCCCTGGCTGGCCATAGACTCCACTCAAGGTTACAAAGTTTCAATTATAGAAGATAAATAAATTCCAGGTCCCAGGGCCTCTGCTTGGGTCACCAGGGGGCATGACTAGCCTGCAAACCACCACAGGCCCCTCACTCAGGCCACCCCATGTCCCAAGGGACCCCCCACCCTGATCCAGGACAACCTACAGGGTAAACCAGCTGGCCCCCTCCTGTGCACCTGGCCTCTATCCTATCTAATAAAAGAGTAATATACAAATTGACCATCACTCCAACACACAAGATGGCTGCCCCCATGTGGTTAAAGATGGCTGCCCTCATATGGACACAAGATGGCTGCTACAAGATGGCCAGCAGGAGAGGGCAGTTGGAAGGGACCAGGCCTGCAAGGGATGGCAGTGGTGAGTAATCAGACCAATAGGGAAAGGCAGTTAGGAGGGACCAGGCCTGCAAGGGAGGGCAGTTAGGGTTGATCAAGCCTGCAGGGAAGGGCAGTTAAGGTTGATCAGGTTGGCAGAGGAGGGAAGCCTGCAGGGGAGGGCAGTTAGGGGCAAACAGGCTGGCAGGAAAGCACTTAAGCATCAGTCAGACTGTCAGGGGAGTGGTTAGGAATGTGTCAGGCTGGCAAGCAAAAGTGGTTATGGGCAAGCGAGCAATTGGGAGCCAGCAGTCTTGGATTGTGAGAGGGATATCTGACTGCCCATTTAGGCCTGATTCTACCAGGCAATTGGATATCCCTCAAGGGGTCCCAGATTGGAGAGGGTGAAGGCTGGGCTGAGGGACACACATTCCCCATGCATGAATTTTGTGCACTGGGCCTCTAGTAAATTTTATAAAGTACTTTATTTTGGAAAATATTTAGGTCAATAATTTTTTAAAGGTTTTTCATGTTTTATTTGTTTAACAAATTATGTTTACATAATGATTTGCCTATGTGTATTTTAACCAATAGCCATCTATAATCAGTGAAGAATTCTGCTTCCAGTAGCCATTTCATTTTTCTTTAAGCATCTCTCCCTTGTCTTTCATTGGGAAGGGGTGATGTGGCACAATGTTGGGAAACTTAAGGGGGTGAGCTGTGAACCTGTCGCCTTTTTCCCCTCCCTCCCACCTGATCCCCTCTTTGTTCCTGTTCTCATGTTCTCTCGCTGCCTCTGCCCTGTCTCTCCTATTACTAAAGGGATGTGATCTCAGCTCTAGAGAATTCATCCACTGTAATGCCACAGACTAGCACACACACACACACACTAATCCAGGAACACTGTAAAGGAGGGCCATAGGTCTTTTTCACACCCATGCGAATACACATAACATGACTACACTTCACTTAAAATGCTTAAGATTGTAAATTTTGATGGGTGTTTTTGCCTTAATTTTTAAAAAGATGTTTTTATTGATTTCAGAGAGAGAGAGAGAGAGATAGAAACATGAATGATGAAAATAATCTGTGGTCTGCCTCCTGCACGCTCCTATTGGGGATGAGCATGGGCATGTGCCCTGACTAGGAATTGAACTGTGACTTTCTGTTTCGTGGGTGGACCCTCAATCACTGATCCACACTGGCCAGGCTTTAAAATTTTTATTTTTAAAAGAGGATGAAGGGAACTCATTAACTCCATGGAGAATAGAGGTGGCATGAAACTGTGGTCAGTAGGAGAGAAGTCTTTATTTTAAATGTTGGGTAATGTCCTACTCCTCATGAACTTACCTTCCATGTTTAACAGAGGCAGGAGCTGCGTGTGGGTGGAAGCTCTGGGAAATTATATTTTTGCCTCAGTGAGGCTGAAGGACAGAGGAGGTAGGCTCCTTGCCCGGTTTGGAATGGGACTTTACTAGACTAGCAATTTCACAGTAGGCTAGTCAAAGTTGCTGGGATGAATAAACATTCTGAACACAATTCCCCCTGGTGCCCAGTACTTACACCAGGCCTTCCTCTTGCTCTCAGGGAAGTACTCTAAGACTTGCCATCCAGTCCTTCCCTGGAATCATCCTCTGGAGGTTCACTGACAAGCACAGCAGCAAAGAGATTGGAAAGAGGACCTTGTGCACCACTCCCCAGACACTTCCCACTGAAGGTCAGGCAGGTCTTCTTTCAGGTGGCTGACAGCCAATCAAATCCAGGTTCAGAGATGAGTTCTAACATCTTTTATTCTTTTATATGTCCTGTCCTTTTTATCACAGCCCCTTCTCCACAACACAAATCACAGAGAGTCCCCTATGCCTTGAGAAAGGCAAAAGGAAGCAATGAGCAGAAACTATATCAGGCAAAATTGAGGGTGAGTGGCCTGAGCAGGCCTGAGCACACACCATGTGGAAGAGAGAGCAGGCAGGGCGGCCCTGGTGGTGGGTGTGCACACAGCTGTCTACTCGGCTTCAAGGCAGCGAGAGTGGATGGCTGGGCGGTGGTCATGCATCAGATATAATTGATAATGACTTTCATCTAGACTTAGGAGTGAAGCAACCCTCAGGAATCCAGAACCCTCATTGCTGGCAGATTCTGAATAAACAGCACCAACACCTAGTTGTGTGGGTGGCAATTAATCAGGGCAGTCAGTGAGTTCCCCTTGCAGAATCTCTCCTGTTCCTTTGTTCCTGTCCCCACCCTTTGGCATCGTTTCCCTGGGAATTTTTTTTCTTCCTGGATCTTGGGTTATGTACATATGTATACAGTAGGTCAAATGCCAAAAAGCTGACTTTGGTTCTTCATCCCCCTCCTGACACAGGACTGAAATCCCTAGATACCAGTATTAGATTGGGCTTGAACATCATTGACCATGTGACCTTTGACATTTAATTTCTTCCTCTTCACTGGGAAAAAGAAGACAGTGATGTCTGTTTTAGCTATTTCACATATGTATGAAAGCATTGGATCACCTTCCACAAATGTTCAGACTCCTAGGAAGGGAATGGGGATGCTGATGGATCTGCTGAAAGTTTGAACAGCAAGTTCAAAATTTATGGACTTAGAGTTTCCTTACATTGGGTAAGATTAAACCATTTACTTTTTCTAAAAGGGGAAAATCTTTATATACATATACACACATATATACACGCATATATATGAGTATATACACATATATACACACATGTTTTGAGGATTAGAAAACATTGTATTGTTTATAGCTATTAAAATTAAGTTTGAATTTAGGGAAAGAATCTTTTGTTAAATATCGTTGGAAAAGCTTGTGCTTAAAAATCAGGGATTGGAAGCACATAAGCAAAACATAGTTGTCATTTAATTGAACCAGAAACACTTTAAAACTAGAGCTTTTGAGGTCCAGTCAGATCTATCTGTTCTTTAATTCAGGACTCCTGTGTCTGCTGCTGAGCATTCTATATGTGTGTGCACATCTTTTGAGAGAGAAACCAGCTCCTTCTCTTATTTGGGTCACTGACATGGTCTCTTCTTTAAGAACCACACCAAATATTGGACACAAGTTTTTGTTTTATTCTGTGTTGTTTTTGTTTGTTTGTTTGAGAAAAGAAAGGAGAGAGAGAGAGAGAGAGAGAGTGAGAGAGAGAGAGAGAGAGAGATCGATGATGTGAGTGAGAAACATCAATTAGTTGCTTCCCACATGGTCCCTGACCAGGGATGAACCCCAGAACCTGAATATGTGTTCTAACTGAGAATCGAACCTACAACCTTTTGGGAAGATGCTCCAACCAAATGAGCCACACTGGCCAGGGCTGAACACAAACTTCATTGTTTTTTGTTTATTTTAAAATTTTCTTTATTGATTAAGGTGTTACCTTTGTGTCCTTATTCCCCCATTTTCTCCCTACCCCCCATCCACTTATGCCCTCACCCCCCTGTTATCTGTGTCTATTGCTTAGTCTTATATGCATGCATACAGGTCCTTTGGTTGATCTCTCTCTTTTATTCCCACCCTCACTTACCTTCCCTCTGAGGTTTGATGGTCTGATCGATGTTTCTCTGTCTCTCAATCTGTTTTTGTTCATCAGTTTATGTTGTTCATTATATTCCATAAATGAGTGAGATCATATAATATATATCTTTCTATGACTGGCTTATTTCACTTAGCATAATGTTCTCCAGTTACATCCACGCTGTTGCAAAAGTAAGAACTCCTTTTTTATTACAGCATAGTATTCCATTGTGTAGATGTACCACTGTTTTTTAATCCACTCATCTGGTGATGGGCACTTAGGCTGTTTCCAAATCTTAGCTATAGTAAATTGTGCTGGTATGAATGTAGGGGTGTGTATATTCTTTCTAATTGGTATTTTTAGTTTCTTGGAATATATTCCTAGAGGTGGGATCACTGGGTTAAATGGGAGTTCCATTTTTAATTTTTTGAGGAAACTCCATACTTTTTTTTTTTTAACAATGTCTACACTAGTCTGTATTCCCACCAGTGGTGCACTGAGGGTTGCTTTTTCTCCACATCCTCACCAGCACTTGTTGTTTGTTGATTTGTTGATGATAGCCATTCTGACAGGTGTGAGATGGTACCTTATGGTGGTTTTTATTTGCATCTCTCAGATGATTAGTGACTGAGTATGTTTTCATATGGCTCTTGGCCTTTTTATGTTTTCTTTAGAAAAGTATCCATTTATGTATGTTGCCCATTTTTTTATTGGGTTTTTTATCTTCTTTTTGTTAAGTTATATGAGTTCCCTGTAAATGTTGGAGATTAAACCCTTATTGTTGATAACATTGGCAAATATGTTCTCCCATGCAGTGGGTTTTCTTGTTGTTTTGTTGATGGTTTCTTTTGCTATGAAAAGATGTAGTACCATTTGTTTATTTTTTCATTAGCTTCCATTGCCCTAGGAGCTGTATCAATGAAGAACTTGCTATGAACTTACAGAAAGAGAGACTAAAAAAGCAATCCTATTTAGCATGGCACCAAAAAAATTAAGATACCTAAGAATAAATTTAACTAAGCAGGTAAAATACCCATATGCAGAAAACTACAAGACATTGAAAAAAGAGATAGAGGAAGATATAAAGAGATGGAAGAACATACCGTTTTCATGGATTGGTAGAATCAACATCATTAAAATGTCCATACTACCCAAAGCAATCTATAGATTCAATGCACTCCCCATTAAAATATCAATGACATATTTCGCAGACCTAGAATGAACTTCCCAAAAATTCATTTGGAATATAAAAAATGAGCAGCAATCCTGAGAAAGAAGAACAAAGTAGGTGGGATCTCAATACCAGATATCAAGCTTATCAGTATTACAAAGCCACTGTTGTCAAGACAGCCTGGTACTAGCACAAGAACAGACATATAGATCAATGGAATAGAATAAAGAACCCAGGTATTGACCCAAATCACATGCTCAGTTACTATTTGATAAAGGAGGCATGAACATACAATGGAATCAAGACAGTCTCTTCAATAAAGGGTGTTGGAAAAATTGGACAGATATATGCAAAAAAAAAAAAAATGAAACTAAACCACCAACTTATACCATACACACACAAAAAAAACTCAAAATGGATACAGGACTTAAACATAAGAGAGGAAACCATAAAAATACTAGAGTAATCTACAAGCAGCAAAATCTCAGACATATTCTGAAGCAGTTTCTTCACTGACCACAAACTTTGAATCCCTATTATCCATAGTGACTTATGTACAGAGGTCATGTAATTCCCCCAACTTATTGGTGCTACAACTTAAGTCCACCATCCAACAGTAAACTCCAGCTCCTCATCAGTCACTGAGAACAGCATCAGTACAGCACAAAGAAACCAACAGTTCAGAAATGAAACAGCAGTCTCAATATGTGACTCATTTAAATATGAGCTTCAGTCACTTTGTTTTTAGACTAAGTCTGTCACTCTGAGCCTAGCACAGTCTCACACAAGGACTGCCATGCCTTCTTTGCTTTTTCCCACTCATTGTGACCTACATTCATAGAGGGCATGGCTCTGCAGTCTACTTCTTTTATTGCTTACAGCTTTTATAATTGAAATTTGCACATGTATATGCCTAATATGTTCTTAGTGATTAATTAATTAATATGCCTACTAGTTAGAGAATATTTAATATAACCAGGAAATGTGCTGGATCAGTTATACAGATTTCCTCACTTGTACTCAGAATGAGGCAGATGTTAGCAGGTGAGGAAACTGAACTTGGTTTAGTTTATTTATCCAAAGGCAACACAACTATAGAGTGGTAAAGTCTGAGCTTTCCCTGCCTCACAGTTTTTGTTTTCCTTTTCATACTACATAGAAATTGCAAATATTATTTTCTCTATTTCTAAAACAATGACCTTGAGCACTCCTGAGAATTGATGGGATGGCTTGGAGAGGATCACAGAGCAGAACCTGCAGTGAGCAACATCTACCTCTTCTAAGTGCCCTCAGAAGTTGTCAGCATCTTGATTTCCAGGTATTTTCTGCTTCTGTGGTCTTAAACCATGTCTCTGGAACTTCTGGACTGCAGAGATATGCTTCTGTGGTTCTAAAAGCATTCTCTTCTAATATAATTTGAAAAACACATTTTTGAATGTTTAAAAGACATAGAAAAGAGCATGTGTCCTAAAAATCATCATGCATTTGCCAATACAATGGCTCGGGCTATGAGTTTAAGTCTCAGGAAAAAAGAAAAAAAAAAAAAAGAAGAAGAAAGAAACAAAAAGAGAGACACTTAAAATTTAACTTGCTATATATAAATCAGTGTTTAAAAAGTATAATTTTGTATTGATCTTTTTTAAAGCAGAGGCCTGTGGATTCCCATGCCCTTGAAATCACACAGGCATCTCACCTTGTGGGCCAAGAGCACCTTCTTGATTCAAGGCCAGGAAAAGCCCAAAGCATGTGCTTGGTCTGACATTTGTTAATGCATAATAATTTCCTAATAACAAGTGAATATAACACCACATATATTGCTAGTATCTTGTTATAGGTTCCGTTAAGCAGAGTTTGGGAATGTCTTTTGTTTGACTATGATATGTAGGACAAAATTATTATAAAATTTGAGATTGGGATATTTTTACTCTAATATTTATAAGTGGTAACTTTCTCACCAGTTTTAATTTTTTATTATTTACTATTTTTTCCTTAAAATTTGAAATAGATTATTACTTAAAACTAAAAATATAACCGAAGCCAGTTTGGCTCAGTGGTAGAGCGTCGGTCTGCGGACTGAAAGGTCCCAGGTTCGATTCCGGTCAAGGGCATGTACATTGGTTGCGGGCACATCCCCAGTAGGGGGTGTGCAGGAGGCAGCTGGCCAATGTTTTTCTCTCATCGATGTTTCTAGCTCTCTATTTCTCTTCCTTCTTCTCTGTTAAAAATCAATAAAATAAAATAAAAAATAAAATAAAAGCTAATGAAAAAAGAATCCTTTAAAACAAAACAAAACAAAACAAAAAAACACTAAAAATATTTTTTAGTTGAGAATAACTGTGAAAGATTGACCAGACTCAAGATCAATAACAAATTATGGTACACAGCACTAAATGCTTCCAATGTGTTCTACAAGCAGTAGGGCATGCAAGCAATATATCAAAAAATCCTAAATTATTACAACTTATTTTTTTAAAGGTTCACTTTCCAAGATAATCAAATTGCTCAAGTTCTCACTATTTTATGAAGCTTTAGAATATAGCTTTAAGATTCTGCCAATATGAAACATCATTTGAAACTATCTGGCTTAAAGAAAATTTTGGAGTATAAATAGACTAGAGGCCCAGTGCATGAAATTCATGCACTGGTGGGGGGGGGGGGGGAACCTCAGCCTAGTCTGCCCCCTCTCACAGTCCAGAAGCCCTCACGGTTTGTCCTACTGATGGCTTGGAGCACACCCCCCTGTGAGTGCCTACTGGGGGCCTGCTCCCAACCATGATGCGGAAGCTCAGACCTGTGCCCCTGCATATTGTTCTCTCAGACTCAGGGCCACACCTGGCCCCTCCTCCTGAACTAGTCATGACCATAATGGCATCCCGACCTAATTTGCATATTACTTCTTTATATATATGGATGATATACGGTAAGCCTCTAAGTTGTTTGTTTTATTAGCATAAATTAAATACCTGAAAGTTTTAAGAAATGTATTTATACTCAAAATTTAAATGCAATAGTACACATACATTATGAATGTTATTCAAAGCTAAGTTACCACATTACATGTGAAGGAAATCACAGCCCACAAGGCCAGGCAGGCCACTGAAGTGGTACTAAGTCTGTTAGATGAGCAGATAGCTACAAGTATGCAGCCAATGGTGTCGCCATCCCCCCAGCTATTAAAGCCACAGATTGATCATTCTTTTGTTTTCATTTACTTTTAAACAGCATTATCCTATCTAATAAAGAGGTAATATTCTAATTGACCCTCATGCTGTTGCAAAGATGGCAGTGCCCACAGCCAATAAGGAGGGAATATGCTAATTGGGTGCCTAACCTTCAAAGATGGCAGTGCCCACAGCGACAAGATGGTGACACCCAGTCCTCTCAGCCCCACTGGGGCAGCAGGTGTGCAGTATGACTGGGCCTGCCCCCAGGCAGGTCCGGCCACTCTGCCCGCCTGCCACCAGAGTCCTCCAGTTCCTTCAGCCCCCCAGCCATCCAGGACCAGCCCGAGGCATAGGCAAGTCTCAGATGGTGGCTGCCCAGCAACCCAGGGCTGCCTAAGGCTCAGGTAATCAGGGCCAGCCAAGGCTTGCACTGCTGGCAGTGGCAGCAGCAGATGTGTGATGGGGCATTGCCTTCCCCTGATCACCAGGTCACTCCCGACTGTGAGAGGGAGTGGGCTTGGCTGAGAGACCTGCCTCCAGCTCATGAATTTAGATGCATCCAGCCTCTAGTAAAAGTATAATTTACATAATATAAACTACACAATTTCAAATGTACAATTTTTAAATATATATATATATATATATATATATATATATATATATATATATAAATCTATATCAAGAGAGAAAGAGAGAGATAGAGAGAGACAGAGAGAGAGAGAGACAGAGAGAGAGAGAGAGAGAGAGAGAGAGAGAGAGAGAGAGACCAAAAAAATGTATACACACACTTTGGAACCATTATAAATGCAGTCTTTATTAAAATACATTTTATTTTCAAAATAGAATTATCGACTTGGCCAGCATGGCTCAGTGGTTGAGTGTCAATCTATGAACTAAGAGGTCACAGTTTGAGTCCCAGTAAGGGCACATACCATGGTTGCAGGCTTGATCTCCAGTGTGGGGTGTGCTGGAGAAAACCAATCAGTGATTCTCTCTCTTATCATTCATGTTTCTCCCTCTCTCTCTCTCTCTCTCTCTCTCTCTCTCTCTCTCTCTCTCTCTCTCCCCTTTCCTTCATGAAATCAATAAAATATATATATAAAAAATAAAATCAGCTGAAACTGGTTTGGCTCAGTGGTAGAGCATCGGTCTGCAGACTGGAAGGTCCCAGGTTTGATTCCGGTCAGGGGCATGTACGTTGGTTGTGGGGTTGTGGGGTTGTGGGCACATCCCCAGTAGGGGGTGTGCAGGAGGCAGCTGGTCGATGTTTCTCTCTCATCAACATTTCTAGCTCTCTATCTCTCTCCCTTCCTCTCTGTGAAAAATCAATATAATATATTTTTAAAATAAAATAAAATAAAATAAATAAAATAAAATAAAATCATATTTTTAAGTTGAGCTATCAACTATTAAAGTATATATACATTTTTTAGGGATATTTATGCACTCATGAATACATAATCAGAGTCAAGGTAATAAGCATACCCATCATTCCAGTTGTTCCCTTGGGAACTTTTTTCTTATGTTAAATTACCAAAGCCTCTTCCAGTCACTTTTTTAAAATTTTATTTTATTGGTGAAAATATAGGTTTTATATGTGGATTACTAATTTACAAAATCTGTATATAGGACCATGTGCCCACCACCCAAAGTTAAATCTTCTCCTGTCACCTCATATTAGGACCCTTTTCTTCCCCCACTCTTCCTCCCTCTGGCAACCAACACAGTATTGTTTGTGTTCATAAATTTCAGATTTATATTCCACACTAGAGGCCCAGTGCACAAAAATCCATGCACTAGGGCGGGGGGAGTCCCTCAGCCCGGCCTGTCCTCTTTCACAGTCAGGATCCCTCAGGGGATGTCCTACTGAAGGCTTAGGCACACTCCCTATGGAGAGTGGGCCTAAGCCCCAGTCTGGCCTCCCTCAGTGGGAGAGGACTAAGCTGATCAGAGGAAGGTGCCACCCCCATCACCCTGCTGCTGCTGCCACTGCTGGCCACTGGCACTCCTCAGCTCTCTCAGCTGCCGCAGCTGCCTACCCTCCTTGGCCCTCGCAGCTGCCACAGCTTTGTCTGGAAGGACATTCGGAAGGACATAAAAAAACGTCCAGTCTATGCAATCTAATTAGCATATTACTCTTTTATTAGTATAGATATGAGTAAAATCATATAGTTCTTAGTTATTTTGTTTGACTTATTTCACTTCACATAATGTTCTCAAGCATCTTTCTTCCTGCTGTGCAGTACTCCATTGTGAATATATGCCACATCTTCTTTATCCAGTCCTCTATCATAGGGTACTTTGCCTGTTTCCATCTCTTGGCCACTCTTAATAATGCTGAAATAAACATAAGAGTGGATATATTCTTGCATATAGGTGATTTTGAATTTTTTAGGTATATACCCAGGAGTGGGGTTGTTGGGTCATATGTTAGCTCTATTTTTAATTTGTGAGAAATAACCAGACTGCTTTCTAGTGGTTGTGCCAGTCTACATTCACACCAACAGTGAAAGAGGGTTCCTTTTTTTCCACAACCTCTCCAACACTTGCTGTTGCTTGTCTTCTTAATAATGGCCACTCTAACTGGTATAAGGTGGTATCTCATTGTAGTTTTAATTTGCATTTCCCTGATTGTAAGTGAGGTTAAACATCTTTTCATATATCTATTGGCTGTTTACATACCTTCTTGGCAGAGGTGTATTTTCAGGTCCTCTGCCCATTTTTTGATTGGATTGTTTATTTGTTTGGTGTTGAGTTTTACGAGTTCTTAAATATTTTGAAAATAAACCTTTGCCAGAGCTACTATTTGCAAATATCACATCCCATCTGGTTGGCTGCCTATTTGTTTTGTTGTCTGTTTCTTTTGCTGTGCAGAAGCTCTTCAGTTTGATATAGTTTCATTCATTTATTTTTGCCTTAACCTCCCTTGCCTTTGGGGTCAAGTCTATAAAATGTTCTCTACCACACAGGTCTATAAGTTTAGTACCTATATATATTTTTTTCTATATAAGTTATAGTTTTGGGTCTTAGATTTAAGTCTTTGATCTATTTTGAATTAATTTTTGTACATGGGGACAAATTGTAATCCAGTTCCATCCATTTGTATGTGGCTTTTCAGTTTTCAGAGCCCCATTTATTGAAGAGACTATCTTCACTCCAACGTGCATTTTTGGCTCCTTTGTCTACAATTATCTGTCCATATACAAGTGGTGTTCCAGCCTGTTTTCTGGGGATTTTTCATTTTCTTTCTGGTCATTATGGTGGTTGTTCAAGGCATCCACTATTTGCCTTTATTTTCCCATTTATATCTGAGGAGGTTTTTCTACTCTGTTCCAGTAGATGGCACTGAATTGCAAGATTTTTATCTTCTGTGGCCTCACAGTTTTGAGCCTCTGGGGCTTCCGTAGGGCTGTACTGCCTTGGATACTTGGGGGTGAAATTTGTTTTTCCCTCACAGTAATGGTGACCTTTGACCTCCATGGGTCTAGCTCAAGCACCCCTCCCTGGGGTTTAGTCACAGAGGAAACTGTTTCTACTGCAACAGCTCTTGACCTACAGATAATACACTCCTGTAGCCAACTCCGAGGGCAACAGGAAGTGATATTTGGGAGTCTAATCAGTGGCAAGGCTTTGTGATTTATTTTCTTTCCCAAAAGCCCACAGCTAGGTCCAGCAGTGGGGAGCAACTCTGTAGGGAGGGTGTCTGCTGTCTTGCAGCTCACGTATGCAACTCAGACCCCATTCACAATGCATCCCCATGGTTCAGACACTCTCACTGTTTGTGTGCATGACCACACAATGCCACCATTCTAGTAGTTACTCCCACAATCAACCTCTTGCCAGGTTAGCTTTCTGTTCATCCCAACCACCTGAGGAAAGTGCCCCTAACTGCTGCTGCCAGTTCCCAGCTTTGCTGCAGTCAGATGCTGCACTATAGCCGCATTCGGCTTCTCCCCCTTCTCATCTCCAAGGAGCCCACTGTTCCAGTGTGCAGGTCTCTCAGCCATGTATCTGCGTTGAACAGGGATGTTTTTTGTTAAATTATAAGTGGTTATTTTGTTGAAATGTTAGGGGGAGAGGATAGACACACCCTTACACCACCATTCCTCTGACCTCTGACATTATTTATTTTCCCGTCTTTTGACATTATAGATTACTTTGCATTTCTAGATTTTGACTTTTTCATGTGAGACAATTATTTCAATACATGCATGTTACTGTTGTATATATCAAAACTGTATTTACTTATTTATTGTTTGCCTACAATTTTTCCTTAGTTTTATTAAGAAATAGTTGCTAGACATCACTAGATAAGCTTAAAGCATAAAAAGATAGTTTGATTTATATAGATGGTGAAAGGATTGTTGCAAATTCAGCAACATCCATTATCTCATATAGATACAATAAAAAGAAAAGTGAAAAAAAATTAACTTTGTGATGATAACTCTTAAGATTTTCTGTCTTTACAACCTTCCGATATATCACAGAGTAGTGTTAATTATAGTCATTACGTTGTACATTAAATTCAAGTATTTTTTTTTAAAGTTAAGAATAAAAATGGCAAATGAGTAAGTGGATGCTACACAGATATGCTCCCAGAAACAAACTATTACACCTAAAATACAGAAAAATTTCCTGAATAATCAATGGAAAACTCACAAGAGAGAACCCTGATACACGAGGACTGAAAGTGAAGACTGCAAAGAGACTGATAGGAAGGACAGATGCATGAAAGGGCTGGTCAGGGGCCCACAGACAGCAATTGAAGTCCCAGCGAGATATCTCAGCTGTGGGGGGTTGCCACTGAGAACTCTGGAATCTAATCCCAAAGCTGGACCCCCCTCAGCAGAAGCATCAAAAATGAGGAGAGTACCTACATAACATCTGGCTACAAAAAAAGCAGTGGGGTGCTTTCTGTCAAGGAGTAACAGCTAAAATTTCAGGCATCTTCTTAAAGGGCTCATGCACTAAACTCCCTGTGGAGCCATCCACCTTATGCTCTGGTAGAAGGAGGGTGAAGTGGACTGGAGCTATAAGAGCAGAAGCCAGGTCTGAGAACTCAGAAGGACATAGAGCTCAGAAAGCAGACACACAAGATTCCTGAGCAGAGTCATTCCCTCAATCTACAGAAGGCATTTTTCCCACATAGACATTTGCCTTGCCTGGGGAAAGACCGTTGACATACCCTATTGGAAAATACCTTGCTGTGAGGCCACTTAAGATATTAAAAATTAATAATTAGCCTTCAGGCAGAAGAAAATGCCCCACCCTATTGAAAAATACCATTGCCACAGCTGAGGTCAATTGCCGGGTGGAGGGCCTGTGGCAATTGTATCAGTTGGAATTGTATTAGTATGTAGGCAGAGGTGGTCTCTGGAGGCTTTGAGTCTTCTGCCTGATCTAATTAGTCAGAAACAGCCTTTAACACTGTCCTGCACTAGAGATTGAGAGGTCTAGAGGAACTACCTAATACATAGTCACACCCAAACAGAAAGCCAAAATGAGGAGATAAAGGAACAACCCCCAAATAAAAGAACTAGAGAATGCTCCAGAAGATGAGATAAATGAAGCAGAGATAAGAAATTTATATGAATCAGAGTTCAGAGTAATGATGGTAAAATGCTCAACAACGTAAAATATATATACTAACTATGAAAAAAAGAACAGTCTGAGATAAAGAATGACATAACACAAATAAAGAACACATTGGAATGAATACACAACAGATTAGGGGAAGCTGAGGATCAAATCACTGAATCAGAAAAGAGTTGAAAATATTAATCAGAGAACTGAAAAGAACAGCAGGAGGACAGCTTAAGGGAGCAGTGGGAAAATGTGAAATGTAACAATATTAGAATAGCAGGTGTGCCAGAAAGGGAGAAAGGAATAGAGAAGGTGTTTGGAGAAATAATTGCAGAAAACTTCCTAACCTGGTAAAAGAAAAAGTCACACAAGTGCAGAAGGTACATGGAACCCCAAACAAGAAGAACCCAAACAGGCCCATACCCAGACATGTCATAATTAAAATACCAAAAATTAAAGACAAAGAGATAATTGTAAAGGCAGCAAGAGAAAATAAATCTGTTACCTACAAAGGAGTTCCCATAAGGCTAACATGTGATTTCTCATCAGAAACTCTACAGTCCGGAAGTGAATGGCATGAGGTTCTCAAGGTAATGGAAAGTAAAGAAAGGTTATCATTCAAAATAGATGGTCAAACAAAGGGCTTCCCAGACCAAAAAAAAAATAAATAAAAATAGTACATCACCACATAGTCAGCATAACAGTAGATGCTAAAGGTATTGCTATAATGAGAAGAAGAAACAGAGAGAGAAACGTAGGCATACAGAATTAAAAAGACAATAAATAAATACCTATCAATAATAATCCTAAATGTAAATGGACTAAATGCTTCAATCAAAAGGAATAGGGTAGCTGAATGGATACAAAAACATGACTCAATTATACGCTGTCTACAAGAGACCCACCTCAAAACAAAAGACACATACAGGATGAGAGTGAAGAGATGCAAATAATTTTTCCATGCAAATGGAAAAGAAAACAAAGCTGGAGTAGCAATACTCTTACCCGACAAAATAGACTTTAAAATGAAGGCCATCACAAGAGACAACAAAGGTCACTACATAATACTAATAGGATTAGTCCAACAAGAGTATATAACCCTGGTAAACATATATGCACCCAATATAGGAGCCCCTAAATATATAAAAAACACTTCTAGAGGACTTTAATGGAGAGATAAATAGCAATAAAGTCCTAGTAGGGGATTTTAACATCCCTCTGACTTCACTGGATAGATCTTCTAGACAAAAACTTAACAAGAAAACCAACTGTAAAGGACATACTGGATCAGATAGATTTAATTGACATTTCTAGGACATTTCACCCCAACTAGGCAGAATATACCTTCTTCACAAGTGCACGTGAATCATTCACAAAGATAGACCACGTGTTAGGATACAAAACAAGTTTCTACAAGTTCAAAAATATTGAAATCATATCAAGCATCTTCTCAGATCACAGTGGAATGAAATCAGAAATCAGCTACAGTAAAAACACCCCAAAACATTCAAACACTTGGAGGCTAAATAGAATGTTATTAAACAATGAATGGGTTATCAATGAGATCATGAAAGATATCAAAAACTTCCTGGAAACAAATTAAATGAACACAGAACAAGCCAAAATCTCTGGGACACAGCAAAAGCAGTTCTGAGAGGAAAATTCATAGCACTACAGGCATACTTCAAAAAAAACAAGAAAAATTAGCAGTAAATTAATCAACTTTACAACTTAAAGAACTAGAAAGAGAACAACAAGAAAAGCCCAGAGTAAGTAGAAGAAATGAAATAATAAAGATTAGAGCAGAAATAAATAAATATAGAGATTAAAAAATACAAAAAATCAATGAAACCAAGAGCTGGTTCTTTGGAAGGATAAACAAAATTGATAAACTATTAACCAGACTCATCAAGAAACAAAGAGAGAGGACCCAAATGAGTAAAATCAGAAATGAAAGTGGAGAAATAAACACTGAAAGTGGAGAAATGCAAAGGATTGTAAGAAAACACTATGAGCAATTCTACTCAAAAAAACTGGACAACTTTGACCAAATGGACATATTCCTAGAAAAATACAATCTTACACAATTCAATCAGCAAGAATCAGAAAACTTGAATAGACTAATAATTACTGATTAACTCAAAGTAGTAATAAAAATAATAAAACTCTCAGCAAGCAAAAGCCCAGGTCTGGATGGCTTCACAGGGAAGTTTGGCCAAATTTTCAAAGAACTAATAACGCTCCTCCTCAAACTATTTTTTTTTTTAAATCAGAAAGAAGGAACACTTTCAAGCTTTTTCTATGAGGCCAGCATTACCCTAACCCCCAAACCAGATAAACAATACAAAGAAAGAGAATTACAGGTTAATATCCCTGATTAACATAAATGCTAAAATCCTCAACAAAATATTAGTAAGTAGAATTCAGCAATACATTAAAGATCATACACCACAACTAAATGGGATTTATTCCAGGGATGCAAGGCTGCTACATGATCCATAAATCAATAAATGTGATACATCACATAAACAAACTGAAAGATAAAAACCATATGATAACATCAAAGATGCAGAAAAAACATTTGACAAAATCCAATACCCTGTTTTTAAGAAAAGCTCTCAACAAAGTGGAAATAGAGAGATCATAACTCAGCATAATAAAAGCCTTACATGACAGACCTACAGCCATCATCATACTTAATGGACAAAAGCTAAAATCATTTTCCATAAGATCAGAAACAAGATAAGGATACCCACTTTCACTACTCCTATTTGACATAGTACTAGAAGTGCTAGCTATTGTGATCAGACAAGAAAAAAAAATAAGGCATCCAGATTGGAAAGGAGGAAGTAAAACTGTCAGTATTCACAGATGATATGATACTGTACATAGAAAAACCCTAGACTCCATCAGAAAACTACTAAGTTTAATAAATGAATTTGGCAACATATCAGGATATAAAATTAATACTCAGCAATCTACAGCATTTTAATACACCAAAAATGAACTCTCAGAAAGGGAAAATAAACAAACAACCCCATTTACCATTGCAACAACAACAACAACAACAACAACAACAAACTTAAGTACTTAGGCATAAACTTAACCAAGAATGTAAGAGACCTATAGTTGAAAAACTACAAGACATTGAAAAAAAAGACAGAGGAAGATATATGCAAGTGGAAGAATATACCATGTTCATGGATGGGTAGAATCAACATCAATAAAATTTCCATCCTACCTAAGGTGATCTACAGATTCATGCTACAATAGCATATTTCACAGAGCTACAACAAATATTCCAAAAATTTATATGGAATCAAAAAAGACCCCAAATATCTGCAGTAATCTTGATCAAGATAAACAAACTTGGAGGAATAACAATGCTGGATTTCAAGTTGTATTACAAGCCACTGTACTCAAAACAGTCTGATACTGGAACAAGAACAGTCTGCAAAACAATGGAACAGAACAGAGAACCCAGAAATCAACCCATCATTATGCTAAACTAAAATTTGACAAAGAAGGCAAGAGTATACAATGGAGTCAAAGCAGTCTCTTCAATAAATGGTGTTGGGAAAATTGGACAAATACATGCAAGAAAATGAAATTTGCCCACCAACTTATACCATACACAAAATGAATTCAAAATAAATAAAATACTTAAATGTAAGACTTGAAACCATAAAAAAATTCTAGAAGAAACCATTGGCAGCAAAATCTCAGACATCTCTCCTACCAATATATTTACAGATACATCTCCTAGGACCATGATCAGCAAACTGTGGCTTGCAAGCCACATGCAGCTCTTTGGCCCCTTGAGTGTGGCTCTTTCACAAAATGCCATGGCCTGGAAGAGTCTATTTTGAAGAAGTGGCTTTAGAAGAAGTTTAAGTTTAAAAATTTGGCTCTCAAAAGAAATTTCAATCATTGTACTGTTGTTATTTGGCTCTGTTGACTAATGAGTTTGCCGACCACTGTCCTAGGACAATGGAAATTAAGAGAAAATAAACAAGCAGGACTACATAAAAACAAAGAGCTTCTGGATAGCGAAATAAAAAGATTTCCCATTCCATGGTAGAACATATTTGCCAATAATGTTACATATTATATCCAATAATGGGTTAACCTCCAAAATCTATAAGGAATTTATACAACTTAACAAAAGGAATGTAAACAATCCAATTAAAAATGTGCAAAGGACCTAACTAGTCACTTCTCCAAAATGAACATCCTGAAGGCAAAAAAGCATACAAAAAAGTGCTCAATGTCACTGATGATTTGAGAGATGCAAATCAAAACTACGTACCACCTCACACCTGTTAGAATGTCTATCATCAACAAATCAACAAATGACCAATGTTGGTGAGGATGTGGAAAAAAATGAAACCTTCATAGACTGTGGGTGATATACAAACTAGTGCATCCACTATGGAAAACAGTTTGGAATTTCCTCAAAAAATTCAAAATGAAACTTCCATTTGACCCAGTGATCCCATTTCTAGGAATATATCCCAAGAACTAAGAAATACCCATCATACAGAATATATGCACCCATATGCCCATAGCAGCACAATTTACAATAGCTAATATTTGGAAACAGCCTAAGTGCCCATCTTCAGATGAGTGGATTAAAAACTGTGGTACATCTACACAATGAAATACTATGCAACTTAAAAACAAAACAAAACAAAACAAAACAAAAAACCTCTTACCATTTGCAACAGCATGGATGAACCTAGGGAGCATGCTAAGTGAAATAAACCAGAGAAAGATAAGTATCACATGATATCACTCATATGTGGAATCTAATGAACAATATAAACTGATGAACAAAAATGGACTCAGAAACATCAAACAGATGGTCAAACCTCACAGGGAAGGCAAAGGAGGTTGGAGGTGGGGAAGAGATCAACCAATGAACCTATATGGGTAATATGCATAACCCATAGACATGGAAAATAGGGTGGTGAAGGCTTGTGGGGGGAAGGAGGGTGGAAGAGGCAATGGGGGAAGAAAAGGGGCATATATAATATTTTCAACAATAAATATTTATAAATAATAATAATAATAATTTGTTGTATATATACACAGTGTAATAATACTCAGCCATGAACACACACACACACACACACACACACACACACACACATACATACACACAAAAGGAAATCTTAACATTTGTGAAAACATGGATGTACCTTGAAGGCATTCTGCTAAGTGAATAAATCAGACATAGAAAGAGAAATACTTCTATCACTTACATATGGAATCTAACATTTTTAGAAACTCATAGAAAAAGAAATCAGATATGTAGTTATCAGAGGTGGAGGGTAGGGGCAAGAGGAATTGGAGAAATGTAATTAAAATGTACAAACTTCCAGTTTTAAGTAACTTAGTAGTTACTTTAAACTGGAAGTTTGTACATTTTAATTACAATATACAGGAAAGTCAAGATAGTAGGTCATAAGAGTTCTCACCACAAGAAAATTTTTTCTTTTTCTAATTTTTCCTTTTTTTCTATCCATATGAGAAGATGGATGTTAGTTGACCCTACTGTAATAATCATTTCATAATACATCTAAATCAAACCATGATACTATACCCCTTAAACTTATACAGTGATGTTTACAAATTATTTCTCAATAAAACTGGGTAGAATACTTGTAATGCTAAATAATACATATCAACACTAATAAAAGAGTAAGATGCAAATTGACTGTACCTTTGCGATGCCCACCAGCCAATCAGGAAGGCATATGCAAACTAACCCAACAAAAATGGTGGATAAATTTGCATATTCAGACAATAGCGCAGGAGTTTTGCACCTTTGGGCAATGTGGAAAGGTGGAAAAGCAACTCCAGGTGGGCCTAAGCTAAAAGGCCAGTCTGGCCAGAGAGAAGGCCCATTCTTGCATGAATCTTCATGCATCGGGCCTCTTGTATGTAATGAAAGCTTAAAGATATGTACTTATGTGCACAATAAAGAATAATGACAGGAAATTAATCTTGACCTGATTCAGCAGTGATACTTAATGACACTAAATTTAAAGCTTGGAATATAGATGTTGATATGGGAACAACATCAGGAACTAGAAAATGAACATGTTTTTTAGAAATTCACACATGCTATTTACAGACAGGCACAGAAATTTCTAATAAACTCTGAGAAGAGTTACTCAGACAAAGGATTCCAGTTGGCTGTAAAAAATAAATGTAGTCCTTACTAAATAAATATTCTAATTGTTCTTGTAAATGTAGGTGGTAATGGGATACAAACCCAGAAATAAAACACCATTGATTTAGAGAATATGAATTTCTTAAATTAATAGCATACTTTTCATGGTAACCCAAAGAACAGATTTTTTTTCCTTTCCATTGTAAATATAGGAGAATTTTGAGTAGGATTTCTTGGGAATATCCAGAGAAACTGACACATGAATTTCCTGAAATGGCATTTATGGGCATTATTTCAGCCCATAACTAAAAAGGGACAGATTAGCTCTGGAATATACAGGTAGAAACAATGAGATTTGTATTCACTGCACACACAGCATCCTGATGGAGCAAGACTGCAATGCTCATCCTACCTTATAAAAAAGTGATATGGAAATTAACCATCACTCCGCTACACCACCATGCCCACCAGCCATGCCCACCAGCCAATCAGAGTGAGTATGCAAATAAACTCAACAACAGATGGCTACAGCCACAGAAAGCAGGAGGGAAGCTTGGGTTTCCCAGGAAAGGGAGGAAGCCAAGCTTTTCGCCTGCCCTTGCCAGCCTAAACCTTCACTCAAGGCTACAAAGTTTCAATTATAGAAGGTAAACAAATCAAAACAGAAATGGAGGCAGCCACAGAGCTGGAAAGAGCGGGAGGCTAGGGTTACCACTGGCAATGGAAGAAGCAAAGCTTTCCCCACACGCTGGCTGCCCAGGCCTCTGCTTAAAGTTACAAAGTTTCAATTATAAAAGATACGAAAACCCCAAAAGAAATGGCTGCCAGCCACTGAGCGAGCAGGAGGCTAGCTCCGCTCCAGGCTACAAAGATTTAATTGTAGAAGGTAAATCAATTCCAGATACCAGGGCCTCCACTTGGGTCGCTGGGGGCCATGGCTGGCCTGCAAACCACCACAGGCCCCTTGCTCAGGCCACTCAGCACCCCAAGGGAACCCTCACCCTGATCCGGGACATACTTCAGGGCAAACCAGCTGGCCCCCACTTGTGCACCAGGCTCTATCCTATCTAATAAAAGAGTAATATGTAAATTGATCATCACTCCAACACACAAGATGGCTGCCCCCATGTGGTCAAAGATCCTGCCCCTATGTGGACATAAGATGGCCACCACAAGATGGCCAGCAAAAGAGGGACCAGGCCTGCAAGGGAGGGCAGTTGGAGGTTATCAGCCCTGCAGGGGAGGGCAGTTAGGGGTGACTAGGCCAGCAGAAGAGGGAAGTTGGGAGCAAACAGGCTGGCAGGGCAGCAGTTAGTCATCAATCAGACTGGCATGAGAGTGGTTAGGGGGTGATTATGCTGGCAGGCAAAAGCAGTTAGGGGCAATCAAGAAGGCAGACAGGCAGGCAAGCAGTTGGGAGCCAGCAGTCCTGGAGGGGTCTCAGATTGGAGAGGGTACAGGCTGGGCTGAGGGGCACCCTCCATACATACCCCCTTGCATGAATTTTATGCACAGAGCCTTTAGTGAAAGAATACAGAGACCTTTAGATTTTTACCTGCAAGGTAAAGCCTAAGAATCTGTATTGGGACAGGATTATTCCATGGCCCCTCTTTGCTTTTCAGAGGTGAAATGGTGATGGTGGGAGGTGGTTCTACAGCTGCCTCAGAGTAGCTTTGTGACCTTCAGTGTAATGGCTGCTGCATTCAGACAAAGGTGGGACTGCAGGTCCAGAGGTGGCTTTCTCATCCCCTTAAGCCTACAAGCAAAACATTTTAAACCTCTATCCCAACAAGACTATTACAAATGAAACTGCCTTTAAATAAAAGAACTAGGAATTTATTTCAGCCACTGCTAATGTTCATAGTCTAAGTTTTACAAAGTTAAATTATCATATGTATATATTTTCTTTAAATAAAATAGACATGCTCCTTTACTGTAATTTAAATTCTTCTTAGGACATGTTTTGGTTGTTTGATTTATTCTGAGATGTTTTTGCTTGTTCTATTGTGCTCAGTTAATGATGTTCATTTTATTTTTTAAATAGAGTAAAAAGTTATAAATTAGAACTCCATTCTTTCAATATCCCATTAACTTTGTTTATAGTAACTATATTAACAGTATATATTTAGTATTTATGAGCACTAATTTACACAAAGCATTTATTAGGCACCTCTCATTGTTGCCTCTCAGGTGTGTGGTTTTGGCTGGATTCAAGCTGATTCTCATTCTTCTATCTTCAACTTTAATGTCTGAAACTGTTAGTAGAACACTGTGGCAGGTAGACTCTATGAACTTAATTTTAAGCAACCACCACTTGTAGACTAGAGTACAGATCAAAATAATATAAATGTTTAAAACTCTCAAGTAAATGAGGATTGGGGGTTCACTAAGGCACGTATCATCCTAATCCCTCTAAAGCCTAATCTCTATGTACGCATAGTGAATGACAATTTTATGCCTTATCTCTTCTCCATTGACATTCTTCATGTATTTCCTCCAATCTAAGGGTCCTTTTTATTCCCTATACTTTTCTTTCTCCCAGACATTGACTTATCAGAACTTATAAATCAAGACCCATCTCAAGGACTATTATCTCCATACAGCCATTGATCTCTCCCCACCCCCAGCTAAGCACAATGAGCTACTCTTTATTTCCTGTCTTCTCAGAGCATATTGCTTATACTTCTCTTATGGTAGTTATCTGCTTTGTTATAATTATCTGTGAACTGTCTTATAGGTCCTACTAAGTCAGAAACCACCAGGTGTCTAGGGCTCAGTCTTCTTCATTCCCCTCTGTACCAGACAGTGCCTGACAAATGAACATTTTCATTAACTGAATAAATGATGGAACAAATAGATAGTTGAATAAACATATGATCTTAAAGATATGAGTCCCAGATCATATCTCTCATTTTTTTTTCATAAATGACTTTGCAGATGGGATTTGCCCTGTACATGGTATCCTGTAAGACCTTTATTCAAAGAAAAATTGTAAACTTAGTCACTAGAACAGTAGTGGTTTGTCCTTTAGCTTTCAGTGGGAGGGATTATTATTCTATTATTGTTGTGATTTTTATTTATTTCTTTATTGTTTAAAGTATTACATATGTCTCCTTTTTCTCCCATTGACCTCTCCCTGGCACTCCCACCCTCCACCACATACCCTCACCCCCTTGTGTCTGTGTCATTGGTTATGTGTATATGCATGCATACAAGTCCTTTGGTTGATCTCTTATATCCCCATCCCCCTCTCCCCGCCTTCCCTCTAAGGTTTGATTGTCTGTTTGATGCTTCTCTGTCTCTGGCTCTACTTTTGTTTATCAGTTTATGTTGTTCATTATATTCCACAAATGAGTGAGGTCATGTGACATTTATCTTTCTCTGACTGGCTTATTTCGCTTAGCATAATGTTCTCCAGGTCCATATATACTTTTGCCAATATTAGGAGTTCTTTCTTTTTTACAGCAGCATAGTATTCCATCGTGTAGCCATACTACAGGGTTTTTTTTTTGTGTGTGTGTGTGTGTTTTAAATTCACTCATCTGTTGATGGGCACTTAGGCTGTTTCCAAATCTTAGCTATTGTAAATCATGCTGCTATGAACATAGGAATGCATATTTTTTTTTTCCTGATTGTTGTTTCTGTTTTCTTGGGATATATTTCTAGAAGTAAGATTACTGGATAGGGAGATATGGGGGAGATAAGAGATCAACCTAAGGACTTGTATGCATGTATATAAGCAAAACCAATGGACGAAAAACTCTGGGGGGGCAATGGAAAGATATGTACACATATAATACCTTAATAAAAAAAAAAGAGATTACTGGTTTTAATGGGAGTTCCATTTTTAATTTTTTGAGGAAACTCCATACTGTTTTCCACAGTGGCTGCACCAGTCTGCATTCCCACCAGCAATGCACAAGGGTTCCTTTTCTCCACATCCATATAACAATTAGCAAGATTCATCATGATCCTAAATTCATTAATAGTCACTGACATGCATATTTCAGTGTGTCCTTTGAACTTCTGATGCTATAATTATAGACCTTCCAGTGAGAGGGTCTGCTTACTGAGGTCGGACTGTTTTATTCAGTCCTCAGTCCTTGCTACTTATTCCTGAAGCAGCTCAGTCTTCTGTACTGAGTGCAACAGTTCCAGAACCTACTCCAAATGCAAATGCACAAGACCCATGTGGGCCTCTCACACTGTTAAGTCCACTCTTTTGTGTAACTCCTCATTGGAGATGCCTGGTTTAGTTGAGGAAGGCCTTGTTGTGCTTACTTCCTCAGTGACTTCAAGGTGGCAAATTCCATTACCTGGAGGGCCCTGAAGCCCCATTTTATATGGGGAAGGGGACTGAACTCATTTCTGAAAGGCCTGTCTAATCCTGGCATCCATTAATTTTTCTCTATTCTTGGGAAAATAATTTATCTTGTTAGATCGGGGTGTACACTTACTTCTCAAGATTATTTTAAAAAAACTTAAACCTCCAAGCAGATCCCCAAAGCTTGGATGGCCTCTCATAAAATGTTTCTATGATGCAAACCGCCTGAATGACCACCTGGTGCAACTTTCATTGAGATGTGCTGTCACAGAGGATTTACACCTGAATAGAAGAACCATAAATGCTCTTAAAATGTGTCCAGAAAAATATTAAACATGTGTTACCTTTGGTTTAGATTTGTGGTGCTAAGTAGAAGCAGGCAAATGCCTAGATCTCTGGGTAGTTTTGACCTCACTGAGAGGGTCTGCAAGTACTCCATTTATTTAAGATACCCAGGCTGACCTGCTAAGAGAAAACACCATCTGAAACACATTTCAATTGGAAAACACCTCCTTTAGTCAGTATTACAGGTAGAAAGTAGAAACCCTGAGTGGAGGATATTTATTACAAATTGTGAAGGCTAATGAAAATCTGTTGTAGGGGCACAAAAATAATTTCAAGCAAACATGCCTGCAAATAAAATGATTTCATAACATGAGTTGTGAGTCTTAGAGTTTTACTTGGCCTAATAGTTAGCTACATCCAAAGAAAAAAAAATTATAGTTCTAGTATGATTTCATGAGCTTCAACTGAAATACATCTTTCCTATCAACTCATAGTGGGTTCTCAGTAGAAAACGAAAGTTGAGGTTTCAAGAGAGAAAAAAAACCCTCTAAATTGGCCAAAACACAAAACAGCAAAGGAAAGTAACATTTCTTATAGGGTTCTTGAAAATATCAGTTCGCAGAAAGTGCTTTGACAATTACTGACAATTACTATAAAAATAAAGGCAAAAATTAAGAGTTAGACAAGTAAGTAGAACTTGGAAATTGAGATTAAAGGTCACAGTGGGATTGTGCAAGATAGGGGTGCCTCCAAGAGGAAAAAGTCATTTTTGGATATCAACTGAGAGGATGAGATTGGCTTCTATGAAAGGCTAGGGGGTATGCTCCTTTTGGGGGTGCTGAATATTTTGAAGCTGCGGGTGCGTTCCCATCCAATGATGCAGGCACTAAAGGAGAGGCCTGGCTCTCAGGGAGGGCAACTCATGCCACACCCTGTATGCTTAAGGGCACAAGTTACTCTGTCTCAATTGTTCCTGTGGAGAGAGCTTGGAAAACTTTTCTTTGGAGGAAAAGCCTGCAATATTTGAGTTATTTCATGAGGATCCCAGGGACATTGCCTGCCACCCTTGGGTAAAAGCTTGCCAATAAGGAGTCTTATTTGGTACTCAAAATTCCGTATGCACAGCAAGCATAGTCTACAGATCAAATAAGTAATAATATATATAACTCATACCTTTTCTTTCTTTAAATTATGAGGATACCTTAGTGATTCATAAAATGAAAATTCTTTTACAATCATTACTGAAGTCATAGTAATTTGTAGTCACATATT